>NC_063336.1:23269167-23337966 GCF_021869965.1 Rhincodon typus
GCTACGCCTGCCCCCATACCTCCTCCCTCACCCCCATCCCAGGCCCCAAGAAGACTTTCCACATCAAGCAGATGTTCACCTGCACATCTGCCAATGTGGTATACTGCATTCACTGTGCCCGGTGTGGCTACCTCTACATCGGGGAAACCAAGCGGAGGCTCGGGGACCGCTTTGCAGAACACCTACGCTCAGTTCGCAATAAACAACTGCACCTCCCAGTCGCGAATCATTTCAACTCCCCCTCCCATTCCTCAGACGACATGCCCATCCTGGGCCTCCTGCAGTGCCACAACGATGCCACCCGAAGGTTGCAGGAACAGCAACTCATATTCCGCTTGGGAACCCTGCAGCCCAATGGTATCAATGTGGATTTCACAAGTTTCAAAATCTCCCCTCCCCCTACCGCATCCCAAAACCAGTCCAGCTCATCCCTGCCTCCCTTACCTGTTCTTCCTCCCACTTATCCCCTCCTCCCACCTCAAGCCGCACCTCCATCTCCTACTGACTAACCTCATCCCGCCCCCTTGACCTGTCCGTCCTCCCTGGACTGACCTATCCCCTCCCTAACTCCCCACCTACACTCACCTTTACTGGCCCCATCCCCGCCTCTTCGACCAGTTTGTTTCCTCTCCACCTATCCTCTCCTCTATCCATCTTCTATCTGCCTCCCACTCTCTCCCTATTTATTTCAGAACCCCCTTCCCCTCCCCCTTTTCTGATGAAGGGTCTGGGCCCGCAACGTCAGCCTCTCTGCTCCTATGATGCTGCTTGGCCTGCTGTGTTCATCCAGCCCTGCACCTTGTTGTCCTTTGCTACATGGTTGCCTAATTTCTTCATTCATACAATCTTGCACTTCTGAGCTGCTACCAGATGCCTATTGTGGTTTCAGTTCCTTTGCAATTTCTCAGTTCAACCCACTGGCTGCTTTCCCATCATTACATCCTCATTAGGGCATTAACCATCAATAAAACAGAGCTAATTTCCTTTTGATTAGATTATAAATTCAGCCTGAATTAAAAGCAAGACAAAACATAAAAGGTTTGCAACATAAAGCCACTGCAGTCACGTACAGAATCAAGAGGTGAGTGCACTGTTGCTATAAAGTAACGGTTTTGTAACAAAACCTGCAAATTCCATTATCTGGATTTGCTGCTGGCCAGACAGTTAGTATTCGAGAGTCGGTGTGGAATCCCCATTGTAGCACACGTCAAAGGAATTCGCAGGCAATTGAATTTCCCACTGGGCAATTCCCTGACATCTGGAACCGCATAGCTTCTTTATAAATAGGAGACTTCTGAGGGTTCTGATTAAGTTAAGTAAAATAGTTACTCACAAAAGTTTAAACTATCAAATACATAGTCTAACTCCTGAATATCTATTAAACTCACCCCCTACTTACCTTCCACACCAACACCTTCCCAGACCCTGACCTGACACTCTCTCTCTACACCTCGCCTATTTCACTTCCTTTTTGTTTAGGACTCTTATTGAAACCTACCTCTTCAAGTAACGTTTTAAGGGTATTTCGATATGTACTTGTGGTCTGAATCTTGATGTGGAATAGTCCAAGGTGGCAGTCAAAAGTTGTGTTCCCTTTTTCTCCCGACTTGATAAGTAGAAAGAATCTGAAAGTGAGCTTTGCCCTGCAAATCTGGCAATCTCAGCACCAGGCTCAATCTGAAGAAGTTAAATGTTATGTAAATCAAATATCATCCTGAAAACTCTCCACCCTAATGCTGGCTTTACTTCAAACAGCAGAAATGATCAACTGCTTAATCCTGTACCTAAATAGCCTCTTTTTGTTGTCATGGAAACAAAGTGAATTGCAAGATAATGTGGAAAATGTGTAACGTAGATTGTGATATAGAAGTTAGCCCAATATCTAAGATTTTTCTGCTTCTCTCTGGCCCAAAAAATCATATTTCTGAATGTACTTGGTATATAAATCAACTGTCCTTTTCACCCATGATGATATACTCACATTGTAGTCAGCTTCAATTTTGCATTCCACAATTACATGTTTCACTTACCACTACCTTTATGATTGGATAGAAGGGATCAAACAGGCAAAATAGACTTTGTTTCAGCAGTTTAAGACATGCCTTCAGAGCAGACATGGTGCAAGACAAAGAGAAATGAGTCTTTCAACAAAATGAATGAAGCATGAATCTGGTTTCAGGCTAAATGTTTGCAACATTTACTTAGTCGTCAATAACTGTGCTGCAATATAGAAATTCAGTGCAGAAGTTCATGATAACCACGTGCAGCAAGAAGGAGAAATCCGTCTTAAAGAAAATTTCCAAAATTAAAACACCGTAGGAATAGGCACCAGCTACTTGTAAATGGTACTTGCTGCTATCATTCCAGTGGTGAAGGGAGTGAATGCTGACGGTGGTGGATTGGGAGCCAGTTGCATAGCCTACTTTGCTCAGGATGATGGTGAACTTCTTGAGTGTTGCTGAACTTGTACTTACATAGGTCAGTGATGAGTATTCCATTACATTCCTACCTTGTGCCTTGTAGATAGTAGAAGGGTACTAGGGAGATTGGAGGTGAGTTACTCACTTCAAAACTCTGACATGTTATAGCCACTATATGTATTTGGCTGATGCAGTTCAGTATGTGGTTATTGATAACCGGACGACGTTGACAATGGGGCAATTCAGCAATGGTGATGCATTGAATATCAAAGGACACTGGTTAATAGACTCTTGTTGGAGATGGTCATTGCTTGGTGCCTATATGATGCAGATGTTATTTGCTAGGAAGTTGCCCAGGTCTTGTTGCGTTCGAACAGAGACTGTTTTCAGTGTCTAAGGAGTCACAAATGGTGTTGAACATTGTGCAATCATCAGCGGACATCCCAACATCTGACCCTTTGATGAAAGGAAAGTCATTGATGAAGCAGTTGGAGATGATGGGACTAAGCACCCTACACTGAGGAACCCCTGTCATGATTTTCCTGAGAATGAAATGACTGACCTGCAGCAACTACAACCACCTTCCTTTATGCCAGGTACGACTTCAGCCAGCAGAGAGATTTCCCTATGATTCTCATTGACTTCAGTTTTTTTGGGAATCCTTGATGCCATACTCACTTACCTTAACATCTAAGGCAGTTATTCTCACCTCACCTCAGGAAATCAGCTCTTTTGTCCATGTTTGAGTCAAGGCTGTGATGATTTCAGGAGGTAAGTGGCCCTGATGACATCCAAGCTGACCGTCAGTGAGCAGGTTATTGTGAAGCAAGTGCTGCTTAATAACACTATCGGTAACCCCTTTCATCACATGTTGAAGATAGAGAATAGACTGAAAGGGTGGTAATTGTGTGGGTTGGATTTGTCCTGCTTTTTATGCATAGGAGAAACACGAGTAAGTTTCCACGTTGTTGGATGGAAGCAAATTTTGTAACTGTGCTCAAGCATTTCTGTTTCTCTCTCAATAGATGCTACCCGATTTGCTGAGTTTCTCCAGCATTTCTATTTTTATTTTGGCTAGGGGTGTGGCTAGTTTCAGAGCATAAGTGTTCAGACCCCTCAACTGATGAATCACTTGTCTTCCATGTTGAACACCACATGGAGGATGTACAAAGGGTAGTAATGGCACAGAATGTCTTCCAGTAGGGGGCATCAGTGTCCATCCCCAAGAGTGGCTCAGTAGTGAGCTAGTCAAGCTCTTGAGGACATAGCTGCTAGTCTGCATCAAGTGGTGAGAGAACCAATGAGGAAAAACTTCATCCTCAACAGTCTGCTTTTAACAGATGCGTCTGTCCGTGATAGTATCAGAAGGAGTGATCACCATACAGTCTTTGAAGACATGTCACGTCTGCGCACTGAGGATATCCTCCATTGCATTGTGTAACACTAACACCATGCTAAATAGGACAGATCATAAACAATAAGTTATAGGAGCAGAAATAGGCTATTTAGCCCATTAACCCTGCTCCTCCATTCAATAAGATCGTGGCTGATCTAATAATTCTCAACTCAAATTTCCTGCTTCTTCTCCCTCTACCTCTTGATTCCCTTACTGGTTAAAAATCTGTCTATCTCTGCCTAGAACATAACCCAGTATTGGCAACCCTCAGTGATGAAGAATTCCACAGATTCACAACCTTCTCTGAACAAAAATTCTTTATCTTCTCTATCTTAAATGAGCTGTTTCTTACTCTGAGATAACGTTGCTTGGTCCTAGACTTTCCCATGAGGGAAAACAACCTCTCTGCAACTACCTTCAACCCCCATAAGAACTTTGTAAGATTCAATAAGGTCGCTTCTTATTCTTCTGAACTCCAATGAGCATAAATCCAATTTCCTCAACCTCTCCTCTTAAGAAAATCCCTTCTGGAATCAACCTAGTGAACCTCCTTTGGACTGCCTCCAATGCCCAATGCCAGTAATCTAGTAGATAAAACCAAACATGTTCACAATGTTCTGGTGATATCTGAATAGTGCCTTATCCAGTTTTGGCAAACCTTCCGTATTTTGTGTTTGATTCTTTTTCTGATAAAAGTCAACATTCCATTTGCCTTTCCTAATACCCGCTGAACTTGGATGCCAGCCTTTTTGTGATTTATGCACAAGGACAAATCTGTCTGTGGCAGATTTTTTCAGCAGACTTTCGCCATTAAATAATATTCAGCTCTTCTATTCTTTCTGTCAAAGTGCATTACCTCACGTGTTTGCATATTGTGTCTGCCAAGTTTTTTCCCACTTGATTAATGTCACTCTGCAATCTCTGTTTCATCCTCACCTCTTGCCTTCCCATCTATTTTTGTGTCATCCACAAACTTGGCAATAGTACATCCGCTTCCCCTATCCAAGTCATTAATATATATTGTGAGTAATTGTGGCCCCAGCCACTGATTCTTGTGGCACTCCACAGGTTGCCATCCTGAAAATGCCCCTTTATCCCAGTGCATCGATTTGTTTCTGCAGTTACTTCCATGAATATCCTAGGATGCAATCCATCAGGTCTAGGGGATTTATTGTTATTTAGGCCCATTAGTTTCTCTAGTAATTTTTGTCAAGTGATATTATTGTACTTATTTTCAGCTAGTCCTTTATGTCCTTGATTGTTTCATATTTTGCTACTGCTGTCTTTTACTGTGAAGATGCATGCAAAGTATTTACTCCATTCCTCCAGTATTTCCTTGTTCCCCATTATTATTTGCGCAGCCTCATTGTCTAAGGGTCCTATGTTGACTTTGGCATCTCTGTTAATATTTATATATCTTTAAAGAGGTTCTTACTGTCTGTTTGTATATTACTTGCTTGTTTACCTTCAAATATATTTTCTGTTTTGTTTGGTCATCTTTTGTTGGCATTTAGAACTTTCCCAATCCCCTCGCTAATTAATCTTTGCCACATGTATGGATTTTTTCTTTAATTTGATTCTATCCTTAACTTCCTTGGTTAATCATGGTTGGTTAATCCCCTTCCTGGAATCCTTTTTCCTCACTGGGATATATATTTGTTGTGAGTCATGAACAAGTTTCTCAAATTTTCTGACATTGTTTAACAGCCCCAACGTTTTTTTGCTAAATACCTTCCCAATGCATTTCAGCCAACACTGCCCTCTTCCTTTATAATTACACTTGTTAAAGTTTAGCACAGTTGTTTCTGACCACAGTTTCTCATTCTCAAACTCAGTGCCAAATTATACCGTGTTATGCTCAGTGTTCTTCGAGAATTTTTTACTCTGAGATCATTTATTAAACCTGCCTAATTACACATTACCAGATCTAAAATAGCCTGATCCCTCATTGGACCCACAAAATATTGCTGCAGGAAACTGTCCTAAGTACACTATAAATTCTTCCTCATGGCTGGCTCTTCCAGTTTCATCTTCTAATTTGATTTTTGCATGAAGGTTAAAGTCATCCGTGATTAATGCACAGCTTTTTTACATGTTATCATGATCTCCTGATTTATTATGTGTCCTGCAGTTCAGCTACTGCCGTAAGTATCTTCCCCTTGTTATTCCTTACCTCCACCCATTTATTTTATTCGCTCTTAGCATAGACATCAGTGGTCAGCATTTATTGTGTGTCAATAACAGGCAATTAGAGTCAGCATATGGAGCCTACATCTTCTGATGCAAGATCATTTCATCCTAGCTTCCTTATTGTATCCTGTACTAACAAAGCCGCCCGACCACTCTTTCCTGCTTGTCCTTTCGAAATGTCACACACCCCTGAATGTTTAGTTCCTATCATTTCCTCCATGTAACTACTTGTCCACAATGGCTATAGAATTGTGTCCACTTGTGCCAAGAATTCATTCATTTTGTTCTGAATGTTATATACATTTAAGTGAAAAACATTAAATTTGCATTTGTACCATTTTTCCCCGTTGACCCTGTTTGCTGCTTATCTTTTTAATGTATGTACACTTTGTCCCTTTTTAATCCCAATTTGGGTTTCATAACCTAAATAGCTGCCCTGCAGAATCATTTTGTTTTATTAAGTCAGTGTCACCCCTCTCCTGAACATCCCCCCCCCCCTTCCCCCCCCACCATTACCGCCACCACCACCACTATTTGGTTTAAAGCCCTCTCCACAGCCCTACTTACTCAATTCACCAGGACACTGGACCCAGCAGGGTTCAGGTGAAACCTAACCACTGGAGCAGCTCCCTTCTACCCCATTTCTGGTGCCAGTGCCCATTACCGGTGGGTCCCTAATGGCATTGTGGGTCAACCCACAACAGGTGGACTCTGCAGAGGTTCAAAAAGGCAGCTCACCACCACTTCTCGAGGGGACCTTGGGACGGGCAATTACTGCTGGGTAGCCAGCGATACCCACATCCCACGAATGAATGAAAAAAAAAGTTTAAAGGTAATGGGTATTTGTTGTTGATTAATTTCTTTGGTAAGGAAGACAAACTACATTTCTGTGGACATTGCATGCAAATGTACGAAATGGGAGCAGAAGTAGGCCATTCGGCTCCTTGAGCCTCTCCACTAATCAGGAAGATCATACTGACTATGTTATGTTTCAAATTCCACGTTCCCAAGTATCCCCAATAACCTTTCTTTCTTTGGCCTAACAAGAATCTATCCAGCTAATCCTTGATTTGATTTACTGTAGTCACATGTACCGAAGTACAGTGAAAAGTTTTTTGTTCTGCGAGCAGGAAAGGCAGATCATAGCAAACAAGGACATCCAGAGTATAGGATGCTTAGACAGAGCGAGGCATACAAGGTTATGGCTGCACAGGAGATACTCAAAGCAAGATCAACGTTAGATTTGAACTCACCGTTGTCCATTCAGCAGTCTAATAACAGCAGGGAATTAGCTGTTCTTGAATCTGTTGGTGCGCGTGTTCAAGCTCCTCTAACTTCTACTTGTTAGAAGAGGTTGGAAGAGAGTATTACCAGGGTGGGAGGGGTCTTACTGTGGCAACGAAGAGTGTAGATGGAGTCCATAGATGGGAGGTTGGCTTCCATGATTTTTTTTAAAATTCATTCACAGGACGTGGATTTTGCTGGCTAGGCAGCATTTATTGCTCATCCGTAATTGCCTAGAGGCCAGTTAAGAGGTAACCACATTGCTGTGGGTCTGGAGTCACATGTAGGCCAGACCAGGTAAGGATGGTCTGGGCTGTGCACGCAACTTTCTGTAATTTCTTCTGGTCCTCGGCAGAGTAGTTGCTGTACCAAGCCGTAATGCACCCAGATAGAATGCTTTCTATGGGAGTGCATCTGTAAAAGTTGAGCAGAGTCTTTATGGACATGCTGAATTTCCTAAGCCGTCTAAGGAAGAGGAGGCATTGTTGTGCATTCTTGACTGTTACATCGATGTGGGGGGGGTTGGGTCCGTCCAGGACAGATTGTTGGTTATTATCACTCCAAGGAACTTGATACTCTTGACCCTGTCCACCTCGGCTCTGTCGATGTAGATAAGGGTGTGTCCTCCTCCTTTCTTCCTGAAGTCAATGATCAGTTCTTTTGTTTTGCTGAAATTGAGAGAGAGATTGTTATCGTTGCGCCACAACACCAAGCATTTTATCTCCTTTCTGTATTCTAAATCATCATTGTTTGATATCCAGCCGACAGCTGTAGTGTCACCAGTAAACTGTAGATAGTGTTCATACCTAATTTGGCTACACTGTTGTGGGTGTACAGGGATTACAGTAGGGGGCTGAGTACACATCCTTTCAGGGTGCCAGTGTTGAGGATTATCGTGGAGGAGGTGCTTTTGTCTGTCTTCACTGCGGTCTGTGGGTCAGGAAGCTGAGGATCCAGTTGCAGAGGGTGGAGCCGAGATCTAGGTCTTGGAGTTTTGAGATCGGTCTGGTAGGGATTATGGAGCTAAAGGCACAGCTGTAGTGGATGAGTAGGAGCCTGACGTAGGTGTCCTTGTTATCCAGGTGTTCCAGGGTTGAGTGTAGAGCTAGGGAGATGACGTCTGCTGTTATGCCAGTAAGCAGATTGCAGTGGATCGAGGCAGGCTGTGTGGTTACAGTTGATGTGGGCCATGACCAATCCTATGATATTCCTATGTTCCTATTCAAAAACTATTTGATAAGGTGTTCACGTTGAGAAGCAAAGCAATAACTTGAACAATAAATTAGTTACATGATAAGAAAGGGCGTCAAAAGTGGCAGACTTTGGCCACTTTCATGCAAATCCAATTTATCAAGCCACGCAAAGGTTTATTTAAAGATAGAAGGTTTCCACCCACCGCATTGCTGATTACATTTTCTGTGCCCCCGGTCTGTCCATTGGCTTGTTAGCTGTCCTGGTTTGATATTGGTGAATTTCCATTTTGGCTGCATGCAGCTTTCAGGTGGCCACTATGGGTAATTCACCTCTGAGTCACATGGTTATATGCTCAAATCCTGCACCTCAAACCTGCGCACAATATCCAAGCGGACTCTGAAGTGGGTGCACAATCGCGTGCGTAAACTTGCCTGTGTTTCCTACATTCCAAGTCTAATCAGACTTCTATAAATAAATTTGAAGCATCCTGAAGTTGAAAAAGGCATGAGTAAGACCTTTTTATTTCAACAAGCTACTGTTAGATATCAGCATCATGGTGAAATTTATTCCTATAGCTTTTGCAATATGTTTGTTTTTTTTAAATTTCCATTCAAAAAAACTTTCTTTAAGCAGTAAAAGGGTTTCTAATATAATGTGCATTAATATTTCAGCTTATCCTCTGAGTATAGTGTTTCTGATTTACAGACAACACACTGAACTGCTTGTATTTTTACATTGTTGCTGGAATATTAATACTTTTTTAAAAATCTCCTATGGTGACTTGATTTTGCAATTGTTATGGAACTATTACATTCATTAGTTTTTGGCTTTTACAAAATGATATTCACCATTTTCCCGGAGGCATTATGTACCTGACCTCAGCCATACTGCTGCAGAGAAATCTGGAGTGAACTATCTCTTGGCACTCTGCTTCAATGCACAAATAGAGCAAAATCATAGAGGAGAAGACATAAGTATTGTCATGGAGCTCGCCCAGTTTTCTGCCAAGGCACACTTTTACACAGTAGATCTATTACAAGTGTGTATAGCATGGTAAGATCATGGAAAAAGAAACACTGACGAATACTTTGATGTGCCAAAGCTGGGAATACTGCAGTGAGTAACTCATTCCCCGACTCCTCAAAGCCTGTCCACCATCTACAAGGCACAAGTCAGGAGTGTGATGGAATACTCCCCACTTGCCTGGATGAGTGCAGCCCCAACAACACTCAAGAAGCTTGACACCATCCAGGACAAAGCAGCCCGCTTGATTGGCACTACATCCACAAACATTCACTCCCTCCACCACCGATGCTCAGTAGCAGCAGTGTGTACTATCTATAAGATGCACTGCAGAAATTCACCAAAGGTCCTCAGACAGCACCTTCCAAACCCACGACCACTTCCACCTAGAAGGACAAGGGCAGCAGATATATGGGAACACCGCCACCTCCAAGTTCCCCTCCAAGTCACTCACCATCCTGACTTGGTAATATTTCGCCATATCTTCACTGTCGCTGGGTCAAAATCCTGGAATTCCCTCCCTAATGGCATTGTGGGCAACCCACAGCAGGAGGACTGCAGCGGTTCAAGAAAGCAGCTCACCACCACCTTCTCAAGGGCAACTAGGAATGGGCAAGAAAGGCTGACCAGCCGGCGACGTCCACATCCCACAAAAATGTATCGAGTAAAAAGAAGTTGTTCCATTTATGACCATCACTATCCGAGTATCGAAAGAAACGTTAGCATGGATGCATTCTCCCAACTACCTATATTGGCATTTTTCAAATTTTGTGTTTTTGTTCTTGTGTTTCCTTTTAACTTTTGTGACTTTTTATTACACATATTCTATCAATGTGACCTTTCCTTATTCTACATAAAAAATTAAACATTTTCAATAAGCTTCCATCACTGTCTGTATCTTTGATATATTTTTCCACTTCATTCCATCTTCACTTCTCAATCTGCACTTAAAATGACCTTGCTTCAAATTTTGGTTTCTGGTTTTATTTCATTCTTAGTAGTAGTAATGTGGTCCTTTCCTCTATTTTAATTTCTTCTTCAGATTCTCAACTGTTATTTCACATTTGTGTAAGAGATTGCAGTTGAAGATAAATGCAGTTTGATTTGTTATTGAGAATATAGCTTTATAATAATTATACCAACCAATGGAATTGAATTAAAACTAAAGTACTCTTCTTATCAGTATTTAATGTACTGCAATTTGAAGTGCTTTATAATTTTAAAAAAATCTTATTTGCACTTTTGGCATGACTTATTAACATGTAAACATCACAGTGGGATCTTCTGAATGTGAAAATAATATAAATAGTAATAAGTGAAACTGTGCCAAATGCGAAAGTAAATGAGGAGAATCGTATGTAGTAAAATTTAGAAACTATTAATTACTTATTCTGATCCTTTTAGCTGTATATTAATGGTTTAGATATGCTGAATCCCTCCTAAGTTGTTTTTAATACGGTTTTATTGTCAGAGGTAGAAGGGGAAAACAGATCCACTGGAGGATATGATATAGGATCAAAGTAACTGGTCCTATTTAATTTGTTTTGGATTGTTTTAAATTCACTACAAGTTACTGTTTTACTGAGTTACTGAGGAAGGGTCACTCGACCCAAAACGTTAACTCTGATTTCTCTCCACAGATGCTGCCAGACCTGCTGATCTCTTCCAGCAATTTCTATTTTTGTTACTATTTTAAAACCATGTTCAATTTTTAGGTTTCATAAGTTACTCCCTGTAAATAAATACTGAATGAATAGAAGCATCGAGCCAAATCTCCATTTTGGGAAGAAGCATTTCGTAAGTTTACGGGAGACTAGAGAGCAGGGAGGAAAAGTAGGAGATTAGAAAGGCAAAGCAGGCTTCTGGAAGAAGACTTGCAAACAGCATAATCAACAAACAGCAAGTGCTTTTATAAGTGCACTTTAAAAGATAGTCAATAGGAAGTTGGGAACTCTCTGCCTTAAGAGGCTATTTTCAACTTGAAATTGAAGGAATGGTGGAAAACCTTAATTAGCACGTTTTATATGAACTTCTTTATCCCATGAGCAGTAAAACTACAGAACTAATCACCACATAGTGGTTAAAACAAAAGGTTGATTTACGCAGAATTTACAAGGGAGAAAGGAATAGAATGATATGTTGATATGGTAACAATGAAGTAAGGTAGCAGGAGCTCATTACAACAAAAATGCCCCCATAGACCGATTGGGCTGGATACTTTAAAATTCTACATCAATCAATATTGAGGATGTCATGGAACAGCTGCAGCACATCCTTCTTGGGGAGAGGGATCAGCCAGAAGTTGCAGTCCACATTGGTACCAATGTCACAGGTGGTAAGAGGAATGAGGTCCTGAAAGCAGAAGTCAGAGAATTAAAGAAATTAAAAAGCAGAATTTCAAGAGTAGTAATTTCAGGATTTCATCCAGTGTCACATGCTAGTGAGCATAAGGACAGGATCAATAGAATGAACACCTGGCTGGAGAATTAGTGTAGGAGAGAGGGCATCATATTTCTGAGGCATTATGACCAATTATGGGCAGGTGGGACCTGTTAAATCTGGATGGGTTATATTTTAATAAACATTGGAACTGATATCCTGTCAGGGATATTTGTTAATGTTGATGGAGTTGGATTAAACTAGCTTGTCAGGGGGATGGGAACCTGAAGGGTATTCCAAATTGGAAGAAAGTTAACAGGAAACAGGAACAGAAAGCTACAAGGGAGACTAGAAGACGAGAAATAAAGCAAAGCACTGAGTGTGCCTCAAATGTGGAATGATGTCAAAAGGAAGAAAGTTCAGGGCGTTTTACCTGAATGCATGTAGATCAATAATCTAAAAACACAACAAGCAGGTGAATGATTATGATCTCGTTACCATTACAGAAAAATGATTGCTTGTTGACTGGGACTGGGAACTGAATATTCAAGAGTAATTGATGTTTAAGAAGGCAGACCATAAGGAAAAGGAAGTGGAGTTATGCTAATCACACGAGATGGAAGATCTCTGATAGGAAGAACAACGTATGGAATCTGTTTGGATGAATTAAGAAATAGCAAGGGCAGCAGACATTGGTTGGTGTTATTCATAGTCAACTAAATAGTAATGGTAATGTGGAGCATGGCACGAATCAGGAGATGAGAGAGTCATGGCAACATGTAATGGGTGACCTCAATTATCATACAGACTGGTGAATCAATTGGACACTAAAGCTGTGGAAGACACGTTTCTGGAGTCTTAGGATGGTTTTCTAGAACAGTGTGGTGAAGAGCCGACTGGAGTACAGCTGCTTAGGATCTAGTATTATATTATGAAATAGAGCTTATTCCTAATCTTGTAGAATAACCTTCAGAGATGTGACCACAATATGATAAAATTGTTTCAGTGAGGTAGTTCAATCTGAAGCAAGAATATTAAATTTGAATAAGGGAAATTATGAAAGCATGAGGCACAGTTGGTTGAGTTTGATTGTGAAAATACATTAGAAGGCACGATTGTACAAAGGCAATGGACAGTCTTTCAAGAGCTACTACATTATTTGCCACAACTATATATTCCTTCAATTTTCAAAAGCTCAGAAAAAGGTCAGTTAACAGTGGCTAACAAAACAAGTTAAAGATTGTATAAGATTAAATGAAAAGACTTCTAATGTGGCCAGAAATACTAATAAATCTGATAATTAGGATTTTTTAGAGTTCAGCGAAGGAGGACCAAGAAACTAATAAAGAAATTAAAACTACAATACAAATGCGATCTAGCAAAAAAAAAAGTAAGAACAGACTGTAAAAGCTTCTGCGAGTACATAAAAACTAAAGATTTGGCTAAGATAAATGTGAGTACATCATAAATTCTCCTGACTCTACTTTGAATGGGCAATAAAGAAATGGCAGGAAGTTAACTGTCTTATAAGACACAGGGTTGGTAAGTCCCCAGGACCTTGCAAACCTGATCGTCTCTTCAAATAAAATCAGTTATTATACACACCACCATCCACAAGAGCTCCATTCTATACAGTGTTGCCATTGCTGTCAGGTACTACATGCCCCTTGTTTGCTCCAACTGCTGCTGCTAAAAAAGCACACTTTTTGAAAAACCCCAAAACCACACCCATGACAAAGATGGTCATTAAAAATCTTTCCCCAAATTGCTGACATCTTACATATTGTAACAGTTTCATGAATAGTCCACTTGGTGAGGAAAATTCTGGTTATATTACTTTTTTTTTCATTTTAATCAAAGAAAATTTCTGGGATTAGCATTTGCAAGAAATGTGGGGCACGTTCAGAATCAGTGACTCCCAGTCCTTATATTAACAGTTCTATAATTTGTAGCTATATATGCATCTGGATGGATCTGTGAGTAGGAAGGGTTTAAAGGGATATGGGCCAAATGCTGGCAAATGGGACTAGATTAATGTAGAATATCTGGTTGGCATAGACGAGTTGGACTGAAGGGTCTGTTTCCATGCTGTACAACTCTATGACTCTATACTTATTGCGTGGGCTAGGGGCTTTTGTTAGATGCCTTTTTAGTAGTAAATCGAAAAAGGCATTCAGTGTTGCTATAACCGTGACAGGAAGAATGCATTAGAATCAAGACCCATGGCTCCATGAACTTTATCAAAAGTGTAAATGTCTTAATTAATTAGAAAAGTGGTCAATTTATTTTCCTTTATTACTGTTGTCTGGAATAAAAGAGACTTTGCCCACAATCCTTCAAAAAACTCAAAAGTGGCATGTTTATTAAAGACAAAATGTGTTCACATAATTAGTGGCAAAACCAGTTAACTAAGCTGTTATGCAGTATTAAACTATGTCCCCCTTATGCCAGAAATGCACATATTTAGACAGGGGGTCAGATGACGCAACTCTGCAGAGATATTATGGATGGAGGACAATATAGGCTAAAAGGGAACAACATTTCTGTAGGTCAAGGATTTGAGGTAGAAAAGAGAATTGGTTGATTTTTCTTTGATTTCCTTTCAATGAGATCTAATTGCTGTCTGTCACAAGGCGATGGAAGATCTTTGGACCGGATTTCAGATACAGTTGAAAACACTTAGGAACCTTAATATTTTGAATTTTCAGGGTTCACAGGTATTCCATTGAGGGAGAAAGGGAGCTCCTTTCCTTGCAAACCTCTCTGGCAACTTGCCACATCCACATGTAAACTGTAAACAAAATACACAAACTTTAGTTCCGAGGTTGTTGCTGGGATCTATCCAAGTCTGTTTATCCAACAATTAATATAATAAAGTTCATTTTTATCTCTCTCAAATGTTTGTCATCTTCAAAATGTCAGCTAAAATTTGCAAACAGCAGATAATCCTGAGTTCTGTTTTGATTTGTTGAGTTGTAAGTTGTCACACAGTAAACCCCTTGTGACTCAGGAAATGTCCAGATCTCCTTTTTTTCAATTCTCATTCATAAGTATGTGTGTTTCTAAAAATGTGTGTATATCCAACTTTTTATGTCCTGAGGAATGCTGGGAGGTAGAGTTTTGCCAATTTTTGAAAACTGTTTGTCACCAACAGCATTTGTATTCAAATGCTTACATTCTTATAAGTTGAATGCATTCTTGCTGAAGCACTGGCTAGAGGATTCGACAATGAAATCTGGAGGCAAGTGGTTATAGTGTAACCCAGACTGATTACTGGTAAGTGCCACTTGATTAACAGTGTTGATTACTCCAATATTTTTTGATAATTCAGAGAAGGATAATGAGGAGGTATTTGTCTGCTCTATATTTGTTATCTGATCAATCTTCCACATAGTGGTGTATGTCCCACTGTGTTGTAGCAATGTTGGAGTAGTTGAGTTAAAGGCATGCTTGTTCAGGTGTACTTTTTCAGATATGTGCACACAGTAGTTTTTCGAATTTGACATAGAGTGAATTGCATTGACTGTAAACTGGCACAGTCTTTAAAGAACTGTTACATAATTTACCACAACTATATATTCCCTCCAGTCACAAAGAAAAAGGAAAGTTAACAGTCGCTAACAAATCAAGTTAATGATTGTGTAAGATTAAATGAAAAGACTTCTAAAGTGTCCAGAAATAGTAATAAATCTGAGGATTGGGATCGTTTAGAATACAGCAAAGGAGGACCAAGGAACTGATAAAGACAGGAAGACCATAATACAAATGCAATCTAGCAAAACAAGATGTAAAAACAGACTGTAAAAGCTTCAGAGATAGTAGGAACTGCAGATGCTGGAGAATCCGAGACAACAAGGTGCAGGGCTGGATGAACACAGCAGGCCAAGCAGCATCATAGGAGCAGAGAGGCTGACGTTTCGGGCCTAGACCCTTCATCAGAAAAGGGGGAGGGGAAGGGGGTTCCGAAATAAATAGGGAGAGAGTGGGAGGCGGATAGAGGAGAGGATAGGTATGTTAATACTAAATTTTTGACTGAGATGAAATGGATAACTGTCAGGAAGAGGCAAAGATAAAATATATTGTTGCAAAAATGACCCCCTTGTCTTTCGTGTTCACAAGGGTGGAAGTGGTCATAGAGCTGTCTCCTCTCATTAGCTGTTAAATATCTACAGTTTGAGACTAGATATATTAAGGCTGCAGAAGTGTGATCTGGTCCATTGTCTGTAAAATAATTTAGTGCTGTCTGTTGTACATTATATCCACTGTCTAGTTTGCATGTAGATATGTGCTGTAGCTTGAGACTTCATTTTCAAGTGCAGTTGATGCTGCATGCCCTTCCATTCCCCTCATTGAATGGCTGTTGATTAATGGTGATGGAGAAGGGAAGATTTGGCCAGCCACAAGTTTACAGATTTTGTTCTGTGTAATTATCCTGCTGCTGATTGCCACAGTGTCCATGGATGGCCAGTTCTGATCTGTTAAAGCTATTCTTAATCTGTCTGATGTAACAGTTTAGTAGTGCCACATGATTTAAACTAGATTAGCAAGGGGTGGGGAACCGGATTTGTAATTCAGAGGATGAGGTATTCAGCCTTCCAACAGACACAACAGGGAGCGAGGTTGTTAATAAAGAAATGCGATCAATGGACCGTAATTGTGGACACGGAGATGTTTGAAGTGTGTATACTTCAATGCTAGAAGTATCAGAAATAAGGCAGATGAACTTAGAGAATGGGTCAGTACTTGAAACTATGATGTTGTGGCCATTACAGAAACTTGGGTAACTTGGGGATAGGAATGGTTGTTGGAAGTTCCGGGATTTAGATGCTTTAAAAGAAATAGGGAGGGTGGTAAAAGAAGCAGCAGAGTGGCATTGCTAGTCAGGGCTAGTATAGCAGCTACTGAAAGGCAGTTCGAGAATGATATGTCGACAGAGTCAGTTTGGGTTGAGGTCAGGAACAAGAAAGGAGCAGTTGTTGGGGGTTTTTTACAGACTCCCTAGTAGTTGCAGAGAAGTGGAGGAGCGGATTGGGAGGCAGATACTGGAAAGGTGCAGAAGTCACAGAGTTGTAGTCATGGTTGACTTCAACTTTCCAAATACTGATTGGAAACTTTTTAGTTGTAATAGTTTAGATGGAGCGGATTTTGTCCACTGCGTTCAGGAAGGATTCCTGACATAGTAAGTAGATAGACCAACATGAGGAGAGGCCACTTTGGATTTGGTGCTTGGCAATGAACCGGGCCAAGTGTTAGACCTGTTGGTAGGAGAGCATTGTCGCGGTGGCGATCATAATTCTGTTACTTTTACAATAGTCATGGAAAAGGATAGGTGCATACAGCAGACTAAGGTTTATAATGGGGGGTAGGATACTTACAATTCTGTTAGGCAAGAACTGGGTAACAAAAATTGGGGACAGATGCTGTCAGGGAAGAGCACTATTGAAATGTGGTGATTGTTTAAGGAATGCATACTGCGTGTGCTCGATATGTTTGTCCCTAGCAGGCAGGGAAGGTGCAGTCGAGTGAGGGAGCCTTGGTTCTCAAGAGAGTCGAACGACTGGTTCAGAGGTAAAAGGATGCTTATATAAGGTTTAGGAAACAAGGATCGGAAAAGGCTATAGAGGGATACAAGTTAGCCAGGAAGGAGCTGAAGAAAGGGCTTAGGAGAGCTATAAGGGGGCATGAGAAAACATTGGCAAATAGGATCAAGGAAAACTCCAAGGCTTTTTACACGTACATGAGGAATAAGAGAATGACCAGAGAAAGGGTAGGGCCAATCAAGGATTGTAAAGGGAATTTGTGCACGGAGCCTAAAGAGATAGGAGAGGTCCTTAATGAATACTTTTCTTCGGTATTCACAACTGAGAGGGACCTAGTTGTAGAGGAGGACAGTGTGAAACAGGCTGATAGGCTCGAGGAGGTGGATTTTAGTAAGGAAGATGTACTAGGAATTTTGAGGAACTTGAAGATAGATAAGTCCTCCGGCCCTGATGGGATTTAAAGCGAGGAAAGAGATCGCAGGGCCTTTGGCGATGATCTTTTCGTCCTCACTGTCCACGGGTATAGTGCCGGAAGATTGGAGAGAGGCAAACATCATTCCCTTGCTCAACAAAGGGAATAGGGATAACCCCGGAAATTACAGGCCAGTTAGTCTTACGTCGTTGGTGGGCAAATTATTGGAAAGGGCTCTGAGAGATAGGATTTATGATCACTTGGATAGGCACAGTTTGATTCATGATAGTCAGCATAGATTTATGAGGGGTAGATCATGCCTCACAAACCTTACTGAATTCTTTGAAGAGGTGACCAAACACGTGGATGAAAGTAGAGCAGTGGATGTGGTATACATGGATTTAAGTAAGGCGTTTGATAAGGTTCCCCATGGTAGGCTCACGCAGAAAGTAAGGAGGCATGGGATAGGGGGAAATGTGGCAGATTGGATTCAAAATTGACTGACACTTAGAAGACAAAGGGTGGTAGTGGACGGAAATTATTCAACATGGTGCTCAGGTACGAGTGGTGTACCACAAGGATCTGTTCTGGGTCCTCTTCTATTTGTGATTTTTGTAAATGATTTGGATGAAGGAGTGGAAGGGCGGACGATACGAAAGTGGGTCGAGTTGTGGATAGTGCAGAGGGCTGTTCTAGGATACAAAGGGACATTGATAGGATGCAGAGCTGGGCTGAGAAGTGGCAGATGGAGTTTAACCCTGAAAAGTGTGAGGTGATTCATTTTGGAAGGACAAACTTGAAAGCAGAATACAGGGTTAACGGAAAGATTTTTGGCAGTGTGGAGGAGCAGAGGGATCTTGGAGTTCATGTCCACAGTCCCCTGAAAGCTGCCACCCAGGTGGATAAAGTTGTTAAGAAGGCGTATGGTGTGTTAGCTTTCATTAATAGAGAGAGTTCAAGAGCCATGAAGTTATGCTCCAGCTATACAAAAACCCGGTTCAGCCACATCTGGAGTATTGTGTCTAGTTCTGGTCGCCTCATTACAGGAAAGATGTGGAAGCATTGGAAAAGGTGCAGAGGAGATTTACCAGGATGTTGCCTGGAATGGAGGGAAGGTCTTACGAGGAAAGGTTGCGAGAGCTCGGGCTTTTCTCTTTAGAACGACGAAGGATGAGAGGTGACTTGATAGAGGTGTACAAAATGATCAGAGGTATCGATAGAGTAGACAGCCAGAGACTTTTTCCTAGGGTGGAGGTAGCTATTACGAGGGGGCATAGTTTTAAAGTGAGTGGAGGTAGATATAGGGGAGACGTCAGAGGTAGGTTCTTCACTCAATGAGTGGTAGGGGCGTGTATGCATTGCTGGAGAGGGTAGTGGAGTCGGCCTCATTAGGGGCATTTGAGCGGCTATTAGATAGGCATATGGATGATAGTATAAGGTAGGGGTGGAGGTTAGATAGACCTTAGGTTTAGGATAAAAGTTTGGCACAACATCGTGGGCCGAAGGGCCTGTACTGTGCTGTACTGTTCTATGTTCTATATAATGGGAAGATTTCAGTGTGAAGATGAATTTTGGCTTTCATGAGATGATGTTAATTCCTAATAATATAGTCATGGACCCCATTACAATGTAAATAGGAGTAAACTGCAAAAATTACAGAAAGGCTGATGAAGACCAGGTCAGGTAGCTTATCCCTTGTACTTATTGTTTGCTCAATCTGACTGCTATGTCCTTCAGGACTCTACCAGCAGTGCTCGTATGAAGCTGTTCTTGGTGTTGAACATTTGAGACCCCAGCCAGCATGCCTCCTATGTTCTTACAATCCTCAGATCCTCAAGTGGAGGTCAGCATTAGGGAGCAATGAGCCATCAGGTGAGGGAGGGTGCAAACAGATAATCAGCAGGAGGCTTTCTTTGCTGTTTGAGCCATCAGATTTCGAGGTCCATGGTTACTGTTGAGGACTTCCAGAGCAGAACATCCCTGGGGGTGGTGATGAAGACGTCTTACACTTTGGTTGATAGGTGTAAATCTTAGTGTGGCTATATCAAACTATAATTTGTTCAAATCTGAACTATAGCATGAAGTTCTAGATGTTAGGGAGTTAGCCTTTGCAGATTGCTGTGTGTAGATTCGGATAATGTGTGGCTTTGATGAGGACCAGTGGGATACCTGGGTTGCAAGCACGTGGTTAACCGAATTATTCTTTATTTCCTTTCTTTAATTTTAATAAAGCTGAATGGCTTATAAGGCCACTTTTGAGGGTGGCTGAAAACTAACTATATTAATATGATATTGGCGTCACATAGAGCTAAGACCAGGTAAGGTCAACAGGTTTACTTCCATAGAGGAGAATAGTGAATCAGTTATGTTTTTTTATGACCATTTGAGAGACTAAAGCAGGCATCCTTTGATTAGTTCCAAGAAAATTAATATTTTCCTTTACATGTCATAACAGCATAAGTTATTATTACTTAAACAATGATTGTATTTTTTAATTCTGAGTACAAGCAGATTAATGTTCAATTTGTCCAGCTGTCCTTCATCAACCTGTGTAATCTTGTTAAACTTTATTGATTTCTGAGATTTGCACCGCCTCCCCCCCACCAACCCATTCTTCCCAAAATGCCACACAAGAGCATCACCAAGACATCCAGCCACACAAGCTTGCTCAAATATGTGTTTGCCAAGGAGAATCTTGAAGGGGAAAGGAGTCCACAGAAACTTGGATGAGGACATCCAGAGCTTAAGAGCCTTGGCAGCAGAAGGCAGGGATACCAATCCGAGAAAATTAAAGACAAGAATGCTCATGCGGCATAATTGGAGAAGAACAGATATCTGAGAGGGTTGTCAGGCTAAAGAAGATTACAAAGATATATAGATATTGGAAATTTAAGGCACAGATACATTTTATAATTCACAATAGCTGAAATTCATAGGTCTGATTAACTCTAAATCAAGGTTTTTATGAGAAGCTGGGGCTACCAATTAAAAATGTTACTGAAGACAAACAGGGTAATCGAGTCTAATGTCAAGTAGTTCACAGTGTGGTCTTCTGTAGATTGGGGAGACAAAACACAGACTGGATGACTGCTTTGCAGAACATCTACATTCTGTCTGCAAAAATGACGCCAAGTTTCCAGTTGCCTGCTACTTCGAACACCACCATATTCCCACACCAACATTTCTGGCTCAGGCTTACTGCAATGTTCCAGCGAACCCCAATGCAAACTCGAAGAACAATATCTTATTTTCTATTTGGAGACCCTGCAGCCTCTCGGACTCAACATCAAGTTTAATAACTTTAGACTCTGATTACATTCAGTTCCGAAGAAGGGTCACTGGACCTAAGTATTAACTGTGATTTCTGTCCACAGATGCTACCAGACCTGCTTAGTTTTTCCAGCAATTTCTGTTTTTGTTCCATCCTTCCATGTTTTTCTTTACCCACCCCACACTCGATTCTGTTATGACATCGGTTGCTTTCAGCACAGTCAATCATTCTCACTTACTCCCAGGTCAATTATCACCTTATATGGATTGCATTTCGTACAGCTCATCCATTTTCTCATACTCGTAGCTCTTATTGTCGTTTATTCAGCTTTTCTTCTGTCCTGGTCTGCTGTCCATCATATCCTTGTTCACCTTCCCCTTTCATATCTCTCTTGCTGGGCTATCTCTATCTATCCACTCACCTCTTCTCTTCCCCACCGTTACTCACCCCAACCCACCCTAACATGCACATGCACATGCACCCTTCCGCATCAGCATTGCACAGCTGCAAACAGTTCTGATGAACACTCACCGGCCTTGAAATGTTAACTCTGCTTTCTTTCCACCGATGCTGCCAGGCCTGCTGAGTTTCTCCAGCAATTTCTGTTATTGTTTTAGATCTCCAGCATCCGCAGTTCTTTGTTTCATTGCATAAATACTTCTTGTAATATTTCTCACCACATTACTGCATGAACGAAGGCACAAACCTTGAACTCATTTTTCCTCCACAAAACAATTTGTAATTTTGTAAAGATTTCCAGAGCTGATCATGCCATCTGAATATATATGGTCATGGAAGTGCAAGCCCCACAGAAGATTTTATTTGCCCTTTTTTGAAAATACTGGCTTTATCAAAATCTCTCCACGAGCTAATGTTCAGAATAAGCAATTTCTAGTCTATTAAAATTGCTTACGGGTGAGTTTGATTGCATATAAATGATGCAACATGCTGTGCTAGACCTGCAAGTCATCTCTGCTTGAAAAGCTTTGAACATTTATGGTTTCAACTACATGGATTAATTTGCTGTACTCATCTTCTGATGGGCAGATAAATCCAAGATTTTGACACATGAAGCTAATTGAAGTTTGCATAATTAATATTTTATTCCAGGATATCTTTTCATATTGAAAGAAATTTACATGATGGACTGTGTCCAATCTGTAAGGTGAAAATCCTCCTAATGTGCAGTAACTCAATTTTACTATGTTTTTATAGGACAGGCACATTCAGAATTTTGGATTGCCATTCATACAGGTCATATGGAATTTTTGTGTTAAGAGTTATGGGCAAGTTCCATTCAATTGGTACCCACAGAGTCAGGAGTTCGAGTACCATAGTTCTCTAGTTCTTAAACTATTCTGATACTGTATTCAATGCTGTATTATTAGAGGTTTGGATGCAGTATTAAACTGAGGCCACTCTTAACTGCTCAGGTTTATTCAAACGATCCATCGCATGATTCTTGTTGCCAACTCAGACTGCCAAAACACCAAATTGACTGATCGTTGCCTCCAGGACTGAGGGTGTTTTTACATTGAGAGGGCTGCACCAGTTTAAGAGGGCAGCTCACCAACATTTTCTCAGGAGCAGTTAGGGATGGAAAACAAATGGTAGAGCCTACATCCCATGAATCAATGATTATAAAAGAACTGATTGAATTTTCTATCTGTAGAACTTCCCTGCGCACAGGTTTTCTGATGTTTTGCTCGACAGAACAATAGTTGCAGAATGTCAAAACAGCTATTTATTTGCTGAGAAGCGCTTTGGGACATCTCAAATGTACGGAGGCTGCTGTGCAAATGAGCTTTTTGTTTCCTTGCCAGTGACAACCGTGGCACAGAAGGTGTCTAAGATTACCTCAGATTAGCTCCAGTATTCCCTTGTGCCCTTGCATTGAAATACCTGGTGACCAATTGGTGTCTCGCAGTAGTAGGTTGGCTGGTTTTGACAAATCATGCGAAAAGTGTGTCTTCTCCTGAGCTATTTCTTTTTTGACGTTCTTGGTAACAATGTTTATAGAAAAGAATTTGTGTCCTAGTTCCACTTTGCAGTTTTATCTGCATAGCCATGTAGATTTTTTTCTTGAGGGCCTCCATTGAACCTGCTTCCATCCTAAACTTAGGCAGTGTGTCAGACCTAGCTATTTGCTGCATGAAAATCTCTTACCTCGTGTCACCATGGCTGCTTTTGTGTTCCTAAATCTGTGCCCTTTAATTCTTGTTTCTTCTGGCAATGGTAGTAATTTCTCACTATCTACTCTGTCCAGGCTGCTCACGAATTTGAAAACCTCTATCAAATCTTCTCTCATCCTTCGCTGAGAGCAGCCCCAACCTCCTTAATACTACTTAATACTTCTTCTCGAACCATTCGCTTGAATTTTTTCTGCATCATCTTTACTGTCTTCATAATTCTAATTCTAGTCAGTTGAATAATCTTGGTAGATGATTAACAATCTATGTGGAAAACATTATTGATAGTCTTTTTTTTTTACTCTGAACTTAATATACTTTTTCATGTTTGTTCTCTGAAAAAAGCACCTGCATACTTGATGAATTTTGTTTACCCAGAAGATCTTTCTGAATTAAATATCTTAGCCAAGTTGTTGGAACTTAATATACTCGTACATGTTTTACATTTTGCAATAACTGGTGTCAAAAGTCTAATTTACACAACATTACAATGTAGGGTTTCATGTATTGCACTATGTCTGTTGTTTCAATGACAAGCATGCTAACTTGCATCCTCTTAACAATACTGCTGCAAATTGAACCCATAATGCTCTAATGTTTTAGGGTATTTCATGGCATAGCTCACTGCAACCTAGTTACTGAGCTATGTGCAGAGATTATGTCCAGTTGGATTTTTTATGTGATTCTCCTTAAAGATCAGTAAAATATAAGACAATTCTGTTTATTGGTTCCTTGCATTAATAAATTAGCGTGTCTCTGTGATGCAGAGTTCCCTCTCCACTTAAACATTGCAAACTGAATCTTTGGAATTTACACCCTGAACTTAGACTTTGCCCATTAGCTTCTCTAAGTGATGCCCCCCAATTTAGCAAATGAAGAGTGTTGTTGTCCAGGATGTGACCATCCCCTACTGGCTAATCTTGGTTCTGCTGTTCTAGTTACTGTCAATGGGAAATCAATTTTTAAAACTCCTCAATTGTTTTCTCCAGTTAACCATCAATGTGGAATGTAATGCTTAAAACCCGACTATTGAGCTCACTTTGCAGGCTGTGATTCTTCAATTTTCTTTGGTGCGTATGGAGGGGAAAAAGTCAAGCAATCATGTGAGACTACATTAAGGCAATAGGGTTCCTTTCTATTAACCTCCACTCGAACTCCATCATTGTGTCTGGGTAGATCCTGATGAATAATTCATTGAGTAGGACTAATATTGATTGATAAAATCACGTCTATTCATTAGAATCTCTAAAACTGAGAATTTGTTACAGTGAATTTATATTGTAGCAGTACAAGTTGTACTCTTACTGAAATATTTTTCTTCACTTTGCAACAATCTCAGTGTACAGTAAACATTTATGGAACAATTCTCAACGTTCCTGAATGTACACCAGCCATAAAGATAATTGCAGGTGGCAAAAAGCATTATTACTCTGGGACCATGTATGTAGAGAGATCCTTTCTTCCTTATTTTTTATGTAAGGTGGTTTTCCCATCAGTTATGTCACGGACACTGAATTAATCACACGGACAAACACAAAGTGGAGAACAGTGGGTCCCTAACGGGGAGGAACGTTTTGTGAAGTTATTGCAATAACTCCTCCCAATTGACTTGTCCCTCAATTTACGCCTAAGCTACACTTATAATGAGACGTCTGACACCGTTTATTTTGTGTGAAACAGGAATAACTATTTATTATTAACATAAATGCACTTTACAAAATTCTACAATGGCAATGATGCAAGCTCTTAAAACCCTAACTAACTACCCAGATGATTAACCCAGAATCCCCCATTTTCCTGAAACTGGCATTTAAACCTGACAAACCAAACAATAGGTTAATAATGGAAGTTAAATATTAGGTGGTAAGCTATATAGCTGGATTCAGAGTGTTTGAAGCTCAGGCTAGCAGTTCTGATCTCCGAATGCACCAAACCCCTCTGAACAGCTCTACAACAGTTTAGTGATCAAAGAGTTTAAGCTTTGAAAGAGTTACTGAGTTGAGTTGGTTCCTTGTGGTACCCTACCAATCGGACACTCACAATATGGCTCCGTGCTGAAAACAGTCTACCAGTTAAACATTCCCACCTGATTGTAATGTTTCTTTCCGGTTGGTTTTACATATGTTGCAAGGTTGCAGGATTAGATTCCCTCTTAGCTTTGGTAGGCTTTCTGCAGCTCTATTGGGGGTAGTAGTTGAGGGGTGACCTGATCCATCCTGATTCCTCCTGTCCCTAAGGTCAGTTCCAGTGGCCGGGGGAGTGGGGTACTTTGCAAAATGTACCTTACAGTGCTGTTTTAATCCACTTATGGATCGATGGACCTTGACAATGCCATACCCCTGAGTGGAATCTTCTGTTGTAGTTTGAATACCGTGTAGGAAAGTTCGCCCTTTTAGGGCTGGATTAGGTTCACTGGTAATTTCAGTGAAAATAGGTGCTTTCTGTTTGAAAATGCACTTTTTATATAATGATTAATACTGTTTAATAACTGTTAAGAATATCTCATTAGGTCAGGGGAATGATTTTGTTTTATAAGTTTCTATCATGAGAAACTTGGGATCTATTTTTCATGTCGACATGGAGTAGGTTTTGGAATGCACAAAATGTAGTTTTAGTTTACTGGATATTTAAATTTGGGACGGCTTCCCAGCCCCAGGTTATTTTATGTGACCATTTTACTGGTCAGAAAGGTTTTGAGTTGTGACCTCCACATGCATGTTTTGGGGTTGCCTTTACAAGCCTAAAATGAAATTTGACTGGACACAGACACACAGCCGCCACCCACTGCTGTTTGATAAATAAGTGTGAGTTTTGAAGGCTCCTGCAATTTCTTCACTGTTTCCAATTCTGAGAAGCATTTATCACAAGGGGTTGTGTTCATATTTCAATAGCTTTATAAAAAAAACTCTTAAAAGATTTTAAGTTTTTGAGGTCACTGTCTCTCTGTTTAATACAAGTCCCAAAGATTATTGTTCTTTGATGACTTTCAGCTCAATATCATTTTGCATAGTAATTATCTCCATTTCAACTTCACTGCTGTGTAAATCAAACACCTGATGGAATTTGGTAGCCAACCCAACAGGGTCTACTTGAAGGAATAGATTTGAGACAAACTTGACAATTTGTGCCTTCACATCTAATTCCTGAAATCACCTGTTGGCTTCCTCTACTAACTTTCTCAGATGTACACACACGATTTCTGGATGGAGCCATTTTTCTTTGTCTTTGATTTCTCACAGTTCATTCTCCATATTCAGGAAGCATTGCAGCGTTTTGTTTTTTTAATTAGGAGGACCGCAAACCCAGTTTCACTTTAGATGCATTCACAGCACTGATCATATATGCTAAGTCTCTGTCCTTTCCCTGCAGTTCACAATTCAGCTCGTTCAGTTTTGATGCTATGTCTGTAGGAATTTGAAGTCAAGCAACCACACTTTATCTGACTGCTCACTGCACGCTTCATTTAAGAAAAGTGATGATTTTGGGCACCAGATCTAAAAATCTTTGCAGAACATTCCCTCAACTTAAAACCTTACATTAGATCAGCATGGAGGATTAGTTCACCATAGGTAGCATTAAGTTCGTCAAATTAGGCTTTAAATAAGCTCAGCTGAGGGCACTTGCCCAAATAGAGTATACAATCTCAATAACTTACTTACATGAGAGAAGTAATTTTACTCACTAATGCTTACTGATGGATTAAACAATAATAATTGACATGTGGGGAAAACCAGGGTCTTTTCTGCAAAATGCAACAAAGCCCATATTTACACCAAGCATGGGTGGGGCACCAACAGTTGTGAAGAAAACCGGTTTCTTGATTGGAATGTTTTTCTTAAATACATAACTTCTGAATTTTATTTTGTAGTCATCCTCACCCCCGATCTCTCTTTAACGGGCAAAAGGGTGAGAAGATCCTCTTTCGTTAGGATGCCCTTAAAACCATGCACACACATGCAATCGGCTGAGCTGTGTCAGTCATGTCGATGGATTCATCAAACTGCAGGAGAAGCATTTAGAGTCCTTCAGGTCCTGTTGTCGTTGCCGAAAGACATCTTTCGACAAAGAAGACGTGTCTTGCTTTTTGGGAAGCACTAAGTAACATGCTCTGGATGGCTGTTATTAGTGCTTCTTTGTTCTTGAAGTCTATGAATGAAGAGGCAGTGGCCACATTCATTACTACTTTAATTACTTCACCACCTATGAATTGTTTCTTGTGTTTTGCCAGGAGATGGCAAATGTAAAATGATGCTTCAGCACAGGTCTTGCCATTTGCTGCTGGTTTGGATAAAAAATGACCGTTGAGCTTTCACAACAGCCGTCACCTCATTAGTTTCCTTTGTCTGAACATACTGTTCAAGGGAAAACTATCTTTGCATTTACTGTGCATTGTTGCGTCTGTCGTTCTAAATTCTCTTTTTTTACTGATCGATATACTTTGGTGACATATAAGGCAGATACTGTTAACTTTTTCAGTTGTGAACAGAAATCCATTTTCCCATTCTTTGTGGAGGTTGCACATTTTCGGTTCTTTACAGACAGTCCAGGTTCATCATGCGTCATCATTGCTTCATCTTGTAGTTTGTGACGTCACTGTGCTGCTAATCACACTTGCGCTTGGCTACTGGATCTGCACCTCTGGGGAACAGCCAGAACATTGCTACTGCTTTTAAGTGTGGGGGCATGGAAGGTCATCCCTTTGGTTGTGATGTATGCCTGGGACCCCCTGTTCAGCTTGCCTTGTTTGGGCATTGGATGTGGGGCATGGTGGCATTTCCCATCATTTTTCTTCATCCTGCTTGGACCTATTAGATAACGGCTGAAGAAGACAAACTGCAGACCAACATGGCAGAGGAGTGGGAATAGTTGAGCTGCTCTTGCAGAGAGTCTGCACGGACATGATGGACTGAATAGCCTCTATGTTTCTAGTTATGTAATATGCTGGCTTCACACATCAGTTCTGTTGCTAACACTAAACATACTTTGCCCTGTTAGTTAACCACTCGTTCAGCAGCAAAAAAAAGTGAAAGGCAGCCTGTGATTGGAAGAACAGCTCCTTTCAAAATTACTCTGTTCCAGATAGGGGGGCAATTTATTTGTCACCCCTGCAATTCATTTTTCCAAAATGATTTGGCTACTTTCAAGAGTGATTTTGCCCATGTATTTTGAACATTGACATGAGCTCGAGTTTTGGAAGCACCAAACAGACCGGAATCATACTTTCTTGCCCCTATACTAAACACAACCTGAAGTATTCATTAATAAATGATTGTAGAACATAATGAGAAAAGAAGTCTCCTTGCATTCATCTAAAATAAATTCTGTCCAGAATACAGCAAGGCAAAGTTAAGAATGTTCAATTTAACTGGTAATTATTGTATTTGTAAAGGGCCACAGTGGACTTGTTTTAAACCAGTAAAATTGCACAGAAGATCATTAGATTTGTGTGAGCCCTTCAACTGGAGATATCTCATTTCCTTTTCCATATATCTATTTATTGTGTTATCCATCACCCTTTTTAAATGGTGACATGGCCTTTAGCTCAATAGCTGAAGAATTTCAAAATTTAAGTTTGAATCAAATATGTCGAATTATCGTCAAATTTACATTAAAAACTTAATTGAAGCGCTGTTGCATTCAAAAATATCAAACAAACAGGTGACTCAATTTAATTAAAAGTAGATTGGAAACACATTTTTCCACTGTCTACTAACAATAATTTACAAGTAAAATTTGTTGTATCAACGATCAACAAACAGTTGAAACATTTGATTAGTTTGAAATTTTGAGCTTTCCACATTACCTCCCGATACATACACCCTTAGGTTCTCAGGCCCAATGGTGAAAGAGCCCCTTTTAACTCATTTAATCCTTTCTTTATAAACACAGCTAATTGCTCCTGGTAAAATTCTGGTGAATCTTTACGGTGTTTTTTCTGTGGCTATAATATATTTCGTATTTGGATGTCAAAAAACTTGATCCATAAGCCTATATCTTTGTCCAGATCACTTTCTGGCTTTATATAAAATCCAGAATATTATTTGTCATTCTTGTGGCCTTTTGTATCTGAATTCCCATCAACAGCTTTAGATTTCCTCTTGCTCTACTACTCAAGGTCTTACCGGTTAGGTGCACTTGCTTTCAAAATTTAGTTCACTTTGTCCAATATGCTAAAGTTACATTTAAAGGTATCTGCCGTCTAATTGCCAGTGCAAGCAACTTTATATGTGCCTTTTTGCACTATCCTGCATTCTTTCCTGTAGTTTGCTATTCTTGCTAATTTGGTGTCAGCAGCAGCTTTGGATTCCAGTCTTGAGCCTTGGACAAATCCTTGATATTTAATTGGAGCAATGACCAGGTAAGGAGGGGCCATGGATCCGCTAAATTTTTTAAACCCCCTGTCAGCCAGTGCATCAATTATCTTTTTATTTTTTAGCACATCACTATCACACTTAATTAAGTTTAGCTAACCAGATCAAAAGTGAAGGAGAGCCAATTCCAAGGGTTTTCCTGAGTGAAGGAGGGTGGGGTTTTACTGCCTACTACCCTGAAAAAGATTATAAGACATATCAGACACACACTAATACACAATTTACACCGAGGTGGGGAGGGGAGGATGACTGGTACAGACAAGAAGGCTTGTTTTTTTTTAATTTATTCATCTGTGGGATGTTGGCATCGCTGGCTGGCCAGCATTTATTGCCTGTCCCTAGTTGCCCTTGAGAAGGTGGTGATGAGCTGCCTCTTTGAACTGCTGCAGTCCACCTGCTGTGGGTTGACCCACAATGCCATTAGGGAGGGAATTCCAGAATTTTGACTCAGCGACCGTGAAGGGATGGTGATATATTTCCATGATGCAGAGGTGCTGGTGTTGGTCTGAGTTGACAAAGTCAGAAGTCACACAACACCAAGAGATGTCAGGTGATTTTACGAAGGGGCTATGCTCTGAAAGTTTGTGATTTCAAATAAACCTGTTTGACTATAACATGATGTCGTGTGACTTCTGAATATATTTCCAAGTGAGGATGGTGAGTGGTTTGGAGGGGAACTTGAAGGTGGTGGTGTTTCCATGTATCAGCTGCCCTTGTCCTTCTAGATGGAAGTGGTCATGGGTTTGGAAGGTGCTGTCTGAGGATCTTTGGTGAATTTCTGCAGTGCACCTTGTAGATAGTACACACTGCTGCTACTGAGCGTCGGTGGTGGAGGGAGTGAATGCTTGTGGATGTGGTGCCAATCAAGCGGGCTGCTTTGTCCTGGATGGTGTCAAGCTTCTTGAGTGTTGTTGGGGCTGCACCCATCCAGGCAAGTGGGGAGTATTCCATCACATTCCTGACTTGTGCCTTGTAGATGGTGGACAGGCTTTGAGGAGTCAGGAGGTGAGTTACTCGCCGCAGTATTCCTAGCCTGTGACATGTCCTTGTAGACACTGTTAATGTGGTGAATCCAGTTGGTTTCTGGTCCATGATAACCCCCATAATGTTGATAGTGGGGGATTTAGTGAAGGTAACACCATTGAATTTCAAGAGGCGGTAGTTAGGTTGTCTCTTATTGGTAATGGCCATAGTCTGGCATTTGTGTGGCGCGAATGTCACTTGCCACATGTCACCCCAAGCCTGGATATTGTCCAGATCTTGTTGCATGTGAACATGGACTGCTTCAGTATCTGAGGAGTCATGAATGGTGCTGAACATTGTGCAATCATCAGCAAACATCCCCACTTCTGACCTTATGATGGAGGGAAGGTCATTGATGAAGCAGCTGGAGATGGTTGGGCCTCAGACACTACCCTGAGGAACTCCTGCAGAGATGTCCTGGAGCTGAGATGACAGATCGCCAACAAATATGACCATCTTCCCATGTGTCCGGTATGACTCCGACCACCGGAGAGTTTTCCCACTGATACCCATTAATTCCAGTTTTGCTAGGGCTCCTTGATGCCACACTTGGTCGAATGCAGCCTTGATGTCAAGGACTGTCACTCTCACCTCACTTCTGGAATTCAGCTGCTTTGTCCATGGTCGAACCAAGGCTGTAATGAGGTCAGGAGCTGAGTGGCCCTGGCGGAACCCAAACTGGGTGTCACTGAGCAGGTTATTGCTGAGCAGGTACTGCTTGGCAGCTATTGATGACACCATCCGTCACTTTACTAATGATTGAGAGTAGATTGATGGGGCGGTAATTGGTCAGGTTAGATTTGTCCTTTTTTTTTATGTACAGGACATATCTGGGTAACTTTCCACATTGTCTGGTAGATACCAGTGTTGTAACTGTACTGGAAGAGCTTAGCTAGGGGAGCAGCAACTTCTTGAGCACAAGTCTTCAGTACTATTGCCGGAACGTTGTCAGGTCCTGTAGCCTTTTCAGTATCCAGTGTCTCCATACGTTTCTTGATATCACATGGAATGAATCAAATTGGCTGAAGACTGGTATCTGTAATGCTGGGGACCACTGGAGGAGGCCAAGATGGATTATTCACTTGGCACTTCTAGTTGAAGATTGCTGCAAATGCTTCAGCCTTATCTTTTGCTCTGATGTTCTGGGCTCTTCCATCACTGAGGTGGGGTTATTTGTGGAGCCTGAATGTGGCAGGACTGCACAGTTTAGATCTGATCCGTTGGTTTTGGGATCACTTAGCTCTGTCTATCACTTGCTGCTTATGCTGTTTGTAGGCTTCACCAGTTTAGTGCCTGATGCTGCTGCTGGCATGCCCTCCTGCACTGTCCATTTGAACCAGGGTTGATTCCCTGATTGATTCTGAGGATGGATCACTGGACCCGAAACGTTAACTCTCTTTTCTCCTTCACAGATGCTGCCAGACCTGCTGAGATTTTCCAGCAACTTTGTTCTTGTTCTTGATTCCCTGGCATGATGGTAATGGTTGAGTGGGGGATATGCCGGGCCATGACGTTACAGGTTGTGCTGGAGTGCAATTCTGTTGCTGTTGATGGCCCGCAGCGCCTCATGGATGCCCGGCCTTGAGTTGCTAGATCTGTGCGAAGTCAGTCCCACTTAGCACAGTGATAGTACCACACAACACGATGGAGGTTATTGTCAATGTGAAGACGGGACTTCGTCTCCACATGGACTGTGAGGTGGTCAATCTTACCGATACTGACATGGATAGATGCATCTGCAGCTGGCAGATTAGTAAGGATGAGGTTAAGTATGTTTTCCCCTCTTGTTGGTTCCCTAATCACCTTCTGCAGACCCAGTTTAGCAGCTATGTCCTGTAGGACCCGACCAGTTCCATCAGTAGTATTGCTGCCGAGCCACTCTTGCTGGTGGACATTGAAATCCCCCACCCAGAGTACATTTTGTGCCCTTGCCATCCTCAGTGCTTCCTCCATTGTTCAACATGACCTTGTCAGGTAATCACAGTAACGATTTTATCTCAGTAGTGTCCTTTTAAAATCAATTTTTGTCAACGTAGGTCTCTCCTATTAAAACTTAAATGAAGAAAGTTGAATGTCATTTGCCCATTTTCACTATGATCATAATGGTGAACTCAAATGAGAGTAAACAAGTACAATCTTGACACCATCCTGTTTGATTGACACCACATTCCCAAACTTTCACTTCTTCCATCACTGATACTCAGTAGCAGCTATATATACCAACTACATGATGCTCTGCAGAAATTTACTAATCCTCCCCTGAAATCAGACAGTCAACTGACTTTATGAAAGCATAATGATATTTGACCAATTTATTGGAGCTCTTTGATGAGGAAACATCTGCTTATTGAATTGAAGTAGCTTTTATTGTTACATATCCTCAATCGAGTACAATGAAAAGTTCATGAGTCTCCACTTATGGCACCATCTCAGATACAGATTCTTCAGTTCAAGTTCTTAGGAAAAGAAAATTAGAAAATAAAGATATAAAAAGTCCTGCATTGCAGATTGTAAGAATAAATTTTAAAAATGTGAAATAAGAAGTTCAGAACAACGGTCCTTCTAATCCAGTCCACGCTGGCACCTACCCTCCAAACTGTGCTGGGCTTCAATTTGAGGGATAAAGGGGAAGCAGTGAGTCTACAGTACTTTGATATCCAGAAGGCCCTTAGTAAGGTGCAATATTAAAGGTTGTCACGGAACATGAAATTTCATAGTATGGGTCTAGCATATTGGCAATGGATAGAAGATTGGCTGGCTAATAGGAAAGAGTGTGGGCATAAATAGGTATCTTTCAGGTTGGCAAGATGTAACAAGTGGAGTGCCACAGTGATCAGAGCTGGAAACCCAACTGTTTACCATTTATATACATGATTTGGATGAAGGCACAATGATATCCATAAACCAAATTTGCTGAAGGCAGTCATGATAGATGAAACCAGTGTTGGTTGTCCCTGATTTTCCAGTCCTTTCAAAATGACTACTGATACAAGTGACTTGGGTGTAGTTGCTGCCTTGTTAAAGACCGATGAATCAGGAATAGTGAAACTCATGGGGTGTATCTCTAAGAAATTATACCAGAAGAAATACTGTATTGTGGAAAAAGAAATGTTGGAATTGCTATTAGCTCTTCAACACTTTAAAGTTTATATCTAATACGACATCAAGGAAGTGCTCATTTATGCTGATCATAATTCACAAGCCTTCACTGCAAAGTTTAAAATCAGAATGTGAGATTATTTAGATGGAGTCCATTGTTATAGCTATTTAATATTTAAAAACTCCATCTTATGGGAAAAGAGATGAAATTGTGGAAGCATTGTCCTAAATGTTAAATGCTGTAATATTTGAAATTTTAATCAATGTTAAGATTGTTTAAGAGGCTGGAGAATGAATGTATGTAAGTCTAGTTGTTTCTGTATGTTATGTTTTGTAATGAAATGCATTTTTACATTTTCTTAAGGACGGAGGTGCGTAAAGACTGTCTTTTTATTTTCTGTGCTTCTTAAAATAGTGGACTGAAATGAGCAAGAACTGTCAAAAACTAAGGGTTTAAAAGGATGGCTGCATGTTTTGAAAGCAGATAATTTGATACTTATTAACCCTTCTTGTTTAGCTGTGGGTTCCAGCAATGTGCAGACAAACTGGAGCCAAGGTGTTAGTTTACAATTGAAACCATTGGTCTCAACTGAAGACCAATTATCAATGCCAAGTATTCTCTGCCTGCCAACAGGTATGTGATTGGCTGTCAGGTAGCTGATCAGCTTGGGCTGTGAAAAGACACAGGGAAGCTTTGTCAGACCAGGTCTGCAACAGCCAAAAAAGGGATCACTCTCAGTTACCTACAGTAAGCCACGTCAAACCAGCAGAAAACATTAAGGGTTGCCTTATGAAGAAAAGTTGGACAGGCTAAGTTTGTATTCGTTGGAGTTGAGAAGAGTAAGAGATGACTTGATTGAAAAATATAAGTTTATCTTAATCTTCTTGAATGGAGGAGCAGGTTCAAGGGGCCACGATGCTCCTAATCTTTTTGTTCATCAGTAATGAAAAGCAAATATCCTGTAAATGTCAACAGGAAAAGAACTGTTGCAGAGCATGCTGTCGGTCTGGAGTCACATGGAGTCCAGATCAGGTAAAGATGGCAGTTTTCTTCCCTAAGTATTAAAGTCAAGTATCTCAACCAATTAAAGTCAAATGATGAAAGTTAAACATTGGTAGTCCATTTCCACTATGTTTCAAACAGTGGAAAACTAATATTCAGTAAATATCAACAGCAAAATAACTTCCATGTACAAGCAAACTTAAATATAATAAACTTGCAAAAATGCTTCATGGAAAGATAATCAGCGAAAAATGAATATCAAGCCAAAGTAGTACACTTTAGGATGGACAATCTAAATTTTGGTTTAAGTGGTGGATTTGAAGCATGCCATAGTGGAGCAACAAACAGTGAAGAAAAGTATTCTAAAGAGAGAAGCCTAAGTGATTGAAGGCATCGCTATTGACAGACCAGAGCAAATTAGGTGATTTGCCAGAGGCTGGTGAATTGGGAATAAGGGATACTGTTAGGACTAAATGAGTTAGCAGAGGTAGGGAGAGGAAACACCATAAAGTAATGTAAATTTGAGACAGGATGTTACCTTAAACTTTTTTGAACAACTTTGATTTCAACAAAGCACTGTCAACTGAGACTTCATGAAAGATAGAGTGCAAGCAGTAGAATTTTGAATGAATTGACATTTTGACTGTGGAGAATGAAAAATTAGTCAGGAAAACTGAAATAGTCAAGTTTCATATGCATGTAGAAGGGTTTAGGGATGATGGGTGATGGAGAATACATTGAGTTGGAACCTCAGTTTGATGCTGGATAGTGTGCACAGATTGTAAACAGTTTATTTTAGCTTATGGAAAAGGTCAGTACTGGGAGGAATCAATGTTGAGATAGCAACATTTATGGTCGATGCTAAGGGTGATGGCTTCAGTCTTCGTAATGTTTCAATGGGGATAATTGTGACTCATCCTGCATCGGGTGTGGCATGAGCAGTGTGACAAAATGGAGATTGCGGAAGGACATCAGAGAGCATGTGGAAGCTAATAAAATGTGTGAATGATATTCCCCAAAGGGCAACAGAACCAAGAGGCAGGGATGGTGCCAAGTTCCAAATTCAGGAGATTCCAGAGGTAATGGTGTGGAATTGGTGGAGGAACATTTCCTTTTGCCCGGATTCTCTTGGCACTTTTTACCAAATGCAAAAAGTATTTTTTGAATGTCTGTGACCATTTGGTTTCGGGGTAATGCGGAGTAGTTCAGAATGATGCTAATGAAGTATAAAACATGGGTCTACGATGCTGGAAGTATGTTAGTTTTATTTTATAATTTGAGATCAGGTATTTTGGAATTATTCCATTGTTAGCTGTATTTCTACTTTTTATTTCTCAATGAACAGAAAATGTTTGTAAATTAAAATAATCTGGCTTTGTACATTGGTAACTTCTTGACTGAAGGCTTGTGAAATGAACAGTACTCTTTCCATATCTCAACACTTAGGAGACCACGTGTGTGGTATAAACAATAATAGATACTTGGGAGTGAGTGGCAAAGCTGTAACTCAGTTGAGGAGTTCAAATGACCATAATTTAAATGTCATTTGAACTCCTGGATGGGTTTACCTCCTTTATTTTAACTATCCATGTTATTTTATGTAATATACACTGTTTTGCTGTATTTTGAAAGAAAATAACATCAGAGTATGCTTATGATTGTGAGTTGAATGTGCAGTGCAGTTCATGCTGAGTTCTGTTATTGGAATTGCCCAATTCTCAAAGGGTGTTGCAGCCCTTGCTAATGTCATTATTTGAGAGTACAGCACCCTGTGAATCACAGAAGGGTATTGCATTACTGTAACTCAATCATGCTGTTCAGATGTCCTAAAGTGCAAAAGTGAAACCTGAGCAGTTTATGTCTACAGAATCCAGAGATTAAATTACAGTCTTCGACGTGACTATTATTTGTTATAATGTATTCAAATAATATTTTTTTTAACTTTTCACACCGTTTTGCACAGCTTTCTTTTGTAACCAACGTACTATGGTATAGATTTAAGAGTCATAAAGCTGGCATTGCTGTAGGGCCTAAAGATAATTTTTGCATAATGTAGTGGGTACAATTGTATTAAACTTCTTGCTTTATTACAACAGATCACAAGCTTAATTGTTCTGCATCTATTTTATATATGGAATTAGGATGGTGATCTGTGATTCTGTCAATTCATTTAAATTGAGGGACTCGGATGATCTGGTAAAGCAAAGAAGCAATACTCATATTTCATATCAGTCCAAGAATAAAGCTTAGGAAAACCATTTCCTTCTATCTGTTCATATTATATGCTTCAAAGAGCAGAGAATGAGGCCTTTAGTCCATTGTTCTGTGTAGATACTAACTCTAATCTCATTTCCCTGCTCTTTCTTCTTATACTTTTGTATGCTTATTTTCAAATACTTTGCATTAGACTTGCCTCTATGTAATCTGATGAAGCATTCTTTGTTTAAAAATTATTGAATTTTAGTGAATACCTTATGTTTTAGCTATTAAGCATGTTCCTAAATGGTTTGTTACCAGTTTATTTGTTAGAGACAGTTCATGATTTAGACTAGATATTTCTTTCTCTGATTACGTTTGATTTTACAGTATCATTTGTAAAACTTGTTTTGGCTTGAGATGCTTTACTATATTGATCCCTGTGACTTGCTATCATGAATGATAGCCTACATGATAGTTTCATTCCTGGATTATGAAGAAAATAAAAAGGTTTGGAGTTGTTTCCAGACTGCCTGTAACTTTAATGTTTAGCATAAATATTTTTCTTTTGAGTGGAGTTGGGACAAGCCAGTATATGAAACAAATGATTCACGAATATTGATTGATTTTATTGTCAACGTGTATTGAAATACTGTGAAAAGCTTTGTTTATGAGCGGTACAGGCAGATCACAGCAAGCAAAGGATGTAAAAATCAAAAACACTTAGAGGCATACAGGTTACATTGCAGGTTACATTATTTGAGGCTAGAAGCAATTCAACAGGCTGATAATAGCTGGACAGAAGCTATTCCTGAACCTGCTTGTATGTGTGCTCAGGCTTCTGTATCTGCTGCCTGACGGAAGAGGTTGTAGGAAATCATTACCAGAATACGATGGGTCTTTGATGATGTTGGCTGCCTTTCCACATCAGCGAACCATGTAAATAGAGCTCATGGACAGAAGGTGTAGAGCTGGATGAACACAGCAGGCCAAGCAGCATCATAGGAGCAGGAAGGCTGATGTTTCTGGCCTAGACCCTTCATCAGAAAATTTTCTAATGAAGGGTCTAGGCCCGAAACATCAGCCTTCCTGCTCCTATGATGCTGCTTGGCCTGCTGTGTTCATCCACCTCTACACCTTGTTATCTCAGATTTTCCAGCATCTGCAGTTCCTACTATCTCTCGTGAATGGAAGGTTGGTTTCCGTGATGGTCTGGGCTGTGCACACCACCTTCTGTAGTTTCTTATGGTCCTGGGCAGAGCAGTTGCCATACCAGGCTGTTATGCACCCGGACAGTATGCTTTCAATGATGCATCTGTAGAATTTGGTGAGGGAACTGAGGGACATGCCAAATTTCCTGAGCTGCCTAAGGAAGAAGAGGTGTTGTTGTGCCTTCTTGACTGTCGCATCTACATGGGAAGTCCAGGACAGGTCGTCGGTTATCATCACTCCGACGAACTTGATGCTGTTCACCCTCTCAACCTGAATTCCGTTAATGTTGATGGGGACATGTTCTTCTCCTTTCTTTCTGAAGTCGATGATCAGTTCTTTAGGTTTTCTGACGTTGAGAGATTGTTCTCATTGCACCACGTCACCAAGCCCTCTATCTCCCTTCTGTATTTTGACTCATTGTTGTTAGATATCCATCCCACTACGGTGGTGTCATCAGCAAACTTGTGGATGGCATTCGTTTTGAATTTGGCAATGCAGTTGTTGGTGTACAGGGAGTACAGTATGGGGCTGAGGACACATCCTTGCGGGGGGCTGCAATGTTGAGTGTTAGAGTGGAGGAGGGGAAGTTTCCTATCCAAATTAGTTGTATGAAAATCAAACCAAATTCACTGTCAATTTTTCAGGCAAAGAATAAGTATGCTATTTGCCACAGGATATTGTTACAGTAAGATGAAAGCCAGTGGATTACTGAATATTTTGTCACTTTTTAGGCAAAAAGCAGCAGTTTGTATGTACGCAGCTACGTTGTACAAACAGCAAAAGGATGAATCACCAGTTAATCAGCTGTCATAGTGTTGGTCAAGGGATCTACATCCTGTTGTTGCTTCAAAGACTGTCGTAAGATTTTATTTTTATATCCATCTGAATAGGTTTAACATCACAGAGGACAATACATCAATTGCTGAGTACAATACTGTTCTGACATGGGACTTGAACATGCAGCCTTCTGATTCAGAGACAAGGGTGCTTCAGATTGTCATGCACATCAAACTATTAGCTTATGAATTATGTGGTGTATAAAGCATTTGCTTATGATTGATGTAATGACACTCAATTTATGGTCGAAAAATTGTGATAACCCCATTCACTTCCTATATAACTGAATGGAGTAGCACAGCTGTTATAATAAATTACTAACTACTCACAGCAAGAATTCTGAGCCATCGACCTTTCACTATTTAGCTCATATGAAGCAGAATGTGTCTGTTGTAATGCATTGCCTAATATCTCTTCATTGACTGATAGAGCTTGTTATCAATGCATTTAAAAATGTTCATTCCAAATCCATTAATGAGAAGTTAGTCTCATAATAGTTACATTTTTATTTTCAGAAGGTGAAATAGGCAACTAACTTAAGACTTATTCCTTTCTGTCTAAAATGATGACCCTGAGATGTTAATGTCATTAAGTATAAGGTTTTGGGTCATTAAACAGCTTTGATCTATGCAGCCCTGACTGAAGAATGGGAATTTGTAGAGAATCATCTCATTATTACCGAATAGCTAGAGAGCACCCTGAGAGGAGAGGGTGAACAACCAGCAGTCTCAGGGTCTACTATTGACATTGGTAGAAGAGATGGCATGATTCTGCAGTCAGAATTTACAGAAATAGGTAGAAAATTAGCAAAAAGTAGTAACGCTGAATAATTTCCAGGGCTGCACGCAAGCGAACATTGAAAGAGAACAAGGCAGATGAGTGCGTGACTGGAAAGTTGGGGCAAGAGGAAAAGCTTTATATTCCTGGGTTATCGATATCAGCCATTGAGGAGATGGAACTTGTACATGCTAAATGAGTTGCATTTAGGCAGAATCGGGATCCTTCTCCTTTGGTGATTTGCTAATGCTGTTAGAGATGGTTTAATTTAAATTCACAGGGTTATAGGAACCTGGTAATAACACTAGGGAGGGAGATCAAGATGCAAATAATATTGTGGCGACATATAACGACAAAGCAAGAAATTGTGTATTGTTAGATGGGTGTCAGAATAAGGGGCAAAGTAATGTCTGCTTAAGGTTATGTGCATAACATGAATGTGCGGAGTGTGATTATGATTAATTAGATTGGTGAATTAAGGGGGAGATTGCCCATTGCATGCAGACACACACATCATCTGAGTAGTACAGCAGTGTACCACTGTGCCATCTTCAATGAACAGAAGTTGTTTAGACATAAGACACTACATGATAATGAACCTTTAATGAAATTCTGGTTCAACCTCGATGGAATGTTGTGTCTAACTGTGCCTACCACATTTTAGGATGTGTCTGTGAAGACTTGAGAGGATTCAGAAAAAAGACAGTGTGATAAACTTCAGTTACTTGGTTAAATAGGAGAAGATGGAATTGTTTCCCTCAGAGAAGGCTGAGGAATGATTTGATACAGTTTTCAAGAATCACGAGCAGTCGAGAAAGAAGAATGTTTGTTTCTGTTGGTGGAAAAACTGAGAATCAGAGGATACTGATTCAAGTTACATGGCAGAATAACCAAAAGGCAACATGGGGAAAATCTTTTTGGTGGAATACAGTGACTGAGAATGTGGTGGAGGCAGATTCGATGTTGGCTTTCAAAAGGGAATTGAGTGAGCAGCTAAATAGGAAAAAATAGTGGTAGGACTACGCAGCAACGATGGGGAAGTGGGACTCCTGAGTTGCTCTTCCAGAGAAGTTAGCATGACAGTGATGGGTCAAATAACCACCACATGTGCTATAACTATTTGATGATCCTATCTACTGTTTATAGATCTGTCTCTGCAGTAGCATTAGTGCTTCCACAATATCCAATTGAACTTTACCTTTCTCAGTTTGATCAGGCACACAATTTGCTATCCATGCTGTGAAGCTTTGTATAGTGTTTTGGTAAAATGGAAATACATGGCAATGTCAAAATAAAAACTCTAGGCATGAGTGTTTTTAAGATTCCAATCATGTCATTGTCTTATAGAAAACAGGAAATGTATGTCATAATATAACTGCTCATGCGTCAATGAGTGAACTTGCACTATTGGAGTCCTTTGTAAGCCACAAGATTTTATGAATGACTTTCTGTTATCTTTTCAGGAATATGTACACAGGATACCAAATCAATTAGTGTACCCCAAAACACTGACATCGGATGGGAACTGAAGTAGCTGATGTGCGCAACGCACATACTCTTCAGTAGTTTAAAACTCTTCTAAACAGAAGGCTGATCATTTAATAGAAGACAATAGAGTTTTAATGCTCTTTCAAAAGCAGAGGTGTTAAAATTAATTCTGGAATAACAGTAGCTAAAGCACAAATTTCAGAGTTCCAGAAAATCTTATCTTCAAGGTAATTTCCTTCTACTGTAGGAAATCTGTGCATGTTTAATCTTTCCTAAAAGATTTTTAAGATCACTTTGACCATTGTCTGTTTTTGGAAAGAGATTTTATGACTGAAGTCTCTCTCTGCTCTTCTTGTTTCTAACATAGAATAAAAGAATGAATTCCTAAATCTAATAGTTATTGAATTAGCAGTAAATCCATCCTGCAATAATACTTTTCCCTGAATAAAGTGAATTGAGATGCCTCATAATGATGCTAGAGCTTTTGACTGTTTATTTCTTTAAATAAATATGATTGAATATGACCTGATGCTTATTTATGGCATGCATTTGATGTTTAAAATCACCCAACAATCTTCATAAAGGCTATCAAATAAAAAATGACACCAAGCCAAAAATTAGAATTAGGTTTAATTGTCCCACGTACTCAAGTACTGGGATACAGGAGTACGGTGAAAAATGTACAAAGTCACCATTTCTGGCACCAACTTAGGTACAAAGATCCTTAGGTTAGGTACAAATTAGAAAAATAAAGAAATAAAATTGAAAATTCAGCATTACAGTCCTTTACCCATGGGCCTGCAGATGCTGCACACTGGGTTTTCTCCATGAGTGCTCGCACTGCCCATGAGGGCTTGATCACTTCCCTGCGCTGGGATTGACCTCCTTTGTGCTGCCACCTCACCATCAACTGCTAGAGTCCAGTCCATGCTCACCAGCTTCCTTGCTGCCAACCGCTCAGGATTTCAACAATGCTGCAATGCTGCTGACCGCTACAGTTCCGCCTGGCTCACCAGATGCCTTGGCGATAAAGAGATTTTACAAGAGGATTTAAACTAAAAGTTTGGTCTGAAGGATGGGGTTATCAGGGACTGGTCATGAGAGCTTTGGAATAGTTGAGCCTAGACGTGACAAAGGCACAGATGATGATTTCAGCAGCAGGTACTCTTTGCATAAGCCAGCACTTAGTGTTGGGACGTTGAAGAAGATTAAAAGGTCACAATTGCAGATTGTGTCTGTGAAATTTTGATGAGAGCTGCTTCAGTACTGTACCAGGAATGTTAATCTGGTTGTAGAAATTCTTGTGTATAATTGTAGGAAAGATGGACACAGCGTAGGAAGTGACAAGTTCAAGGACTTTGTTGCACAATGGTAAGTTTCAGGTAGGCCAATAGTTCTCTTGTACAGAATAGACATTTGAGTGTTCCTTTTCATGAGGCATGAAGGATAGATTTGGTTTTGAAAGGGAGATCTGTATCTTTAACACAAGGAATCATTTGAACTGTCAGCTAACATCGGGTTCAAATAGGGAAATTTGATATTAATGGATTTAAGGGAACCGGAAGTCAGTCTTGCTAAGAAAAGGCATGGGATTGAAATAAGATAAACTGGAGGAAGACCGGTTCAAGATTAAACCACTATTTAAAATAAAAGTTGGGAAGACTTACTAACTTTTAAAAGGCATGTGGATGTTCATTCAAGGCTATGGACCATGTGCTGGAAAGTAAGATTAGTGTGGATAGGTTGGCACAGACTCGATGGGCAGAATGGTTTTTTCTGTGCCTATATGACTTAGACCTATAAGTGCTGCATCCATGTCAATCCATGAAAATAAATGCCACTTTCTCATACATGAAAATACTGACCTGGAAGTCCATATTGCTTCTGTTTGCTAGTATAAGTTTGTTTTTTTGTATAGTGTGACTTGGAATTAAGCATTTCCAATGACCTTTAAGTATATAACATTATCTATGTCCGAGTGTGATGGGTCAATTGTTAATATTGTTTCAGAGCTGATGTATTATAATTTAATTGTAGTTATCAGAAATTCCCTGACTTCGTATTCTAGTGCAACCTCAATTGATCGGTGAAATTATTACTCAATATCATTTAAAATGCTGTGTTTTTGTCAACTTTGCCTTTACACTGATGGAATTCAAAAATCATTTTTTGCAGAAAAAGTGTATGGCTTATTTACCTTGTTTGGTTTCTACACTTCTACACTCAAGAATCACTAGGGATTGTCTTTTTGTGTAGGTTTTGTTTGCCTGCAATTTTCCTGTTGTAACATGTTTCTCCTGAAGGGATCGTTGGAATAAAGTCCCAAGAAGGATTAATGTCTCACTAATGGCAGTGCCCAGATGGTAATCTAATCCTGAAGCTCATGGTGCCTGCCCCATCCCCGGGTATCCACTAAAGAAGGGTCTCTGTACTCGAAACATTAATTCTGCTTTCTCTTCAAAGATGCTGCCAGACCTGTTGAATTTCTCCTGCAATTTTGATTTATTGTCACACATATCTACTGGGGCTTCTTGCCTGCCCCTCAGTGGCAATGCTAGTTCTTCCAACCTCTGCATAATCACTGGCTCTCACCTTACCCCTCCCCACACCCTGCCAGTTGCTGTTACTGGTATATTGTAAGCAAAATTGTTGTGTTATCAAAAATTCTTGCCCACATTGCATAGTTCAGCTGCTTGAAGTAGCAGCAACAGGTAGGAATTGGTAAGACATACAAAGTATGTTATAAGGAAATGCTCACAACCACAGTGAGGGCTGCATTGTGCGGATCTGAAATAGAATGGAAGGGAGGGAGTCATCTATGTAAATTTAAAACAAGCCAAGAAAATTAAAGACTTGTTATGGTGATCCCTGAAAGCCCTAAACTTCCCCTTTGTGCTTTGTAACATCAATAACACAAAAATGTCAAAAATGACTTTTAGAAATGGAAATAGAAAAGGAATATTGGAATATTTGAGAATTGATGAAAACTCGGTTCATGGGTGAGTTTGAGGATGGTGTTCAGCGGTGAATGGATTTAGAGTGGGGTTGAGGCAACAAAGGGTCTGCATCACTGTGACACGGGAGAGAGGTTGGAAACACAAGGGCTAGGGTGGGTGGAGAAACAACACATCACCAGCATGAAAATTGGAAGGGACGATAAGCACGTCACTTTGAACTGGAGTGCAAGAGGGAGAACACCTCCATTTTGAAGTAAAGCATGAGAAGAAAACTGTCATCCTTGACTGGAGATTCAGGGTGAAGCTGCATGAGAGAGAGGAGAATAGGTGGGGAACTGGTGTGAAAGCATCAATAAGATGTGAACAGATTGAGAAACTCGGGGCCATTCCAATTAATTTTGTCATTACAGCAGTTCGTAAAAATCCGCATGCTACAATCAATGTGATATACAATGCACATAAACAAGTTAGACAGCCTATTCTCTGTAATGTCCCCACTGACATACTTATTGTTTGATCTAAAGAGCCCCATTGTATCAAATCAATCAAAACTCCTTTCTTTGTTGATGGACATGGGCCTGAACACGTAGTAACATTCAGAATGGAGAGTCACTGCTTATACTGCTTACCGGCTCCTCGTGACTAGGTTATTGACAGTATTCTAGGAGCAGAGATGCGGAGACCATTGAGTGAAAACAACCGATGCTTTTGATTTTGTTTTTGTTTAAAAATTTCTTTGATCCTTTGTTTTGTCAACACATTAATTCATAAAGTCATTTTGCTATTGTCAATGTCAAGTCATGGAAAACATTGGTACTCTGTTAAATGCGAAGGAAATTCATTTCTCTAAGGATAATACTTTAGTGCTGACACCTGCAGTTATTCTTTCAAAATAAGAACTATGTTAGTGATCTGTGAAGTGCTGGAGAAATATTGCCAGTACTAACGTTTGGGTTGTGAACTTTGAAATGAAACATTTGGAATCTTCATATTATGTAATGTTTCAGGCAAGTTTTGTTCAGAATTGCATAATATAATTTCCTGAAATAATATCAGCAATACAATTGCATTAATGGACAGAGCCTTGCAATCTGGCAAAAATCCTTTCAGTTACTTGGGTATTAGTAGGAGTGATAGATGTGAATGTGTGCTTTATTGTTACAGTATGTAGGGAAAAAGGGTAACGGAGTTCCTAATTATTCAATAATTATGATTCAATTTGTGCTAATGTTACAAACAATTGTAAACCAAATAGAAACATCTGCAATTTTACTTCTGTTATCTTGGTTTTTTAAAAAAAAAGTAGTCCCTTGGTCTTTGCTTTTAAAATTTTGGCTCTCGTAATGCTGCTCAGGATCAGTGCTGAAAGAGAACAAAGTCTCTACTTGCATAGTATGGAGTCTAGTGTTACAGCAAAGGCAGAAAATAGCTAGTTATCCACAGCTCAATCCATTGTTACAAGTTCATGCTATCACTTTGACATTTAGAACAGGCCTTGGTGTCTTCATGAATTCCTCTTCGTATTACCAGTGGCTGTTGATCTGCCAGTCTCTAGGCACAGACCGTTTCACAAACCATAACATTTTTGTGAGTGATTGATTTGTATTATGTGTCTCAGGCATCAGAAGAATCTTGGGATGTAGCTTGTATGAACTGTAATACAATCCTTTGCTGAGAGTTTGGTTACAGTTCTTCATAGACCTGTTGGCGATACTCAATCCATTCGGATTTGGGAATGGGGCTTATCTGATACTTTCCAAAAAAACCTTCATTTTTTCTATTCCCATGCGAAATAACGCAACACATCTGGTAACACTGTAGGAGTATTGTCCTTGGGTTACAGCAGCAGCTCATATTGCTACAATATTTCCTCAAGGATCTAGTTACTCAAAGGGCAACATGACTGATTAAGAACCATGTTTACTCTGGACTACAAACTTAAACCTTCTGGATTCAAGGGAGAAAAATGTTTTTTTAAATATAAAGTAACAGTGCCGAGTTGTTGAAAATGGTATTGGTTGATATGGAATTGTTGCATAATTAATAGTCCTGCTTTTAATTATAATGCTTTTTTGTTTTGCAGTGTGCTGTAAAACCTATGTTATTGAACAGTGCATGTTGCTGGTAGATGAGATATATTTTAATTTGTAGAAATGCTGCAAATCCTGCTTTCTATGCAATAGGTCAAGAGAGTAAAAGTCGCTTGGAAACCACCTGCACGTGCTGTGACATAAATACCTACTCTGACACTCTCAAAAACAAAAACAAATTTCACTTTAAGACCCCTTTTCAAATGGAAACTTCATGTAAGTGCATCAAGGGATAAAACTGAGAATGAAAGCAACATGCAAGTGACCTGCTTCATTCAGAATTCCAACTGACTCTGGATTGATGTGGCTAAAATTGAGCTCCTTAAAATCTGTGCCACTAATAAAGGTGGTTGACTCCAGTTTTTGTCAGATTTGTGTAACTGATAGTACTTTAGTACTGAAGTTAACTGGAATAGAATGCTAATTAGATCACTCACAATTTAAGAAGATGACTTTGGTTAAGATTATCACTTTGTATGTTTCAGTTCAGTTCAGTTCAGTTTTATCCACACAATTTATGAAATAGTAGAGAAAGAATTAAATTATGACCTCCCATGATTTTAGAATGTGATTTCAGTCAAGCATGGTGGTCTCTTATCAGGTTTTCATTGTTTGAAAGATTGACAATTTCTACTCAGTGTGACTTGGGAGACTTGACTGCTAACCCTTTGAAACAAAAGGAAATAAGATTATGATTGCTACTGGAAGTGCTGTTGCACTGTAGAATCTGATTGCCATTTATAAATAGGTGAGACTGTATAGTGTTTCTGTTGGCAAGAGAGGCTGTCCTCACAATCCTGAATGACGTCTTTATTTCTTTGTGCAGGTTGTGGAGCTTGTATCAAGTGCAATTGGAGACTTGGTTCAAGGCGTATATTACGAAAATGCTAGAACTGATGAGGTAATATAATCGTTTTCTTGAGTTTCCTTTGTAAAAGCATGAACTATTTGAGGAAAGTTGTGCGTATATAGGGTGTTAAAAATAAATCTGCACACTCTACATGATCAATGAATAAAAGGACAGTATACATTAAAGGGAAGTATTTATTTGTTCTAGTTCTGAGAAGGCAAGCACTTTTGGACCAACTGGGTAAAAATCTATTAGCACCAATTTCACTAGACCTAGCAATGGAATTATCACAACTCTGGGGCAGAAATTTCTGCAAATAATGGAAATCTTGAGTTAAACATAGAAAATGTTGAGAATGTTGAAAATATTTTACAATCCTTGTTGTACTATTATATTTTCCTTTGCGCTATGATTGAGGTTGGGTGGGGGGGAATGCTGGGGGAAACCGGGAAGTCAGTTAGGACGCTGTCTTTTTGATCTCTTGAACCTGGATTCCACTCCACGCTGGATTGTTTGGAAAAGAACCACAACTGAGACTAAAAGCTGGCAGCTGTCAGTGAAAATAAAGTCAGAAATGTTTTCCTGAAGTTGACCTTAAGTACCAACACTTTGACTCTCCAGCATGCTGTGCCTAACCTTGGACCATTGATTACTGACAAATATCGACGAGTATTCCCTTTGCTGCTCACAGTGTCTCTCTTCTTTCTTCAGGATATTACTGCTGGAACTTTAATCAGCAATTGAATCCATGTTTAATCACTTAACTGCCAATATGGTAGAAATTAAACTCAATGGAATCCTGATCTTTCTCTCACCCATTGTTTACTCAGTTCCTACGTTTTAAACAGTTGGTCAGTTAGAGGTGGGTGTGAGTATTGGATGTTGGGTGAAATGGGCAAGGCCTATCATCAATGCGTATGAATGTAATATAGTTGTGAGCACAGAAATTATTCCTCCCAGTGTGGCTATCAAATGCTTCCAAATTCGGTACATGAAAGCTCCCTACTCAACAAACTTGCCTTTAATCAATCATTAAAACAAGTGCCAAAGTCTCAATAGAGCCACGCCATACTGTAAAATCAACATAATTCAGACATTAATTATCAGGCTGAGGAGACAGCAAGAACTGCAGGTGCTGGAGTCAGAGACAACACAGTGTGGAGCTGGAGGAGCACAGCAGGCCGGGCAGCATCAGAGAAGAAGGAAAGTCGATGTTTCAGGTCGGGAGCCCTTCTTCAGAAATGGGGGAGGGGGAAGGGAGCTGGGAAATAAATAGAGGGAGGAGGGGTGGGGCTGGGGAAACGTAGGTGGGCCGGTGACAGGTGGATGCAGGTAGGGGGTAGTGGCGATTGGTCTGTGGAAAAGGTAGGGTGGATAGGTGGGAGAGAAGATGGACAGATTGCGTCAGGCCAAGGAGACGGGGATGAGAGGGATGTTTGGACATGGGATGAGGCCGGGGGTGGGGAGATTTTAAAACTGGTGAATTCTATGTTCGGGCCAAAAGGGCTGTAGGCTTCCAAGGAGGAATATGAGGTGTTGCTCCTCCGGTTTGCATGTGGCGTCATTGTGGCAATGGAGGAGGCCCAGGATGGACATGTCACCCAGGGAGTGGATGGGGAGGTAAAACGGTTAGTGACTGGAAGATGTCATCGATTATCATGTATAGAGCGCAGATGATCCACGAAACGGTCTCTGAGTCTGCACTTGGTCTCCTTGAAGTAGGAGGACGTCTGGGATGTCCGGGAGTGGAATGCTCCATATTGGGAGCAGAGGCGGAGGAATTGGGAGTAGGGGATCGCATCCTTGCAGGAAAGTGGGTGAGAGGAGGTATAGTCTAGGTAGCTGTGGGAGTCAATGGGCTTGAAATAGATGTCAGTTTCGAGGTGGTCACCAGAGATGGAGACAGAGAAGTCCAGGAAGGAGAGAGAGGTATCAGAGATGGTCCAGGTGAACTTGAGGTTGGGGTGGAAGGTGTTAGTAAAGTTGATGAACTGTTCAAGCTTCTCATGGGAGCACGAGGCAGCACCAATACAATCATCAATGTAATGGAGGAAGAGGTGAGGGATAGTGCTGGTGTAACCGTGGAAAAGAGACTGTTCCAAATATTCTACAAAGAGGCAGGCATAGCTTGCACCTCTTATTTCAAGGACCACAGCGTCCTCCCTCCAGTGATCAAAAATGCCCTCAACCACATCTCTTGCATTTCCCGCACTTCTTCCCTCAAATCGCCTCCCCCCAACAAAAATAAGGACAGAATCCCCCTTGTCCTCACATACCACACCACCAACCTCCACATCCAGCATATCATTCTCCGCCACAACCGCCACCTACAATCCAACCCCACGACCAAAGAGATATTTCCCTCCCCACCCCTATCTGTCTTTTGTAGTGATCGCTCCGCGACTCCCTCATGCGTTCCACTCTCCCCACTAACCCCATCACCCCCGGCACCTTTCCCTGCAACCGCAGGAAGTGCTACACCTGCCCCTACACCACCTCCCCACCTCCATCCAAGGCCCAAAGCAAACCTTTCATATCCGATAGGGGTTCCATCTCCAACTTGGTCTACTGTGTCCGTTCCTTCCGATGTGGCCTCTTCTGCGTCAGTGAGGCTAAGCGCAGACTGGGGGACCATTTTGTGGAGCTTCTGTGCTTTGTACTCAATAATCGGCAACATCTTCCGGTCACGAACCATTTTGCCTCCCCCTCCCACTCCCTGGGTGACATGTCCGTCCTGGGCCTCCTCCAGCGTCACAATGACACCACCCATAAACTGGAGGAGCAACACCTCATATTCCGCCTTGGTAGCCTGCAGCCTGATGGCCTGAACATAGAATTCACCAGTTTTAAAATCTCCCCTCCCCTGGCCTCGTCCCATGTCCAAACCTCCCCCTCATCCCCACCTCCTTGGCCTGACGCAACCTGTTCATCTTCTTCCCCACAAAGATATGTTTTGGAGCATCACAAACCTCTGCCTCACCATCCCCTCCATCTCTGTCTCTCCTGTGGCCATGCATGCAGCTCCAATGTTATCTAACTTGCCCTCCATTATGTACCCACCCCACACCCAATAAGGACAGTCATGACAATGCAGCAGGCTTGGAGGAAGTGTGCCCTATAACCATAAAGCTGTGCTGAGGGCAAAGTAAATTATGTGGGTATTAGAACTTCCTGCCATTCAATGCTGCCGCCCAATGCGATTGGCCAGCTGTACTGGCAGTTCTGGGCACAACGACTACAGAGGCCCCCCACCAGAGCTCTGGAACCGCAGGGGCAGCATGAGAGGGGCTTTGGTTTTGAAGCATGTGAGGATAGGGAGGAAGTTGGGGCTACTACCTTTGACAGGGATGAAGTCCTAAATGTGTGAAGGAAATCTTCCAAGGATAGTATTTTTATAGTATTTATAAGAACTTTGTAAAATAAAAACCAGCTGCCCTCACTTTGCCTGTCGTCCAGATCATTATTGTGGCATTGGCAGTGTAATATTGTGGTCAGTTGAGCTTTTAACGAGTTGAATTGTTCCTTAATTATTTATTTACATGTGGCAGGACTGTGAATTTTGGAAACCCTCACCCCCATTTTATGGGGTGAACTCTGGTGCATACGAGGTGTTGGGCTAGACCCCTACCCTGAATGATATGTACCCGCCCCCACCACAGCACAGAAAACACCTAGCAGGGGTATGTAGTATACAGGCCACCGGGCCTGCTCTCTTCTCAGAGTCCCCGACCTGCTCCTTCACTGGTATCTGTTTGATTAGTAGACTAATATCCACTATGTAGTTTATCTCCGCTGTATATGTATAGTCTAATATCCAACTTGTTTTAGTTCACTCTTTGTTTCTGTAACTGTGACCTAGACCACATGAACACTTTTCATGGCTTAACGACACCTTACCAGAATTATCTTTCTTTTACTTTGTGTTTAAAAGCAGAAAACAGGCTTTTCCATGAAGCATGTATCATGTTAATAACAAGAATGAATTGTGAAAAATTGAGTTTGATTTTATGCTGTGGCCCAGCAGCCGATGACGAAACCATCTCTCGTTTGCCAATTGCCAGAGAAGGTTTTCATCCCATTAGTCTGGTCTGGTTTCAAACCTAGTTCTGAAACGTGGAATTAAATAACTAGCGTGTACCCCTCAGTTTCACTTTCATATCAGTGTTCCATTTCTGTGTTTAAATTCTAATCCATAGATGACTCCAATAAAACATGAATAACTTATGGATAAACAGAAATGAATGATTGAATAGTATTGGTGTAATTGTAAACCACTGCATATAAGTTCTTTCGGAAGTGGATCTGTGCATTTATATACATAATCAGTAGTTCTTCAGTTTTGTTAATAAGGGTCCATTAAATCATCAAAATAAAGATCTGTCCATGGAAAATAATTATATATGCATAATCAGATGCTACAACAGCAAGTTGTATTTATGTAGCATCTTTAGCAAAATACGACACTGAGCTACATATGGAAATATTAGGTCAAACATTTGGAGCATCATAGAGGAGGAAAAGTGGTGGAGAGGTGTAGGAAGAGTATTCTAGGCTGTAGAACCCAGGCAATTGAGGGCACAGCAACCAATGATGATGGAGCACTTGAATTGAAGATGCTCAAGAAGTCAGAATAAGAGAAATGCAGACCTCTCGGGCGGCTGTAAGAGTAGGGGAGAGTACAGAGGTAGGATTGGATGGGTGATGGGATTTAAAACAAGGATGCAAATTTTAAAATCAGGCATTGTTTGACCAGGAACCAATGTAGGTTAGCGCGTATAGGGAAGGGTAGGGGAACTTCTTAGAAGTAATGATATGGCAGTAGGGTTTTGGATAACCCCAAATGGTGGAATTTGGGAGGTGAGTAAACAGGCAACCTAGGCATGAATGAGGCTTTCAGCAGTGGATGAACTCGGGTGGATGGTCAGTGTCACGGAGGTAAAAATGATCATTCCTAATGATAGCACAGATGTTTGGTCAGAATATTATCCTGGGGTCAAATATGAATCCAAATTTGAGAAGAGCCTTGTTTTGTTTCAGGCTGTTGCCAAGGAGAGGGATAGAGTTGCGAGCTAGAGAACAGAGTTTGGAGTGGGGACTGAAATCAATGGCTTCCATCTTCCGATTACTTAATTGGATACTGTTGCACAGTACATCCAAAGCATAAATAATAAGAAAGTAAATTACTTTATTATGTTGTAAAAATGATCATAGAGTAAACCTAATGGAATGCAGCCTTTTTACCTGAAGAGAGATTGGATTTCAAATGTGAGGGTGCAATATTTGTGCTTGAGACCCCATTTGAGCTATTGGATTCAGTTTTGGGCATCACACTGCAGTAACGATACACTGTGCCATACTCTGTTGTACGAAGGCTATTCTCTGGATTCGTATTTCTGGCGCTGTGTCTTCAGGAAGACAAAAATCTCATAAAACCTAAATTGCTGCCGTGTTATAATGATACTTTAAAAAGATAATCAGCACTCCAAAATGTTCACTAATATAAGTGGAGCAAACTTTTTCATTGCATTCTTCTTTCTTCCAGTTTTCTTCCTATTAGAATTCCAAACTGGGTGGGTGTAAATACATCTGGAAGAACAAATCAAAATGTGTGATTAGAAAGGTAGTCCCAAACTGATAATTGTAATCTGTTTCTCGAGGAACATGATTTTCTCAGCTAAATCTTTGCTGCTGCAAACAACCTACTAAGATCAGGCAGCCAACATTATAGAGACTAGGAGTATGGTTTTAGATATTTTAAACAACCTGCTCAACATGTTATGAGACACCCGAACCTAGGGACACCACTGCAAGAGCTATATCACAGCCGTTTTACATGAAATCAAAATAAAGAACTGCCAATGCTGGAGAGTTGAAACAAAAACAGAAAGTGCTGGAGAAATTCAGCAGGTCTGACAGCATCTGTGGAGAGAAAAACAGAGCTAATGTTTCAAGTCCAGTGGACCCGAAACATTAACTCTGTTTTTCTTTCCACAGATACTGCCCGAGCAGCAGTTTTACAGTTTGATAAGGATGTACTTTCACTTGGTCTATCAAGTAGACCTCCTTGCATTTACTCTGCCATTGCATTATGTATGCAAAATACAGACCAACAAAGCAAAATAGTTTAGGAAGTTAGTATTTTCTTTGATTCCTTGCTATTCAAATCAACTAGGTTTGTTTTTAAAATGTGAGACCACTAGTACAAGCTGCTAATATGGAGAGAAATTTTCAATATTCAGAGAAAGGAAATACTTTAGATGGCCATACTAAAGTAACTGCATTTTGTTTTTCAACTTCTGATGATCTTGTTGTCAGCAGCTATTAATTGTTCAGTTACTAGGGCATGTAATTTTTTAAGCCTCAAGTAAATGAACCATTTGATGAAAGCACGAGGATCAAGGAACTAGTGATTACCTCATAAATGATACATGGTTCAGTTCGACATCAGTAACTGAACTTTCTAACATTTAAATGATGAAACCAAATTGGTTTCTCTTTGCAATTGAAATAATTCAAAAATTAAGCTATCCATCAACATTTGTTTTGAAATTGTGACTGATTATGGTTTTTTTTTGCAGATTTGCTTAGTTTTGTTTCTGCTTTTATTACTGGTGGTTCACTTTCGATAGGTTATTAAGACAAGTACTGCTCCACAATGTACAGTTACATCTGAGGTCCATTTATTATTCATGATTCCATGTTATGTTTTTACTCTTAGGAGAAAGTTACTGATGACATCCTGATGACTAACTGGGAGAAGCGGATATTTTTATCCCATGGTGCTTTGCTGGCGAAGAGTTGTCAAGGTGCAATGCAACTGGCGAATCATGACACGGAAGTTCAAGAAATGGCATTTCAGTATGGAAAACACATGTCTTTAGCTCACAAAGTAAGCAGCTTTCCACAATTTGATTAAGATAGATGAACTGGTACAAACATGAATATTTAAGTAAGGATGGAAATTGGTCAGAGTAGTGATTTTGGAATGCAACAGACTGTAAATAAGTTCACCCAAGTGCTTGTCTCTGGTGGAAGTTTGCAAGTCTGAATGTTCTTTTCAATACAGCATGTATTAATTTTAATAGTAATGTCTTCAAGCTGAAGCAGAATGACCCTCTCAATCATCATAGATGTTGAAATTTTCTCGGATGTTCAGCAACTCTCCCAAACAGAAACTGAGACCGCCAGAGGAAATTGTATTTAAAAGATTAGTTACAGTACAGATTGACACTAAAACCACAACTGGACAAAATCTCCCTCTAAGTGTATCTGTGACCGCAGTTAATTATTATTTATGCTATTAATATTCCCATGCTGTCACTCCAGTATAATCTACCTTACCCTCCGGGGCACAATGGAAAATGATTGGATTAACTCATTGTGCTTTCTGTGTAAGCTTCATCATCCCATCATGAGGAATATTCCTTTTGTATTTAAAGAAAAGTTCCAAAAGTAACCAATGAATATCCGATTGACTACATTTGCACATCATTGATCCACATAATAAACGTTTAACTTTTGGAGCCTTCCAATTCTTGTAATTGATGTTGATGCAAGATTGACTCAAGGAAATTTGTTCTCGAGCAGTTTCCGGGGAGGCACTGCATAGTGGTATTATCATTGGATTAATAATCCACAGTCCTAGCGTTTGAATCCCACCATGGAAGATGGTGAAAATTGATTTCGGTAAAAATCTAGAATCGTGATCATGTAGCCATTGCCAATTGTTGGAAAAACACATCTGGTTCACTGTTATCATACACTTGTACAGTGCAGCTTATCGGGTCTGCCATCCTTTAGGGAAGAAAATCTTAACTGGTCTGGCCTACATCTAACTCCAGACAGTTGACCCCTAACTATGCTCTATGCTCAGTTTAACCATAGTGCTACAAAATCTACATGAAGGTATGGAACTGGATAGACCACCCAACATCAACATAGGCAGCAGAACAGTAGCAAGTTCAGCCCTGTCAACAAAGTTTACTAAAATCTGGGGGTTTGTAAGAGCTGTCCTATAGGCCAGCCAAACAACAGCCTGGCACTGATTCAGTGGGTGTGGCTATGTCCCAGACAACACTATCGTCATCCCTGGGTGTGTCTTGTCCCACTGACAGACCAGACCCACCAGAGATGGTGCCACAATCAGGAAGGAAACTGCCTGCTGATTACCATCTACTGCTCGTTGACATCCCCTTCTGCTGGTGAATCAGTCCTCCTGCATGTTAGGAAGCACTGAGAGCACTTGGAGGAAGCACTGAGTGTGGCAAGGACATAGAATGTTACCTGGGTGGGTTATCTTGATGTCCGTCACCAAAGCTTGCTCAGCAGCATCCTACTGAGTGAGCTAGTAAAGACCTAAAAGACGTAGCTGCTCGTCTAGGTTTGCAGCAGGTGGTGAGGAAACCTACAAGATGGAAAAGTGTACATTACTACCTCCTCACCAGTCTGCTTATCACAGATGCATCTGTCAATGATTGTGCCAGGAGGAGTGACCAGTGTGCAGGCACTGTAGGCACAAAGTCTCACCTTCGTGTGGACGATATCCTTCATTGTGTCAAGTGGTGCTACCATTGTGTTAAACAGGACCAACTTAGAACCGATCCATCAACTTAAAACTGAGCATCTGTGAAGTGTTGTGGGACACCAGGATTAGCAGAGCTGTGTTCAACCACAATCTGTAACCTGATGGCCCACCATATACCTCACGCTACTATTACCATCAACCCTAGTTCAATAACGATTGCAGGAGAGCATGCAAGGAGCAACAGCAGAAATAATTAAAAATGAGGTCTGCACCTGGAGAAGCTACAACACAGCGTATTGTTTGGCATGAGCAAATAGACAGGGCTGACCAATCCCACAAACTGTGGATTAAATTTAAACTCAGCAATCCTGCCACATCCAATCATGAATGGTGGCGGAAAATTATACAACTGATGGAAAATGGACACCCCACAAATATCTGCATCTTCAATGAAGGAAGAGCCCAGCAAATCTGTACAAGGGATGAGATTAGAACATTTGTATCCACCTTCAGCATGAATTGTCAAGTGAATAATCCATCTCAGCCTCCTGAGGGCCCCTGCATCACAGATACTAGTCTTTCACCAAGTTGATTTACTCCATATGATATCTAGAAACAACTGAGGGCACTGGAAGCCGCAATATTTAAGCAATAATACTAAAGGCATGTGCTCCAGAAGTCACTATGCCCCTAGCCATGCTGTTCCAGTGCAGCCATAACAGTGTTTTTCACCCGGAATTTTGGAAAACTGTCCAGGAATGTCCTGTACACAAAAAGCAGGACAAATCCAACCCGGCCAATTATCGTCCCATCAGTCTACTCTTGATCATCAATAATGTGATGGAAGGTATCCTTAATAGCGCTATTAAACAGCGCTTGCAAAGGAATAACCTGCTCATTGACACTCAGTTTGGGTTCTCTCAGGGCCACTCGGCTCCGGACACCATTAAAATCTTGGTTCAAACATTGACAAAAGAATTGAATTCCACAGGTGAGCTGAGTGAAGTGACCTTTGACATCAAGGCTATATTTACCCGAGTGTGGCATCAAGGAAATTTCGTGAAACTGGAATCATTGGGAGTTTGGGGGATGAGTGGAACTCTTGCTATTTGAAGTCGTACCTCAACCATAAAGGAAAGTGATTGTTGTAAGTCAACCATCTCAGCCACTGGACATCACTTTGTGAGCTCCTCAGGGTCATGTCCTAGACCCAACCATCTTCCATTACCCTCAACATACACTTACGTCAGCACTGGCATGCTGAGGCAGCAGTTTTTACCATCTCCAAGATGCATTGCGGTAATTCATCCTGGCTCCTTTGACAGCAGATTCCAGACCCATGTGCTCTACCATCAAGAAGGACAAAGGCAGTAGATACTTAGAGCACCATCACTTGGAACTATATAACCATTCCTCACTGTCGCTTTTCTAACAGCGTTATACATAACCCTACACCCCAAGGACTGCAGTAGATCAATAAGGCAGCTCACCACCACCTTCTCCAGCGCAGTTAGGGATAGGCAGTAAATGTTGGCCTAGTCAGCTACACCACGTTCCATTAATGAATAGGGGGAGAAAAAGCACATTTTCCCTTTTCCCTCCTTCAGGAGATTTGGCAGGGTGTAAGTGAATTTAGTCTCCAAGAGTAACAAAAACAGTTAATTCTCTGATTCAATTTTAGGTCTCTTAGCTAAGAACCCAGTAAGTATAATTAATGAGATCAACCTTAAAAGCAGAACTGTCATGAAAGCATGGTAGATTGTGATCAAAAATGTTGTTTCTTTCTTGATATTTGAGGATAGATCTTTCCATATTCTCTAAGTATTGCTTCAGTAACCTGAGAATTCAGTGACAGATTCAGAGTTACAGCATTAGCTTTGTTTTGTCAATCGGTTGCACCGTCTCAAATGCAGTATAATTTTGCTGTAATTTAAGATGGCTGACTTGCCAGTTGCTTTTTAGTATCAGTGTGTTACTATAAGCAGCCTTTGAAGGAGTTGTGCCAGAATTGATGAGCAACCAGGCAATTTCTCCTATTACTTGACTTTGTTTATTCAAAGTAAAACTTATTGGGATGAAATACTGTCTAATCTTGTAATGATGTGAACAAATATGGTAATTTCTAACTAGTTATGTTCTTACACATGACTCTTTATTATACAGTGTCAGATTAATCACTTATTCTATTAGCATAATTTATTCCGGCATTGAGAATTCATGCTAATAAAATGTTCTGTCGCTTATATTTTGTTGGGTTTGTTAATTTACTTATTTTTCAGCTCCTACTTGTTATGGATCAGAGAATTAGAACTTAGAGTTGAAGCCATCCACTCCTCCATTAATCATCGAATCCCTTGTACTGTTAAGGATGCATGCTGAATGGTCAAAGCTCCTCTTAAGGCCAAGTGACGTTATGCACTTTGCGTTTACACAATATCCATCTGTAATTTATCATTCTATTTCGGATGTACCCCTACTGTGTTCCACTTTGCCCATTAGTGATATTTGTTTATAAGGACTGAATTCTATTTAGTAAATTATTGGCTACCTCCCATAAAGAGTTTCTGACAAGTATTACACTTTCTTGACTTCAAGGACAGCTTTCTATTTAAGCAAAGTAGCAGCTGTCGCAATATAGAGCAAGACTTTTTTTTCCGGACAAGCATGCTAAGTTGTGCTTGGCCTACCCTATTGGTACCAGGAATAATGGCCTAAATAAGTTTGTTCTGTTCCGTATGCAATGCACTTTAGCAGAAGAAAACTGTTTTAGATACTTTGAATAAACTAGAACAAATTCCGTCCTGCATTATGAGAACATTGTATGAATTTATTAGGTACAATATTACAAATTATACTAGTCTAATTCCCTTGGTGTAAATAAATACATAGTTTACATCTGGCTGCCTGAATGGAATTTCCTTATTTTGTTAGGTTTAGGAGAGAATAGTCTTGAGGATTGCCAATAGGCCTCAATTGAGCTCTTAACTTTGTAGTGTTTAACAAACATTTTTATTTTTTGTGCTTGATATGACTGCACACACTTAAAAGTTTTACTACCTGACATCGATTATATTGGGGGCCGCACAGGCTTATTCATAAAATATTGCTAATTGAATAAATAACAGATACTTACCAAGGATTAGCACCTTTGCTTTCACATGATTCTTGATCTATTAACAAGCAAAAGAACAAGAGTTGAGAAAAGCATTCTAAATCCACTTTTTTTAAACCCATCTCTAGTGAAAATCCATATTGCGCTTTATTATTTATAAAATTTCCAAATGGTTACAGCACAGAAAGAAACTATTTGGCCTACCATGTCCATGGAAGAATGACACACCTAGGCCTACACCCATGCCATTCTCCTACAGCCCCGCACTTTTTTATTAACATAATCATTCTCTTTGCCCTTGAAAGCTTCAGTTTAGTCTGTGTTCATCTGACCCTCCAGCAGAGCATTGAAATTCTAATTACTCACCGGATAAAGAGACTTTTCCCCGTGTCACCGTCATTTCCTTTGCCAAATACCTTAAATTGTTTCCCTCTGGTTCTCAGCCCTTCTCCTAACAGGGACAGTTTCTCCTTATAAATAAGAGAATATCTTCTCCAGTTCCTGTGTTCAGACTCTGCCTGACTTTGAACTTCTCCATCAGATATCTTAATATTCTCTTCTCTAAAGAGAACAGCCCCAATTTCTCCAGTTTGTCCATTTAACTCAAGTACTTCATCTCTGGAGCCATTCTTTGCTGCGCTCTCTCTAATGCTTTTACATTCAAGTGTGGTGTCCAAAATTGGACACAGTGCTTCAGTTGATGCTGATCCAGGAATTTATGTAGATTCATCATAATTTCCTTGCTCTTGCACTATTTATAAAGGTTAAAATCCTGTTTGCTTTTTGAGTCACTTTCTCAAATTGCCCTGCCACCTTTAGTGACTCGTGCACATATACACCCAGGTCTGTCTGCCCCACAATTCCCTTTAGAATTGTGCCCTTTGTTTTACCTTGCGTCTGCTCATTCTCCTTACAAAGTGAATCACTTCACACTTCTCCACATTAAATTTTATCTGGCAGTTTTCTGCAGATTCCATCAGCCTGTTCAGGCTTCCTCTTGAACTTTGTCACTACCCTTCACAGTTCTCAATACCTTTGAAGTTCTCTGTAATCTGCAAATATTGAAATTGTGTCCCATGCACCAAACTAGATAATTCATCTCGTTCAAAAAACAGAAAAAAATGTTGTCATGACTCTGGGAACATCCTTTATATCTTCCCACAGTCTGTATTCTGACAATCACTATGTTTCCACTGTCTCTTTTATTCCATGGGCCTCAACTTTGCTCACGAGGCTATTCTGTGGCACTTTGTCAAATACCTTTTAGAAGTCTATGTACACTACATCAACCACATAACACTCAGCTGTACTCACTGTTGCTTTATCAAAATAACTCCAAAATATCAGTTAAACTTGATTTGCCCTTAACAAGTATGTGCTGGCATTCATCAAAATTCCACATTTTCCAAGTGCTTGTTAATTTTGTTTCGAAATTATGATTTTGAAAAGCCTCCTCACCAGTGACTGGGCTTCTACTTCTACCATTTTAATTTACCCTTACAACCCTCAAAAATTCTTTGTTTCCCTTACCTGCTTCTCTTCTGATAACTAAATATGTTGAGAGCGTATACATTTTATAGAAATGGAGTACAGTTTGCCTGAAACATCATCTCCTTCAAAGTAAGCCTTTGCACTGAAACAAATTGGTTGATATTGTTATATGAGCAATCTAACACTGTTTGACTTCAATGCAAAAATAATGAATCACTTGCAATTTTGATTTAAGTGCAGACTCTATTACACCGTAAGAAAGAGCCTATTCATTCTTGTAAAGATTACAGAAGTGTTTTTCTGACTACCAATGGGAGCAGAATTTACTATTGCATGTTGTATTATATTTATAGTCTGATTGTTGGATGACTGTGCTTTCAAATTTTTAAGAAGAAATGAATGACAATTTACCACAAACCCTGTTGAAGTGCATCAGGTGTGCCTTATTGAGTCTGCTGACCATGTGGTTGTTAGCCTAATATTTCTAATCAATGAGTAATTTTTATAGATAGTTTAGCTTCTTAGCTCTGGTATGCATTTAGTAAGAGAACACAAAGGGTAAGTCTGTCTTACAAAAATGCATCCATTTACTACAAAATGTTGACAACTATCAGTCAAACAGTCTAGAATTCTGATTGTGCAGTTAATAAATAATGACGTGACAGGCTGACCCAATTTGCAATGCAAATAAGGTAATTGTACCACTAATCTCGTAAAATTGTACGATTAAGTTTCCACAGAAATTAATGGTGGGAGATATTAATTTTATAAGACTGGACATTTGAATGAGTAATAATTCATAAGCACTGAAATTGACTTTAAAGTACTCTGAAAATAATCAAACCAGGATAGGCTATAAATTGGAGATTGCAGATACAGGTGTCAAAAATGCCTGCGGGAAGTATTGGGAGGCACTTTGTCATTGTTGTGGTCACTGCATCTTGTCAGGCCTGAATTACCTGAAGGGCATGTTTGGCCTGCATGCAACCACAGGGGTAGGTGAGAGAAAAGTTGAAGTGCACCCTCCCATACAAAAGAATTGATCGACCTTGAACTGGAAGCTACTATATATAGACGTGATGCATATTCAAAATACTTGGGGATGGTGGGCAAATCAATCCTTGAAACATCACAAGTAGCTGCAGAAAAGGAGACAAGTGGGAAAAATTCAAAGAATGTCAGTCCTGTGTAATGTTACCAATGTGACGGTTCCTCCATTGTCTAGGACTGAACCGTTACAGAGGCAAGGCTCTTGAGAGGGAAAGCATGCAGGGTTTGATTAGAGGAGCAGTGAGCATGAGAGAGACCGAATCTGTGAAGTGTTCCTCCTTCAGTTGGAAATGTTACTGTCCCGTGCTGGGTATTCTGGCTTTATTAATCACAGATTCCCTAGCTGAACATCTCGCTGCTCCTTCAGAAATGGACTCTGATGAGAGGAGCAGCAAGAGTGGGAAGGAGGAATCTGTATGATTGGAGAAGCTGTAGCTGCAGCGTGTGTATGTGAGAGAGAGACAGGAGAGAAACAAGCCAAGATGGCAGCAGACCCGGTGCAAATAATGTGATTCTGGCTGTATCTGTCAGAGATGGAGAAAAGGAGGGAATGTGGGAAGGATGGAGAGATCAAGAGACAATGAGGTAAGAGAGGGCCAAGGACACATCTTGGGGTGAGCGTGTGAAAGAGAAAATATAGGCAACAGGCAACATTGCTTACTTTCACATAAATAAGTGAAATAAGCTGTGTACAATTCCCCATTTTTTAAAAAATAAAATCTTTATTTTTCCATCTAAAACTCCTTTCCACATCTGGCTTTCAACTGTACAATAGCAAATAGCCAAAGAAACAAATTCAAATTCTTTTCTCTATGTGTTCAATAATGTTTTGAGGTGGACAGAACTTATTTCCCATTCGTTCATGGGATGTGGGTCTCACTAGGCCCCCTAATTGCCTAGAGGACAGTTAAGAGTCAAACATGTTGCTGTGAGTCTGCAGTCACCTGTTGCGTCAGTCCAGGTAAGGATGGTAGATTTCCTTCCCTAAATGTCAGTTGTGACCCAGGTGGGTTTTTACATGGATCAACAATGGACATGGGCCAGATTTTACTGAATTCAAATTCCACCATCTGCCATTATGGGATTCGAAACCATGTGCCCAAAACATTGGCCGAGGGTTCTGGATTGCTAATCCAGTGACATTACCACTATGCCACTGTGTCCCTTACAGTTTATAGTAGGGTGGTAGGGTGGAGGGATAAAAAATATTGTGGGAGAAATGGAATTTTATTTCTTCAATTTTTTTTAATAGATTAATTTTAATTCATTTGTTCAAGTGATGTGGATCTTGCTGGCTAGGTCAGCATTTGTTGCCCTTGAGATGATGTTAGTGAGCTGTGTTCTCAAATTAGCTGTCTGTTGGGAGCAGGAGCACCATAGTGTTGTTAGGAAGGGAATTCCAGAATTTTGACCCAATTACAGTGAAACTACGGCAATGTAGTTCCATAGAAGTCAAGATTGTGTTTACCTTGGAGGGAAATTTATGTTGCTGCTGTACAAATATGTGCTGGTATACAAGTTTTCTTTGGCTGTCATTGTACTGTTTTCTCTTATTGTTAATACAAGTTTTGATGTGTGGAAAAAGTTAGGAGTTTAATTAATCCAGGCTTTGAGTTTGCTTAATATCAGCCACTGGAGGAAGAACGACAGTGAATGAAGGAAAACTGTTTAACTGTTGGATTCACGGCTACCTAGCCAACATTCCATTTCCATCATATATCCTTTAATGGGGATGCAGAATGAATGTACAAATTCCTGCTTCAAGAACAGTTAAGTTTCTAGCTTAAATCTTTAGATCGAAGGAGACCCTGGAAACCAAAAATCATCCCCACAAATTCTCTCTACCAATTTTCACTGACACAGTTATCTTGTTCACAATTATGGAATTCTTTCAGTTTGAATCCTTATTACCACGAAGTAGTGGTTTTGAGCTGCTGACTGACTGAAGTTTTGTTATATATTTCATTTTATTCTTGATGGATAATATTTTTGAAAAACTGTCATATTCACTCTTTTAAATCCTCACGATTTGCATTTTATTGTTATGACTTTGTAGCTGAACTCTGACCTTCAGCCATTTGTTGCGGAAACCTCCTGTGACACGATGCCTTTTTGTCTGAACTCTGCCCCAGTCATCTTACATCAGGAGGCTTCGGGTCGAGACGTTTGGATTAATCAACTTAAAAAGGTATGGTTCATGGGGCATTTTCAGGTTATGTTATCAAACTGTAAAGTGAAAGTTATGAACGCAGGTCTAATTAGAAAGTGGCAGCAGACCTTGCTGGAAGTCAAATCTGAAAATTCTATTTCAAATCTGAGACCAAACCTGCTAAAGCTTGAAGTTCTGGTTAGGAATTTAGCTGGCTCTTAACTTTTACTGTTTGTTTCCTTATTCACTCGATATATTGCTACAGGAATGTATTTCCCTTATCTTGAAGATTTAAAACGCGATGGTAGGGGACATTGAACAATATGCAGTCCCTTTAGAATCTTTCAAACATTAGACTCGTTCAGACTAACCCACTCACTCATTCAATTTTCTCCGTTCCATAAGGCGCTGACTCTTAAATGTGGATCAGTAACATGGGCAACAGGTGGGTTTGCTGAAATGACCACTCATCACTTGAGAACCTAGAGAGTAAGTGGTAAACAGGCTGTTTGACTGCGAGGAGCCTCACGATGGAGTTCCTTAACAAACACTTTAAAAGTCAATCAGGAACAGGAAATCTGCCTGATTTTTCTTTATATTAACCTCAGTAATATCATGCCATTTGGTAATATGTGGAAACTTTGGAGTCGGTGTTATGCCTGTGTATGCACAAAATTGTGCAAGGATGGTTGTGGCTAAGTCATTCCCCAGGATGCATGGGTTTAAAGAAACTGGAAAATAGGGGGCAAATGAGAAATAATTTTTCACAGCAAGTTACGGTTAGAAATGTACTGCTTGAAAGTGCAATTGAAGCAGATTAAGTAGTTACATAAATCCATGAATGCATGAAAATTACAAGCCAATGGGGAAAGAGCAAAGGTTCAGACTAATTGGATAACTCTTTCAAGGAGTCTGCACAGCCATGATGGCTGAATGGCCTCCTCCTGTGCTGTGTCATTCTGTGATTAAATCTGAATATGTCCCAGCTGACATCAGGTAATTATCCACACCCTGACCCTCATAAATTTTCAATCCTTATTGATGTAACTTCCTTAACATATTAAATGATCCAATCAAAACTTTATCAAACAAGGCTTGCTGCAATAGTAACAAATAATTGAAGGGTCGTCCCTGAACCAAATTTCAACATTGTCCCATTATTGAAACCAAAAGGAACTTGGATCTTGTTTCCTTTGGTTTTCACTGATGTTTCAAACTTGTTATTTAAAAAATCTTACTCTCAAAATGGAAGTCAAAATGTAGACAAGATGTCTACTTTTGAATCCCTTTGAAGGGGACAAAGTATGTTGACATGTTAATATATTGATTTGAACAGCCTTCAAGAAAAGGGCTACTTACTGCCACTCGGAAAATCAATTAAATTAGGAGCATTTTGCTCCAGGTGTGAATGGGGTGCAGTTAATGTGTATTGCAGTTGAAATGTTGTCACAGTTGCCCAGGCATAGGCTACATTCATTTAGAATACTCCTAAATGTCCACTTACCTGTGTTTATAGCTAGCTTGTCAATATTGTGGTACTGACTAAACTGATTTGAAAGCCAAAAGTTTACCGCATGTTGTAGAAATGATCAGGTGCTCAGTAAGGAGATTATCAGTCAAGACCCAGACCATGTTCTTGAGGAGCTGGACTGACATCCTCTATCCCTTTTCACTGTCAGCTCAGAATCTCTGAAGATGCTGGGGATGTAGCTCACAAGGGCTGAGATGTGTACTAAGAAATGGAAGGAGTGGATAAGAACTTGGTCATCAAAGATGAGGTGCTCTTGGTGTTGCTGTTTGTGACACAGGTCTGGCCCATCCTTCACTCCTGCCTTGTGGTGACCACCAGAAGCATCGTCTGCTTTATCTGGTGGTCAGTGATGGGTTGCGTTCGCAAGGACATGATGTATAAACCCCTAGATAAAGGAAGAGACAATGCATCCGACATAACCCTCATTTTAATGGCCACCTTTGTCTACAGCTGCTTTAAGCTGTCAGTATACAAACACAGAGTACGTGTCTGACCCAGTGAAATGAAGAATATGTCTGACCCATTGCTATGGACCACTCCAAGTGGTAAGACCATGCTATATCAGCTGTCCCTTTTGCAGAAAAACTTCTTTGATCACAAGTCTATCCAGTGGTCAGTGTGTATAATCCTCAAGGCCTTGTGGAAAAAGGAGATGGTAGATCCTTTATAATGGCTCTTCAAACAGACTGTCAAAGTAATTTGGTAGAATGAATCACCACCAGGACTTGCAAACAAGCACCAAAGTGTAGCTTGGCTGGTGATTAGAAAGGTCCTTCTCATTAGATCCTTCCAACATGCTTGGACTCTCCTCTATAGATTGCCGTCCAGGTGACTGTGGGGTGGGGTGAAAAGACTGTTGTCCATGCCCTTGTGGAATTAATATTTGCAAAGAAGGTCTGTAAAGAAATGCAGTGGGTTTTGTTGAACTTCATTCCAAACTGCTTTGTGACACGAGGCTTTGTGCTCTACAGACTGTACCCAGGGATGCCCACTGAGACAACCATCAATGGCACCTGGGCTTTCATTGATTCAGTGAAAGATTCAATTTGTCTGCTCAAGATCTGATTGCAAAGCATTTCCTTGACTGAGTTTTGCAGTCTGGCATGCTCCAAGGTGTTACACACTGACCACTGTCTGACAGACTTGTGATCAAAGATGGTTTTCTGTGTAATACGACAGGTGATACAGCATGGTCTTAACACTTGGAGTGGTTCGACATATCCTTCCTAACAGTGGTGCAAGACGACCTGCTGATGGACAGGCTGAAGTTTGGTGCAGTTGCTGCAGACGAACATCAGAAAGGTTCACCGCAAGGCCTCTTGGCCATAGTACACCGAGGGGCTGGACGCTATAGAACCCTTTGGGCTGTGTGCTTACAAAGAATGAATGTTGTGAATCAGGAGTATTGAAAATATAGTTTTCATTAATTTGTGGGATGTGAACATCACTAGCTTGGACTTCATTTATTACCCATCTGTAGCTGCCCTTGAGAATGTCATCATCAGCTGTAGTCCATTTTATATAAGTACCCCGACAATACCATTAAGGAGGATGTTCCAGGATTTTGACACAGCGACACTGAAGGAATGACATTTGGATGGTGAGAGGCTTGGATGGGAACTTGCAGTTGCATTTGTAAATAGTACATACCGCTGCTACTGAGCACTGATTGGACAGAGTGAACATTTGGAGTTGTGAGCAGTTTGCTTTGTCCTGGCTGGTGTCTAATTTGACTGCCATCCAGGCAGGTGGGGAGTATTCTATCACAGTCCTGACTTGTGCCTTGTCAATGATGGACAGGCTTTGGGGAGTTATTCCCCGTAGTATTCTGACCTGTTCTTATCACCACAGTTATTTATTTGAGTGGTCTAATTTAAGTTTTAGTCAATGGTAAGTCCCCAGGACTTTGATCGTGGGGGATTCAACAATGGTACTTCCATTGAATGTTAAGGGATTCTGTCTTATTGAAGAAGGTAATTACCTTGCACTTGTATTGCATGACCTGACTTGCCACTTGTTAGCCCAAACCTGGTCAAGATCTTGCTGCATATGCACATAGACTGCTTCAGCACCCGAAGAGTTATGAATGGTACTGAATGTTGTGCAATCATCAGTGAGCATTATAACTGCTGATCTTATATTGGAGGGAAGGTTGTTAAAGCAGCTGGAAATGGTTGGGGCGAGGATACTCCCCAGAAATGTCCTGGAGCTGAAATGTCTGATCTTCTCCAACCACAAACATCATCCATTGTTCCAGGTATTGAGACATCTCGGAGTGAATTTTATATCAATTGTACTTTCTGTAATTTCCAATTTGAAATGTTTTGGCCTTGGGCTAAATACTTAATATGGAACGGATTTTGCAAATATTAAGTCTATTACAAACGTGTTACACGGAAAATGATATGAGACAGGATGAATTTTATTGCAAATTCTGTAATATTAAATCAAAATGTTTTGTATTGTATTTTTACAGATTTTATAAAAATGCTATTTTTCAAGAATAAAAGTTATGGTTTCAGGAAATCAGTGTCTACCTAACTCAGAATCAGTCTTTTTATGTCAGTCACTTTTTCTTGTAAGAATGTCTATTAACACCAATACAAAGCATAATATTGTCTTGTGACTCAAATGGATTGCACCACCACCTTCTCAAGAACAACTAGAGATGGGCCATAAATGCTGACCCAGCCAGCGATGCTTGCATCCCATGAATTATTTTTTATAGGGAAAATTATTTACACTGATCTTTGCATCTGTTGCTGGAGGACATAAATTTAAGATGATCACTAAAATGAAGAAGATTAGAGGGCATGGAATATTTTGCCAGAATCGGTGGCTTAAATCAAGAAATCAAAATCTGGGGAAAGATGGGGCTAAATGGATATCCCTCTGGGAGAGCTGGCACAGTTTCATTGTGTCAAATGGCAGACTCTGCTGCTGCAAAATTCTATGGTATAGAAAGTGCTGAGTTGTAAAAGTGGAGAAGTAGTTTGAAATTGCAGCATATGTGGAAATGTAGCGGAATTTTCGAAACTGGTTTATTTAGATTGTTCTATTTGAATTTATTTGCGAGACTGCTTAATGTTTAGTCTTATTTCAAGCAATGGTCAACCTTGCTATATGTAGCAAAGATAATAAAACTAGTGTGTGCTTCAGAGATAGCAGGAACTGCAGATGCTGGAGAATCTGAGATAACAAGGTGTAGAGCTGGATGAACACAGCAGGCCAAGCAGCATCAGAGGAGCAGGAAGGCTGACGTTTCAGGCCTAGACCCTTCTTCAGAAATGGGGGGAGGGGAAGGGGGTTCTGAAATAAATAGGGAGAGAGGGGTAGGTGGATAGAAGATGCATAGAGGAGAAGATCGGTGGAGAGGAGACAGACAGGTCAAAGGGGCGGGGATGGAGCCAGGAAAGGTGAGTGTAGGTGGGGAGTTAGGGAGGAGATAGGTCAGTCCAGGGAGGACGGACAGGTCAAGGGGGTGGAATGAGGTTCGTAGGTAGGAGATGGGGGTGGGGCTTGAGGTGGGAGGAGTGGAAAGGTGGGAGGAAGGACAGGTAAGGGAGGCGGGGACGAGCTGGGCTGGTTTTGGGATGCGGTAGGGGGAGGGGAGATTGTGAAGCTTGTGAAGTCCACATTGATACCATTGGGCTGCAGGGTTCCCAAGCGAAATATGAGTTGCTGTTCCTGCAACCTTCGGGTGGCATCGTTGTGGCACTGCAGGAGGCCCAGGATGGACAT
>NC_063336.1:23338366-23406087 GCF_021869965.1 Rhincodon typus
TCTCCTATCTACTAACCTCAACCCGCCCCCTTGACCTGTCCGAACTCCCTGGACTGACCTATCTCCTCCCTAACTCCCCACCTACACTCACCTTTACTGGCTCCATCCCCGCCTCTTTGACTAGTGTGTGCTTCATCCAGTTTTAGAAAGGACTTCTTCATATCCAATCTATTCTGCTTGCTGTGTGTTAAGAATGTGTTGGCAATGTTGTCTCTAGGTTTTCTTCATTTTAGGGAACCATATATAAGAAAATTAGAGAATGTTTTCATTCATGTAAAAACACAATGTGATGCTTATTCTGTCAAATGAATCTGAAGCAATTAAAAGTAGCACACGACTTTTCTGGCTTTTCTGTACTTGAAAATGGAAGCATGCTGGTAGTTTTTTTTAATAGGAGCGTGCACACTGTATAGTAGAAGCAGAGCACTTCCCAGGTTTGCAGATATCGGTGAGGACAGAACCTAAATATGGTTTTATTGAAAGGTCCCTGCTGTGTACACATAATAATGTCTTACTCTACCTGGTCTTAAATAGCTTTTAATTAATTCTCAGAAAGTAATACTTTTTAATCATTTGTTCCAATGGTACGGTGAGTCTTTATTACTGTGAATTACCTTCAGAATGAACTGTATCAGGAGAGATTGTGTTCTTATTAGAGGCAATTAACCCTAAGACATCATCCTTGATAGAGTTTAATAGTGTTCTTATAATGAAATGTGAACAGATTAAGGAGCTAAAAATTCAAACTATATCCGTGACAAATACACATTCATGAGAAGGACTGATACAGCTTACCTGCCCCCGTAATTTGTCAAATATTTTCCCAATTTGGAGGAGAATTTCATTTTCAGAAAGGTTTCACTGACCCTAACCCGAATTGAAGACCTATCTAAAGAAGGACAGTAAAGACAAGAGTGATCGCCAGAGCAGTCCGGCATTACTTTCAATGTCCAGAGTCGTTTTGTTGGTTCTTTGATAAGTTTGCACAATTCAACCTTCTCTCCTGATATTCTTCCCTTTCATCAAGCTGGCCCATTGACTTTACAGCTGCTCGCTGCTCCAATTTACGTATTGCTTTCAGTTTCTCCCCATTACTTAATCTTTTCCACATTTTTGTTTCCTACTCATGTTGTCATGTTCATGTAGAATCAGTTGGGATATCCTGCCAGACATCAGCAACCCTCCAGTACTCAATATAACAGGACATTCTACTTTATCAGCCTAAACTTAAGTGCAAAATGTAAAAGACTCTAATACATCAACTCTTTAATAAGCAACAATGGCTGAGACCAGATCTACCAGTGGTTTATTAGCTGGTCATGATGGTAGGCGTGTTTTTATATTTGCTCATAAGAGGTGCTCATTGCAAGCTCGGCCAGTACTTACTGCCGATTCCTAATTGTCATTTGAGCAGGCCATAAGAAATAGGAAGAGCAGTAGGCCGTTTTGGCTTCCATCATTCAATAGGAACATGGCTGATCCGGTATTCCTCACGTCTACTTTCCTGCCCTTTCCCCGCAATCCTTGATTCCCTGACTGATCAAAAACCTGCCTGTCTCAGTTTCAAGGTGGTCATGAGCTGCTGCTTTGAACTGCTGCAGTTCCTGTGGTGCAAGGCAGCCACAGTACTGTTTGAGTAGAGTTCCAGGACTGTATCCCCGAAGGAGCAGTGGGATAGTTCTAATTCAAGATGTTAGGCTTCTAGCAGAACCTGTGTGTGTTATCAGACCTCAAGGTATGAGAGCAGAATTAGGCCAATCAGCCCACTGAGTCTGCTCTGCCATTTAATGATGGCTGATATGTTTCTCTACCCCATTCTCCCATCTTCTCCCCATTTCCTTGAGCCCTTTACTAACTAAGAACCTATCTATCTCTGCCTTAAATACACTCAAGACTTGGCCTTCACAGCCTTCTGTGGCACTGAGTTCCACAGATTCACCACCCTCTGGCTGACAGAATTTCTCCTCATCTCAACTGTAAAGGGTTGTCACTTCACTCTTAGGCTGTGCCTTCAGGTACTAGTCTCTCCTTCTAGTGCAAGCATCTTCTCCGTGTCCACTCTTTCCAGTATTCTGTGCATTTCAATGATGTCTCCCCTCGTTCTTCTAAAACCCATCAAGTGTACACCCAGAGTCCTCAATCACTCCTTGTGTGACAAGTCCTTCATCACCAGGATCATTCTTGTAAACGTCCTCTGGACCCCCTCCAATGCCAATACTTCCTCCCTTAGATATGGGCCCCAAAACTGCTCATTATATTCTAAATGTGGTCGGACCAGGGCTTTATAGAGCCTCAACAGTACATCTCTGCTCTTGTATTCTAGCCCTCTTAAAATGAATGCTAGCGTTGGATTTGCAGCCTTTTCTGCCAACTGAACCTGCATATTAACCTTAAGAGAATCCTGAAGTGTTGGTGCTCCATGCATTTGCTGCCCTTGTTCTTTTATTTGAAAGAGGTCATGGGTTTGGAGGATGCTGTGCAAGGAGCCTTGGCATTTTGTATATGGCACAAACAGCTGCCACTGTGCTGAAGAGAGTGAATGTTGAAAGTGGTTGATAAAGCAGTCTGCTTTGTCGTCAATGGTGTCAGACTTCTAAAATGTTGAGCTACATTCATCCAGCCAAGTGGAGAGTATTCCACCACGGTTCTAAGCTGAGCCTTCTAGGTGGTGCACAGGCTTTGGGTAAACAGGAAATGAATACTTGCTACAGAGTTCCTAGCCTCTGACCTGTTCTTGCAGCTAAAGTATTTATAATGGCTGATCCAGTTCGGTTGCTGTTTTGTGGTTCTTTTCATTCTGTCTGTTGATTTGGGGCTTTCAGTCATCCTGATGCAATTGAATGTCAAGGGGGCGATGAATAGATTCTCTTGTTGGAGATAGTCATTTCCTGGCACTTTTGTGTGGTGCATATCACCTGCCTGTTGTCAGCCAAGTTTGAAAGGTGCCTACGTCTTGCTGCATACAGACACTTACAACTTCAGTATTTAAGGATTTGCGAATGGTGCACATTACTGAGCAATCATCAGTGAACATCCCCACTTCTGACCTTCGAATGGAGGGAAGGTCATTAATGAAGCAGCTGAAGATGATTGGGCCTGGGACACTATCCTGAGGAACTCCTGCAGAGATGTTCTTGGACTGAAATGCATTCAGCAATGGTAATTCAGTTGACAAAAAGGAGCAATGATTTGATTCTTATTTTGTTGGAGATGGTGTCATTATCTTGTACTTGTGTGGCGCTAATGTTACTCGCTCCTTTTCGTCCCATGCCTGAATGTTGTCCCAGTTTTGCTGTATATATTACAATTATTTTCACTTATGAAAAATTTATAACAATATCAAGTTTAGCACAGTTGGTAGCATTCTCATCGCCAAATCAAAAGATGTCAAGTTCAAATCTTATTCCATTGTTTAAACCAAAATCAAGGCTGATACTTGGGTGCCATACATTGTTAGGGAGTGGCAGTAGGTAGGTAGTTCTATTTTGTATAATGCTGCACAAATACATCTGGAAACACTTTAGAACAAAACATTGGATGCTGAGGGGGGAAGATCAAAGGGGTGAAGAGTTTAAGATTAAGGGAATCAAAGTCCAGAGGAAACTGAGGAGATTTTGTGGGAAAAAAAGAACGATGAAGCATAAAGTGGGACAGTGAGAGCAGGAGCTGGGCATGGATTACTAAAGCGTCATAATATCCTGACTGACACACACAGCCCCACACTCTCCTTGTCCCCATGCAATCCACTCCTTGCTGTTTACTGACTTCAGCATCTGCCTTCCACTATAATAATAACCCTGGGGAAGGATGATGATGCTGAAGTCAATGCTAAGACACAAGGCACCTAGAAATAACCATTAGGTTATATCAGCACCTTACGGGCTAACAGCACATGAAAGGTCTCCAGCTGACTCCCTCGTAGCATTATACCTAGAATGTGGGAGCCAACAGTAAACTGCCAGAAGGAAGCTGGTTTGAAACCATCTCATCACCCCTTTAGACATCAGTGCTTAGAAAGGTTTGTATGACCTTGGAAAGAATGTTGAACAAATTCACCAGAATATTGTCAAGATCAAGGAATAAGTTATAAGGAAATACTGTTTAGACTTGGCCTGTACTTCCTCAAACATATGAAGCAATTGGTTGATTTGATGGAGGCTTTTGGAATTTTGAAAGGATTTAGAGGGTAGACAGATAGAAACCTTTCCTCCCTGTAGTGATCTCCTTGAGCCCTATGTCACGGATCATGGAAACAGACCCTTTGGTCCAATTCGTCCATGCTGACCAGAAATCCTAAATTCATCTAGTCCCATTTGCCAGCATTTGGCCTATATCCCTCTAAACCCTTCCTACTCATATACCCACCCAGATGCCTTTTAAATGTTGTAATTGTACCAGCCTCCACCACTTCCTCCGGCAGCTCGTTTCATACACGCACCACCCACTGCATATGTGTCTGTGCTTGCCTTTTTTGTTTATCTGATTTTGGCCTTGTATTCTTTCCTTTTCTCTTCCATGTCCACCCTGTGATTGGTGGGACAATCTTCAGCTGTTTGGACAATATATTTTGGACCTCTGTAAATAAAATGTTTCTGTCTTGTACTTCTGTTCCTGCTTTAAAAGCAACATCAAACCTTAACTTTGATTTTGTTATTAGATACTGGCCTTAACTCTTTACATACTACTACCTGAATTAATTTTGCTTATTGAAAGTGTCTTAAGACCTTTGCAGTGTGAAAGGTTCTAAATAAATGCAGTTTGTTTGTATGTAGCTGTTGATCTAAACCCAAAGAATACACAAAACCATCTATCTCATTTTTATTTGACCCATTTCAATTTACATGTAGTTTGCTAATGATCAAGATCATAATTGGTGCTGTGCAACAGAACTCTTGTTGGATTTTGGGTACAGACTGTTGGTATGAATGGCTAGATAGGATATAGAGTTTCCTGTAATTTTCCCCAATACTGTCCTTTAAATGCCTTTATCTCTGACATCAGAAGAGCACTTACAGGATGGCATTTCCATTTCCCACACTAGTATCCTATGACCCCTCTGATTGAGATTACCAGTCTTGAAGCTTACAGCCTGTAAGAGCTAAATTGTGCCAACTTGTATTCTGTCCAGTATGTCAGGCTGACTGATATTTTCACCAGAAGAGAGAGAGGGTGTTCTAGAGTCTTTGACATGAGATTTTTCACTGTGCATTGTATGAAATGCCTGAATTCCATCACATTTTGAAAGTCACAGAGGTATATTTTACAAATATTTCCATATTGATAAAACACAGCTTGAATTTATAAAATAACAGCTTGGCATTTCAGGATAATTAGTGATGTATACCCAGAACACCAACTTTATTGCATACTCAAAGTTACAACTTAATTCTGTGTAAGCTAATTAAGCCAAAGTGTTATGGCAGTTTCTTCAGTGCTGTGTTTTCACTGCATGTTAATAAATAGTCAGGAACTTTCAATGGCAGATTTTTAATTCAATGAATTCCAGGCTCTTGTACAATTTCACTATCATTTTACCTGTTTTAAATGATATCACAGTTCTTGCATTTTCTAACAGAAGCTGTTTCTGTTCCAAAGAAAACTATTGATAAAATATCATACAATATATATTTACATTAGTATTCAATGTTTTTTCTTCAGTGGGATGCATTTATGTCAGCAGGTCAAGGATTCTTGAGCCATGTCATGGAACACTTACGTTTCATGCTGCATTCCCGTAATTGAGGCTGATCCTTCAGTATAATGTTAAGGAATGTCGCTGCACGGGGTGATACTTTAAACCAATATATATCTGAGTGTTTGCCAGGGCTGTAGAAGAACCAACAACACTACTCACAAGAAGTGGAGCAACTGTCCCAGTGTCCTCCAGCATCTATTCTTCCAATAACATCACCAAACACCAATTAACTCGATTGTTTCATTACGTTTTGTGAAATCTTGCCACAAATGATTTCATATTTATCTTTACAACAAAGCTTTATTTCAAAAGTAACTCATTGGATGTGAAGCATCTTGGAGCTTTCTGAGAAAATGAAAGGTGCTCATTAAAATACAATTCCTTCTTTCTATGTCAGCATCAAATTCTCTCGTGTTACTTATAATGAGGCCTAATGGAGAGAAAAGGCACCAGTAACTCTTCACTCCAACCAGAGGAGCATGCTCAATATTTGAACTAACCTTAAGTTCCCGCTTTCTCACATCAGCCCAGCTACTCCACACAGGGTAGTTAGTTTTTAACTGGACAATGGAAAATTTTGCAGTTCTTTTAATTAGCATTTGGTTAAAAGCCTGGGATACTATCTTATACAAAGCGATAGCTTACTGTTTAGCACTGGATTCCAACCGTACTTAATTTTCCTTTAAAAATATCAAATTACAAGTAAAAATAAATAAAGTAGTATGAAATGTTTATGGGTGGTGTATGATACTTCTTCATAAGTCAAACTTAGCCTTTGAGGCACTATCCAAGAAGAAGGACTTATGTACTTCAAATTTGATTCCTAGCTTGGAAGAGCAAATTTTGAACTGCTTTGAAAGTCAGCAGTCCCAGTTGCACTGACTTGGATTCCACACCAGGAGACTTGAATTCAATTCCTTGTGACACAAATAGAGAAAACTGAAGTTGTCTGACTGCTTGTAATTCACTGCTGTCCGAAAGTTCAGTGTTCCTTTGTGGATGGGCCAGGAGGAGAGGAGAATTGACCAAATGAATTCAACCCTGCAGAAGTGAATCACCTCCTCTCCTTCCAGGCAGTGATACTGACAGTTGCTGTGCACAGGTCTGCAGTAACTCAGCCAGTCCTGCCTTTGATTGAAGAAAGAGTTATGACAATGGTTGAGTACAGTCAAGAGTCTCTCAGGTGAAATATAATCATTCCTTTCAAATTAGCAAAGTTCTGCAAATCAAAAACTAGTACGATACAGTGTATCAGAGTTTAGACAGCGGTTTTGTATATGCATTTTCTGTAAACCAGATTTTCATATAGAATTTTGTGGAGTGTTCAAATTATGATATTCAAGTCCAGATGAAATTTAAACAAAGAACCAAAACTAGTATTTTTATATCACCTTTAGGTTATAAGCATCCACTGTTTCTTCTCAAATGTGCATCAACATTACAATTGGAAATGCTACTCAATGCGATCTTACGTTCTACAGAATTTTTCAGAGAATAAGTAATGATGAATTAAAACAAAATTAATCAAATATAGCTTTGCCAATAAATAATTTTGGGTTGAGTAGTTCAAAATACTTATTTACCTATTTTTCTTTGATTTTAGGCTAAAGTAAATGGCAAACAAGCTGATTATGCCAAGGTATGTCCTCCATGTTTTGATGTATTGTTATTGTTGTCTATTAAAGAAATAAAATTGGCTGTGCTGCTTTGTTTTACATCCTGCAACAGGTATCAATTAAACATAAACCTTAAAGGACAAATATTTTTCAATAATTATATATTGAATGATGATTTCTTCGTAACAAAGACTTGAACATTATTGAAAGACACCTAAAGTCGAAGCTTTCCACCTTGTTTGGTCAGGGCTGGATAATGCTATGTAAATTGCTGTTTCATCTCTAAAGCTGGTTTGCATGAGTTTTAATCTTGGAGTACAAGATGGAAAGGTTCATCTTCATATCATTTTAAAAACACTAATAATAATATGCTTCTTAATGTAAGAATGTTCGTATTTATGTTTGTGGTCAGGTACTTAAGACTAAATAATAACTAGAGGGGGTATTAGGTTCTGTCTCTGGTTCCACAGCCTATGGTGCCTTCAATCTGAAATATTCTGGTTTTATGAGCAAGAAAATTTAGATGTGGTGGAACTCATCAATTTGTTATCTCAGCCTTTTCTAAGGTGAAAACTTCCGTTTGTTGTACACTGTTGTTGTTCTTGTGCATTTCCATCCCCTAATAAACCCACTTTAAAGGATAGTGGAATGAATAGACATTGACACATCAATAAAACACAAGGTTCCTGCTGACTGCACACCAAATATATGTAATGCCTGTATGAGCTGTACAGACCCAAAACGATTATAGGTTTGCTGATGGGCCTGGGCTGAGTTAATCTGGTCTTAGTCCGAGGGAAGGTGAAGGAGCAGAAGTAGTGTGGAAGTTTACAGCATCCATGCTGACTCAGCACACATCAGAAACATTGAAACCAGAGAGATGATGCAGAAAAGAACCATCTCATGGGCATTGACTGGTTGAACCAGGAAGAAACTCCAGATCACCTGAGTTACCGAAAGATTTTTCAAGAGTTATTTGGGTGATGTAATGGAGGAAAGTCAAGGGAAACACTAGCAACACTACTGAAAAAAGAACAAGATCTGAGTGACACCATCTCCACAAACAACAGGCTGAAGCCACTGGATCTATGCCTCACTACCCACTTTAACTTTAACGGCCAAATATATGAACAGATCAACAGGACACCCATGGGATCACCTACCTTCGGACTAATAGCTGAAGCAGTAATACAGAGACTCAAAAGCATGGCCCTTCCGCTAATCGAACCAAAACTATGGATATGCTACGTGGACAACACCTTTGTAATTATTAAACGGATCAAACTGGAGGAGACACACGAACTAATAATCAACACCCTCACCGGGATCAGATTCACCAGGGAAGAGGAAAAGAACAAACAGCTCCCATTCCTGGATGTCATGGTGGAACGCAGGACCAACGGGCAATTCCTAACAACAGTACACAGGAAAGCCACACACACTGACCAAGTACTGAATTTCAACAGCAACCACCCTAACACACACAAACGAAATTGCATGAAAACTCTATTTAAACGGGCAACAACACAGAACTATGCCAAGAAGAAGAGCACCTCCTCCAAGTATCAAGGACAACGGATACTCGGAAAACTGGGTCAGAAGATGCCTACTACATGAATGACACCAGGAAGATACTGCATGCCCCAACACAGTCCTCATGCTACCTTACATCAGGAACACATCTGAACTGACCACTAGACTCCTACGACCACTGGGCATCAGAATAGCACACAAACCCACATCAACCCTATGCCAACTGTTAACCCGATCCAAAGACCCACTACCCACTATGGACAGGGCCAACGTAATATACAAGTTTCCCTGCAAAGACTGCAGCAAACACTACATTGGACAGACAAGAAGAAAATTAGCCACAAGGGTACATGAACATCAACTAGGAAGAAAAAGACATGACCAGTATGCTCTCATCTCCATCCACATGGATAAGGAAAACCACAAGTTTGATTGGGACAGGCCAAGCAGAGACAAGCACGGGAATTCCTAGGGGGTTGGTCCTCCATTAGGAAGGCCATCAACAAACATAGAGCTAGACCCCACATACACTCCACTGCGAAGAAAAACCGGAAGTGAGTTAACCCAACTCGACGGACACCAGGGTTTAAATAACAGGCGAGAAAACACAACAGCGCTTCATCGGAGGCTGCACTGATGATGTTACCCAGCAGGGTAATGAAACGTCTGTGGAACAACGAACCAGCTCGGCAAGTGAATCAACCGTAATATCCACAACCCGAGCTACAGATCTGCTCAAAAACCTTAAAGTCTTACTCTGTATTTTAATCGCAAGATTGATCCAGTGGTTCCTGCTGGAATTAATGGCAATTGATTTTAGAAAGAATTGGTTGGTTAGAATAAAAACATTCCAACAGGAAGCAGCAGTTGAGGATGAGAGAAAAACTAATTAGGTCCCCCCTTATGTGCACACAAACCATCAATGGCAGGCCAAAAAAATCTGCATAACACATCAGAATAACTCTTTGATGCTTTCATGATGAATATTTTACAAAACTAATGTGAACAACATCTAGTTCTGTGGCTGAAAGGTTTCTTTAATCCTGAAGCAACTAACATATACACTTTTTTGACTAAAAGCTAAATAGTGCTGATGTTGGAGAAACTCAGCAAGTCTGGCGGCATCTGTCGAGAGAGAAACAGTATTATCATTTCAAGTCTGGTATGACTTTTTCAGAACTCATTTAGTTCATCAGTTCTAATAGATAAACTTAAATGGAGAAAAAGTCTAATGCCAGTATTTTCCATTTTATTATTTATATCCAGTGTAGATTTAATATGGGGTTCAGTTTTTGTTGGCTATTACTTTTACTTATTCTGCAACACATTCCTGCACAGAGTATTGCAAAGGTGCATAGAATGTGATTTGGACCTATTTTCCTTAGCCTGATTCCTGCAGAGCAGCTCTGATTTTTGTTGCAGAACAGTTGCCAAGTGGACAGTCCTAGTTATGTAGTGGATGAAACCCTGACTGTGGAACAGATTGAACAAAAAACCTACTTAGTGCTGAAGAGGGGTCACTGGACCTGAAACGTTATCTGTGATTTCTCTCCACGGATGCTGCCTCACCTGCTGAGATTTTCCAGCAATTCCTGTTTTTGTTTGGAACAGATTGGTTTGACCTTCCATATTTTTGTAACATTCTTGCTCATGCAACGGTTGCATATCTCCAATGTTGCTGATTCTCTTGAATTATATATTTTAGGAACCCTTAAGCTGTTTTAGTTTTGTCTGTTTAGTGTCAGGGAGTAAGCATTCCTTTCTTATAATGAAAACCTCGTCTGAAATCCAAAACCACAGTGCTTATATTTCTCTGAACAACTTGTTTTCCATTAAAGGTAACTTTAGTCTATATATGTGATGGCCTTGTAATTATGTAGGGGACAGTATTTTTTCCCATACGGTATTTATTGGATATGGGTGATGTCTGTGGACCAGCATTTATTGCCCATCTCTAGTTGTCCTTGAGAAGGCGATAGTGAGCTGCCTTCTTGAACTGCTGCAGCTCATTTGGTGTAGGTTGACCCACAAAACGGTTGGGTTGGGAGTTCCAGGATCTTGACCTAGCGACAATAAAAGAACAGTGAAATAATTCCAAGCCAGGATTTTGGGTGGCTAGTTAGGGAACTTGCAGGTGATGGTATTCCCATGTGTCTGCTGCCCTTGTTCTTCTAAATGGAATGGTCATGAGTTTGAAGGTGCTGCCTAAAGAGCTGTGGTGAATTTCTGTGTACATCTCGTAGATGGTACATACTGCTTCTACTGTGTGTTGGTAGTGGAGGAAGTGAAGTGTTTGTGGTGCCAATCAAGCAGGCTGTTTTTACCCTGGACAGTGTCAAGCTTCTTGAGTGTTATTGGAGATGCACACATCTGGGCAAGTAGGGAGTTCTCCATCACAATCCTGACTGGTGCCTTCTAGATAGTGGACATGCTTTGGGGAGTCAGGAAGTGACTGCAGTATTCCTGCTCTTGTAACCACAGTACAGTACTTATGTGGCCAGTCTGCTTCAGTTTCTGATCAATGGTGAAACCTCCCCACCCACTCGTCCCCTGGAATGTTGACAGTGGGGGATTCAGTGATTATTGTGCCATTAAATATCAACGGATGGTGGTTAGATTCTGCCTTGTTGAAGGCACTCATTGCCTGGCATTTCTGTGGTGTAAATGTTACTTCCCACTTGTCATCTCAAATCTGCATATGGACTTGGACTGTTTCAGTATTTGATGAGATATGAATGGTAAATGTTGTGCAGTCATCAGTGAACATTCTACCTTCTGACCTTATAATGGAGGGAAAGTTCTTGTTGAAACAGCTGAAGATGGTTGGGCCTAGGACACTACCCTGAGGAACTCCTGCATTGATGTTCTGGAACTAAGGTGACTGACCTCCAACAACCACAACTATCTTCCTTTATGCCAGGTATGATTCCAGCGAGCAGAGTTTTCCACCTGATTCGCATTGACTCCAGTTTTGTTAGTGCTCCTTGATGCCCCGCTCGGTCAAATGCGGCCTTTGATGTCAAGGCTGTTACTCTCATCTCCATCTCTCGGCTTTTTGTCCATGTTTGAACTAAAGCTCTAATGAGGAACCCAAACTGGGCATTGCTGAGCTGGTGCTGCTTGATAGTGCTGTTGATGACATCTTCCATCACTTTATTGATGATTGAGGTTAGACGGGGCAGTAATTGGTCAGGTTGGATTTGTCCTGTTTTTTTGTGTAATGGACATCCCTGGGCAATTCTACACATTCTGGTAGATGCTGTAGTGTAGCTGCATTGGAACAGCTTGACTAGGAGTCGGGCAAGTTCTGGAGCACAAGTCTTCAATGCTATTGCAGGAATTAATTCATTTACTTCACAGCTTCACATGAAGTAACTTTATTGAAGTCATGCTGGAATTCAGACATACTGTCCACTTGGTTAACAGCTGCTATCAATTTTGTGACCTCTTTGAGAGAAAAAAAAATCTGAACCAAATGAATCCGATAGATTACTAATGGTCATGATGGACTTCCTTACTAAATGCTTGTCTTTCCTCAGCTAAGAACAGTTGCATTTTGTACATGTGAATGTCGCACCTTGTCGTCTTTAGTTTTTAAAACTAAAATAAATTTAGTTTTTTATAATTAGGAAGGAATCAGAAGGAAACCTGTTTGTCACAGAGGGAAACAAAACTGTGAAGAAATTTGACTCCAGTGTTTAATACTGCAAGGTCCTAACATTTCCTGTTTTTTTTTTTATTCCCACCTGAAGAACTCCCGTATGTTTGACTCCACTGGGAAAAGCCAAAAAGGAAGCTTTGGTGATAGCGCCACGATGACTATTCAATACATAATGATTCAGATCGTCCAGTCTCTTGGATAATTAAAGTCTGGACCTGCTTTCCATTGCAATGACTCCACAGCAATTGTCAGAAGTTTAAACTTCTGGGCAATTCACGTACACCCTGGAACCCTCCAAAAAATGTTCAGCTCTGAGTTTGACATTCTGAATGACTTGCGTGGATAGCTACCCAAGAAATATTTGATGGGAAAACCTGGTCTAACTCCTATATAACTACACCACCAACTCCTAAATCACTCACACTGACACCCCACTCCTCCTGACAATCTCACAGCCAAAGTGTCCCTTGTTTGGTTTTATAGGATTTGCTCAGCCTGCCCCTTACCCCCTTCCTTCCCTACATGTCCACCCATTCACTTAGGCGCTCCAATAAACACACTGCAAAATTCTGAGAGATTTAAGCTTTACTTGCCAGAGTATGTAAAAAGGAGCCTGGTTTTTGCTTGGATTCTCTCCACTACTCCCTCTGAAGATTCCTGCACTAACTGAGTTTGGAACAATTATTTAATATAAAATCAGCCAGAAAAATCAGAGGAAGGAAAGTAAGTAATTTTCATGCTCAGCATTGGAGAGAGGAGTTATGCCATTGATTGGAAGGTTTCGATCAGTATATAAATCTCTTTCACCATTTTCGCCCACTCTCTTTCGCCTCTGATAGAAAAGTAAACATCTGTCAAATGAAAGAATTGTTTAGTTCTTCTAAATTTGGTTGTTTTCATACATGTTTTAAAGAAAGTGAAGGTTTTTCTTTTATTGAGCTCTAAATAAAGGTTCCTAGAGGACAAGAAGAAAAGAGCAGTTATTGTACATTATGTTCTCTAGCTGCTTGCAGCTTTAGACTGGTTAAATTGCTTATCACATACAGTTCTCTCCTCTCGAGTTGTATAAGCATGGCTAGTGCAGTGGTTGGGAGGATTCAGGTAGTTGACTTTAGTCCAAGAATCAGATGTGTGGGGAGTTGATGTTTTTGGAAAGATTGTGCATTGCCAAGCTCATAGAGTGTTTGCAATTCTTCATTCCAGTTACATTGTATACAGATACTTTGACAAATATGTGGACAGAGGTGTAGTACATCCATTAGTAAATGGATCAGTCCTCTTGTTATGTGTATTGAGAGATATACTAGGCTCTTTGTTAAAGAGGGAGTGCTGTTATGTGGTGGGATCCTGCAGGAATGTTTTAGGTTTGAGCGAATTAACCAACCATTTGGCAGTACGGTGCTCAAATTTCCACAGGTAATGCATGCAGTAACTCTGGTCTCCACGCCTTTCACCACTCACTCCTCCATGATCTACTGGCATGGATCTTGTTTCTAAGCCCCTTCTGACTGCTTGTCTTTTCAGGAATTTATTTTCTGCACTCCTGTCACAAAAGAAAGCTATACCTCGACCGTGAAGGAGGTGATTTATTTGAGATAGAGGCTGGAAAATCCTGCAAAATAGGATTTCTTATCTCAGGGCACTATCTGGCTGACATATTAAATGTAGAATATAATACTGAGGCATTCAAGAACTTATTTGTGTCTTTTACCAGTGGCAAATCTGAGTGGCTGGACATTTTAGGGAGAAGAAGAGAAAAAGATAGAAACCATTTTTGCGGCCTTCTCTGGTTATGTCAAACAAAAATGTAGTTAAGTGATATGTTTACATGACAGTACACCTTCAGCAGCAGCATTGCGGTATAAATACACCATGGCTCCAGTGGCACTGGGTACAATCAGCCATGATACATTCCCTGTGTTAGTGATAAATATATAAAGCCAGGCAGGTGACTCCTTGCCTTCGAAAGCATATGCCTGTGATTTGTGCACTGCCATCCTGTAGGAACCTCTTCTTGGGTATCCACAAAGGTCCATGGTGAGAAGGGTTTGATTGAAATCAGGACTCCAGGGCACTGAGAACCAAATTACACACGCTCAACTAATAGCCTGAACTAGAAGTGATTCTGTAACCTAAACTGATCCATAAATCTGGCCAGAGTCAATCAGGTCTTAAATGTGATGAGTACAAATTAAAATGGATGAATTGTACTATCGTGGCTTAGGATGGATGTATAGGACATGGCCTCATTTAATTTTACAACAAACATCCAGTCCTGGCAATGACATTGAGCACTGTGATTTCATTGGTGTTGATGGATCTTTCGTCTATTTTTCAGGAAGTTTAACACCAATCCTGTCAACTAAATTATAAAATATGTGGCTGTTTTTCTTTCTTCAATTGTTTCTTTCAGTGCTTAAATTCTGTCAATAATATATTATTCATTGCATATTGAAAGATTCTGTTAAGTAAGAACATGCTTATGAGCACATGTTTCTGATTAACAATTTTTATAAGTGCCTTTATTGTTCTGATGTTGTTAAGTTATCTGCAGGAGTGTGATATTTAGATTTGAATGTGTTACCGTATTTCTGCTTGTTTACATTAACACTGATTTACCTAATTTTGAGGAAAAAAACAGTTTTGTGTGAGATATTTAAAATGTTTTGTGATTTTAACTATTTCCCAGATACGCATTTTATTACGGAATTAAAATTAACATAAAAACACAATAGAATGAAGATATTTTGGGCATGGGGAGCAGGGCGGTTGGGATAGAATGTGTTGAAGGACTTTGGGGCATATTTTCCCACACAGTCTCTATGGTGGATATTTAAAAAAAAACATTCTTGGCAGTGAACAGCTTTGTAGATGCCCTGGTTCTTTCTGTAGGCCATTGGAACTCTCCTCTTTGTTGCAGCTTAGAAAGTATAATGGACCAAACCCCTCTATATTTGTATAAATCATGTCTTGTCATTGTTAGTTACAAATTCTCTTATTGATTATACTACCCGAAGAAGTTATTGGTCTGCAGTGGTTAAATGCTTTCAGGTTTTAACAAAAATAAAGTTTTAATTGTTTTTTAAATGACAGACTTATTAGTATAGTTTCTATAACAGCTACATTTTATATGCAAGTTGCACATTCTCTATTTGGACGTCTCCTTCTGTAACTTCTACAATTCTGCACTGTGGAATTCTACCATTAGATGAGGTCTCACAAGCTTCAAACCTTGTATTAATTCCTACTCAACAGCTTTCATTTATGTAGACGTAATAAAGCATGCCAAGGTGTTTTACACTGTGTACTATCAAATAAAATTCGACAACTGGGCCACATCAGGACAGGTAATGGGAAAATTGGTTTCACAGAGTGCTTAAAGATGAGGGGAGAGGCATTTAGTGAGTTCTAGAGGTTGGAGCATAAACAGCTGAAGGTACAGCTGGTTTTGGTGAAGTGATGACATCTTAGAGTGGACAAGAAGCCAAATTTGGAAGAGTGCAGAGATCTTTGTTGATGGTGGGGCTGATAAGGGTGACAAAATGGGGGAGGTGTGAGTCCATGGGGAGGATTTTTAAGTCAAATTTTTGCTACGCAAGGAAAAAATTTACAATAGCCGGAACAAAGGGTTATGGTTCACTGGGACATGGTGTGAATTGCCCTATTGCTGTTCATTTCTACAGTGGGTGAGGTGGAAAGCCATTAGAATAACCATGTCTAGAGGTACCAAAGATCTTGATAAGAGTTTAGGAACAGAAAGACTAAAGCACAGGTGTAAATTGGTGATGTTGCAGCAGCAGAAGACGGCAGAATCCACATGGAAGATGATGTGATATCAGAAACTCATTTCAAAATCGATGAAAGTGTCAAGTGTGTGAACAATCTGCTTCAGACTCACATTGTGACCAGGAATTGAGATGGAGTCAGTGGCTAGGGAACACAATGTGAATCAATATTAATGGATATGGTCTTCCCAATGTTTAGTTGGATAACTTTCTGATCGTTGTGTGTAATATGATGGATCTCTCCTGTCTTCCCTTCTACTATCCTATTGCAGATCTTTCCTTCTGTTTCTCCCACTCTCCCTCTTTCACAAATTATGTGCTGGCTTATATCTCATTGTAAATCCAATTTTTTCCCAATTCTGATTGTTACAAGGTTTGAGGAATATATTGATTCATTTAGAGTTTTGACATCTCTGCTGGTCATAAAAATTTTTTAATTTAGCCAGTGTGATGAAATGGCTAATTATATGAACTGTAAATTTTAGGGAGTATCTGATTTAGTCTTAGAAAGGTCAGCCAAGTTTCTTTAATCAACAAAAAATAACATGTTCAAAATAAAACTTATTCAAACAAGCATTCATAAAACTACTAGCAAAATATGGTTCAGACTGTGCAAAGATAATAAATGTCAAAATCCACAAACCTGACTGCCCTGGTCGACCCATTGTCTCCGCTTGCTCCTGCCCCACCGAACTTCTCTCCACCTATCTCGACTCCATTTTCTCCCCCTTGGTCCAGGAACTCCCTATCTACGTCCGTGACACCACCCACACCCTCCACCTCCTCCAAAACTTCCGATTCCCTGGTCTCCAACACCTCATCTTTACCATGGACGTCCAGTCCCTATACACTTGCATTCCCTATGCAGATGGCCTAAAGGCCCTCTGCTTCTTCCTGTCCCGCAGGCCCGACCAGTTCCCCTCCACTGACACCCTCATCTGCTTAGCTGAACTCGTCCTCACCCTCAACAACTTCTCCTTCAATTCCTCCCACTTCCTACAGACAAAGGGGGTGGCCATGGGTACCCACATGGGCCCAACCTATACCTGTCTCTTTGTAGGATATGTGGAACAATCCCTCTTCCGTAGCTACACTGGCCGTATCCCCCACCTCTTCCTCCATTACATCGATTACTGTATCGGCACCACCTCGTGCTCCCACGAGGAGCTCGAACAGTTCATCCACTTCACCAACACCTTCCAACCCAACCTTAAGTTCACCTGGACCATCTCTAATACCTCTCTCTCCTTCCTCGACCTCTCTGTCTCCATCTCCGGCAACCACCTAGAAACCAATATCCATTTCAAGCCCACCAACTCCCACAGCTACCGAGAGTACACCTCCTCCCACCCACCTTCCTGCAAAAATGCCATCCCCTATTCCCAATTCCTTCGCCTCCGCCACATCTGCTCCAGAGATGAGGCATTCCACTCCCAGACATCCCAGATTTCCTCGTTTTTCAAGGACCGCAGCTTCCCCTTCACAGTGGTCGAAAACGCCCTCGACCATGTCTCTCGCATTTCCCACAACTCATCCCTTACACTCCCTCCCCGCAATAACAACCAAAACAGAGTCCCCCTCGTCCTCACGTACCACCCCACCAACCTCCAGATCCAACAGATCATCCTCCGACACTTCCGCCATCTGCAATCTGATCCCACTACCAAAGATATTTTTCCCTCCCCACCCTTAACGGCCTTCTGGAGGGACCAGTCTCTCCGTGACTGCCTTGGCGGCTCCACACTCCCCACCAGCACCCCTCACCCCCGGGACTTTCCCCTGCAACCGCAGGAAGTGCTACGCCTGCCCCTACACCTCCCCCCTCACCCTCATCTCAGGCCCCAAGAAAACCTTCCACATCAAACAGATGTTCACCTGCACATCTGCTAATGTGGTATACTGTGTCCGCTGTTCCCAATGTGACCTCCTGTACATTGGGGAAACCAAGCGGAAGCTTGGAGACCACTTTGTGGAACACCTACGCTCGGTTCGCGACAAACGACTGCATCTCCCAGTCGTGAAACACTTCACCTCCCCCTCCCACTCCTTGGATGACTTGTCCATCCTGGGCTGCCTCCAGTGCAACAACGATGTCACCCAAAGGTTGCAGGAACAGCATCTCATACTTCGCTTGGGAACCCTGCAGCCCAATGGTATCAATGTGGACTTCACAAGCTTCAAAATCTCCCCTCCCCTGACGGCATCCCAAAACCAGCCCAGCTCGTCCCCGCCTCCCTAACCTGTCCTTCCTCCCACCTATCCACTCCTCCCACCTCAAGCCCCATCGCCACCTCCTACCTACCAGCTTCATCCCTCCTCCTTGACCTGTCCGTCCTCCCTGGACTGACCTATCCCCTCCCTAACTCCCCACCTACACTCACCTTTACTAGCTCCAACCCCGCTTCTTTGACCTGTCTGCCTCCTCTCCACCTATCTGCTCCTTTATCCATCTTCCATCCGCCTCCCACTCTCTCTCTCTTTATTTCAGAATCCCCTTTCCCTCCCCCATTTCTGAAGAAGGGTCCAGACCTGAAACGTCAGCTTTCCTGCTCCTCTGATGCTGCTTGGCCTGCTGTGTTCATCCAGCTCTACACCTTGTTATCTCTTTATCGAAGATAAATGTGATTTTTATTCTAACATCCCAAGCTTAAAAATGAGGGCAAATATGGGTAATATACCAGCTACGGTCAAACATCTGACAAAATACATCAAGCACTAATTGCATTCAAGATAGAGCCCACTTCCCAACATTGGTGCAACTATGGGTTATCAAATTTCATTAAAACTTCACAAAGGATTATGGTTCTTCACTTGGAATGACCTAAACCTTTTAACTTCCTCAAAAGCTGCTCAATCATGAACTTCCCCAAAGAAGTTCAGGTAGTTTGTCTTCCTTTCCTGGGATTACATTCACCTGTGTTATTGAAGACTGAACATCATTTAATCTAAGGCACAACTCTAGTTTTTCAAGAGTAGAAAGCTTTGAGAAGCCAGTACCGCCCATGGGTTTGTTTCCTAAGCCCAAATCTGTTTATGGGCTTTCAAACCCACATTCTCAACTGTGCTGAAATATTGATTATGCACAGGCTGCTTTAAAGCCCTAATTCTAACACGTACCTGCCTACTAAATCTTAGAACTTCTTCCTGAGTTTGAAGATCTACCCTTTCAACTGCACAGATTCTATGTAGTTCAGATGCCTTTTCAACAATCCAGTCAAATAGTTATTTTCTGAATAGAACTTTCTTCTGTCTCTATCTATCTGCTTCTTGAACTAACTCTGACCCCCTGCACAATTTTGAGTGACATAGTAAAAACCTTGCAATAAATACCACCTTTGTTCCTAGACAAAAGCAGCCAGTGCTAGGAATACCCAGCAAGTCAGGCAACATTAGTGGATGAAGAACGAGAGTTTATTCTGAAGACTCTGGAGCAGTTCCTACAGATAGGATGGTGGAAAATATAACCCACTATTTTAAAAAAGGCGAAAAGAAACAGAATTTCAGACCAGAGATAGTAGGAACTGCAGATGCTGGAGAATCTGAGATAACAAGGTGTAGAGCTGGATGAACACAGCAGGCCGAGCAGGAAAGCTGACGTTTCGGGCCTAGACCCTTCTTCAGAAATGGGGGAGGGGAAGGGGGTTCTGAAATAAATAGGGAGAGAGGGGGAGGCGGATAGATGGAGAGGAGACAGACCGGTCAAAGAGGCAGGGATGGAGCCAGTAAAGGTGAGTGTAGGTGGGGATGTAGGGAGGATCCAGGAGGAGAGGATGTGTTGGAGGCAGGAGAAGGGGTCAGTAGAGTGAGGGTTAGGCTCATGGTTGAAGAAGTACATAGAACATTACAGCGTGGTGCAGGCCCTTCGGCCCTCGATGTTGCGCGGAGGTGGCGGAAAAACTGCTCAATGTCCAAACGTGACCGGTATTCGTTGATGTGTGGGTGGAGGGGGACAAAGGTGAGCTCTTTACTGAGGACCTCCCCATCTACACTCACCTTTTCTGGCTCCATCCCTGCCTCTTTGACCGGCCTGTCTCCTCTCCACCTATCTTCTCCTCTATCCACCTTCTATCCACCTCCCTCTCTCTCCCTATTTATTTCAGAACTCCCTTCCCCTCCCCCATTTCTGAAGAAGCGTTTAGGCCCGAAACGTCAGCCTTCCTGTTCCTCTGATGCTGCTTGGCCTACTGTGTTCATCCAGCTCTACACCTTGTTATCTCAGAATTTCAGACCAGTTAGCTTAACATGAATAGTGGGGAAAATACTGGAGTCTATTATAAAAGGCATGATAACAGAACACTTGGAAAGAATTAAGGGAATAAAACAAAGTCAGCATGGAATAATCAAAGGGAAATTATGCTGAACTAATCTACTGGAGTATTTTGAGGATCTATTCCAACAGATAAAGGAGAATCATTGGATGTGGTGTGTTCAGATTTGATGCAGGCTTCTGATAAGGTCCCACAGAAGAGGCCAGTAGACAAAATTAAAGCACATGGGATTAAGATGATACACTGGCATGGATTGCAAATTGGTTCATAGACCAGAAACAACAATTGAGAATAAATTAGTCTTTATCCAGGTGGCAGGTGGGGACTAATGGCTATTGCAGGAATCAGTGCTAGGACCTCAGCTGTTCATGATAAAAATAAATGACTTGGCTGAGAGAATCAAATCTAATATATCCCAGTTTGCTGATGACACATAAGGAACTGGAATTAAAAGTAGTGAGCAAGATATAAGGAGGCTTCAAGGCGATCTGTACAAGTTGAATAAGTGGGCAAACAAGTGTCAGATGCAGTACAATATGGCTAACTGTGAAGTTATGCACTTCAGTGTGGCGGGGGGAGAAAAAGGCAGAGTATTATTTAAATATATTGGGTAGTGTGGATGTCCAAAGGGACCTGGGTGTCCTTGTACACACAATGAATGAAAGTAGACAGGCAGGTGTAGTAAGTAATTAGGAAGGCAAATGGCATATTGGCCTTCATTGCGAGAGGCTTTGAGTTCAGAAGTAGGGATGGCTTACTGCATTCACACAGGCCTTGGTGAGACCACACATGGAGTATTGTAGAAACACAGAAACTAGGACCAGGAGTAAGCCATCCAACCCTTTTGAGTTTGCTCCATCATTCAATATGATCATGGCTGATCCTCTATTTCAAAGCCATATTACTGCTTTCTCCCCATACCCCCAATACCTTTAAAATCCAGAACATTATGCATCTCTTTCTTGAATATATTCAGTGACTTGGCCTCCAGCCTTAAATGGGCTACCCTGTGTCCTGAGACTGTGTCCCATGGTTCTCGAGTCTCCAAGCTGGGAAAACATTCTCTTTGCATCTGTCTGACCAGTCCTGTTAGAATTTTATACGTTTCAATCAGATCTCCTGTGAACCTTCTAAATTCTAGAGAACACAGGCCCCTTCGTCGATATCTCCTTGTAGGACATCCTGCCAGCCCTACTATCAGCCAAGTGAACCTCCACTTCATTCCACCAGTAGCAGGTACACCCTCCCTTAGGCAGGGAGGCCAAAATTGCACACACTGCTCCAGGTGCAGTCTCACTGAGACCCCGTATAACTGCAAAAAGACATCCCTCCTTCTGAATTATATCCCCTGAGAGACAGAGTCAGGACCAGCATTTTTCAAATGAAGGTTGGGTAATTGAACTGAGCAACTAATAGCCAGTTTAAACTTGAAAAGTTTACTCTCCTTTTCATATCCTGTGCTAAATTCCAGTATCTACATTTATAATGGCAGTTACCTCTGTAAACCCATCTGTGCTGTCATTCCATTCACCCTCTAGTGGTAGGCCCGCACACCTTGGCTGAGGGGTGTCAGTACATGGAATGTCTGTTGGCCACCGTGTACGCCAGTGTATTTAAGGCAGACTGGGTTTATGACAGAACAAGGCAAGCACATTTTATTCACGCTGCAAAGCCTCTGCTATCTATTTACAGAGTCTATTTAAAAGAGTCTTTGTGAATTGCAAAATAGTGAACTCACGCCCGTGCAACACTGCAGCAATGGCTCTTGGTAAAAGCACAGTGACTTTATAGAATCTTAACATTCATCCCATTGTGCCTGTGTCAACTCTTTTGAGCAAGCTGCTCAATCTAGTCCCACTACTCACTTTTCCCCATAATCTTCAAATATTTTGAACCTGAATCCACTATCCTTTCTTTGTCCCTCGCTGATGTGTTCTTATCCAATGTGTGAAGACTTTTCTCCTCATTTCTCCCTCTGGCCTTGCCAAATATTTTATATCTATAATATCTGATTTCTGATCCACCTGCCAGAGAAGATAGTCCCTCCCTACTTGCTTTATCAGAACCCTTCTCCATTTTGAGTACATATTTCAAACAAGATTCCCCTTCATTTTCCAAAGCTGATGAGGCTAAATCATTGGATTTATTTAGGAATTACTTAGACTTTTTGATAAACAAGGGAGCATATAGGTGGAGTTGAGACCAAAACCAGATAAGCCATGTTCTTATTAAATGAGAGAGCAGGCTGGAAGATCTGAATGGCCTACTCCTGTTGCTAAGTCCAATGATCCTATGTTCCTGAAGTGTGCAATCTCCATGTAACTGAAGCCTCCACATCCCTCATGTCATCTTGGTAAATGCCCCCTGTCCTCTCTCCAAGGATTTATTCGCCTTTTCAAAGTGTGGTGTCCAGAATTGTATTGAATACTCCAGCTGAGGTTTACCTCGTGATTTGTAAAACTCTCACTTTTTGTTTTGTTAAATGACCCATGTTACAATGTTCATTTTCTCAAAAAGAGAATGCTTACATTTATATAGAGCTTTACAGGACCCACAGATTCAATGAAATGCTTTACAGGTAATTGATTACTTATTGAAGTGTAGTCACTCTAGTCATGCAGGAAACGCAGTCATTAACTTACATTCAACAATCTGATACAAACAGCAGCAATGTTACCTGTTTGTGAGAGTATTTGACACCAGGATCTCGCCCCTGTGCCTTGGTTTAATGTCTCTTCTGGAAAACCGCACCTTCACCAGTGCAGTGCCTTGATTTTCATGCTCACGTCACAGATATGATAGTTTTCAATATCACAAGAGGTGTGGATAAAATGGATAAGGAGAAACTTTTTTTCTCTTGTTAAAGGATTAAGAACGTGTGGGCATAGATTTAAAGTGATTTGCAAATGTAGCACGTGTGTTGCAACTAAAAACATTTTTATCCAACAAGTGGTTTCGGTCTGAAATATACTGCCAGGACATATGGTGGAGGCAGAGTCAATGGAGGCATTCAAGATGTTATGAGATGCTTGTTTCTATTTAAATAATGTGCAAGGATAAGCAGAAAAGGCAGATATTTGGCACTAAGTCCTAATGCTTGTTGAAAGCCAGTGCTGACACAATGGGCCAAATGGCCTCCTGTGCCATAACAGTTCTGTACTTCTAAGTGGGACTTGAACCCAGAACCTTGTAACTCAGAAGCGAGAGTGCTACCTACTCAGCAATAGGCAATACAGTATCTCTCTCACTTTCTTAACTGCCTTATTATCTTGCCCTGCTGCCTTCTTATGTTTCTGTATATACATCCCATGTCCCTTTGCTGTTGTAGCCCTCATATCATTCTGACTGAGATAGTAGTGTCAATATGAAACCCTATTTACCCTATGACAAGTTCAGATACGATATGGCGGTGCCGGTGTTGGACTGGGGTGGACAAAGTCAGAAGTCAGATGACACCAGGTTATAGTCCAACAGGTTTATTTGAAATCACAAGCTTTCGGAGCATAGCCTCTTCAGATGGAGTGAGAGAAAAGCACACAGACACAGAATTTATAGGCAGGGACATCAAAAGAACATGCAAAATGGTGTGAGTGGAGTGTCGAGAAGTAAGTCTCTGCAGGTGATTAGAAGTGTCAGACGGTGTGAGCAGCGTGTCAACAGCTGAATAACAAGCGAAGGTCATCCCTTCTCTCTCACTTCACCTGGCGAAGGGGCTATGGTCCGAAAGCTTGTGATTGCAGATAAACCTGTTGAGTTCTGAGGAAGGGTCATTGGACCTGAAACGTTAACTCTGTTTTTTCCTTCACAGATGCTGCCAGACCTGCTGAGCTTTTCCAGCAACTTCTGTTTTTGTTCCTGTTGGACTATAACCTGGTGTCAATATTGTAGATGTTGCACTGGAAAATATGGTAGTTAATCAGCACATCCATGTGATTTCTACTGTAGCTGGATAGTTAAATAGAACGGATGTAAATTTTAAGTGTTTCAATTTAAATTCTGATTGTAGTGAGCCATAGTGCTTGAAGGATGGTAAGTCTATTCGAGAAAGACAGAGTTACACAGTTTCGGGCTCTCTGCTCCATATCAAGCCTGGGGCGTAGAAAGGAGGCAAGTCTCCATGAACTACCACAGCCAGTATAGTGATCTCAGCTTTGCTGTTGGTGTCATTTACACCACTGTCTCCAGTAACTTTCCCTATTTTTTTTTTTCGCTGTGCCAAGCTCCAGAAGCAGGGGCTTCTGAAAACTGAAGCCAAAGTGTTGGGGATAAACACGGTAGCTCAACGTTTAGCATTGCTGCCTCACAGCACCAGGGCCCTGGATTCAGTTCCAGCCTCGGGCCACTGTATGTGTGGAGTTTGCACGTTCTCCCCATGTCTGTGTGGGTTTCCTCCGGGTGCTCTGGTTTCCTACAACAGACCAAAGATGTGCAGGTTAGATTGATTGGCCATGCTAAATTACCCAGTATCCTGGGATACATGGATGAATACATGAATAGGAAGGGAATAGAGGGTTATGAATCTTGTAAGTGAAGACAGTTTTAATATAGAAGGGCAAAATGTGCCAGTGCAGGCTTGAAGGACCAAAGGCATGTTCCTTTGCTGTATTGTTTTGTGTTCTTCTTTCTTAGGATATGGAGGCTTGGTAGCTTAGCCATGGGAAGTGCAGGGTTACAGGGAAAGGATAGGGATGTGGGTCTGGATGGGAATCAATGGGCTGAATGGCCTGCTTCCACACTGTAGGGTTTCTATGATTCTCCTATTCTATGAGAGCTTACATGCTGTGATCACAAAGGAATCCATATTCCGCCTCGGGAGCCTACACCAGTTTTAAAATCAACCCCACCCCCCCACCAAGCCTCATCCCATTTCCAACCCTCCCTCTCATTCGTGCCTCCTTGACCCGACACAACCTGCCCATCTTCTCTCCCACTTACCTTCTCCGCCCATCTTCTCTCCCACTTACCTTCTCCACCCATCCCACTGACCAACCCCCACCACTGCCTACCTGTACTCCCCTATCACCATCCCACCTACCTTCCCCAGCCCCAGCCCTCTATTTATTTCCCAGCTCCGTTTCCCCCTCCCCATTTCTGAAGAAGGGTCCCGACCTGAAACGTCAACTTTCCTGCTCCTCTGATGCTGCCTGCCCTGCTGTGTTCCTCCAGCTCCACACAGTGTTGTCTCTTAATCCAATGGACAGGGTTTTTCAATCTAACAAGAAGAAGGTCAACTTTATTATACTTAAACCAATCGAGGTGAAATGGCAAAATACACTCCGATACACAAACTTGAAGCTCTCTCTCACTCAAATACTGACTACAGAGTGGGGAGGGATAGGCTGGCCAAATTAGCAAAAAAAGAGGCAAACAAATGTGCAGTCAGTAGTTTGGTAGCTCAACTGGCTTCAAGTTGAATTCAGTACATTTTTTTGCTTTGAGTTGAGGCAGTTTTAAACTGCAGATGGATGAATGTATTCTTCTGGAGTGACAGCTGTGGGGTTCTTTCTTCATAGTCTGTGTTGCAAATGGACAGAAAATGAAAAATAGTAGATAGGATCCCAAGGTTTGCAAGTTAGGTGAGGAGATTGGCTAGATAGACTCCACTTAGGTCTTCTCCCTAAGTCTTTGTCTTCAGTTCTGCTGAGAACATATATGACTAAGATTGGCTTGTCAAGTGACCTCCCTTCTCCAACCGCCGGGGGAATCTAAAACAAAAGACATGAGATATCCTAAAGATGATGTAATTATTTCATTTTGTAAACCAACTTAGCCAAGGCCTCATTATCTCCAACAGTAGAATACCACAGATAATTACCATAGATGTCATGGTAATGAGACAGGAGGTTGAAGTATTTCCCAATCCCTGAGAGTTTTCGATGGGTTTCTGCACATGTCAGCTCTATCTCAGTAGGGATTGCAAAGTGGAACATGCTGTAATGCAAGTTAGGTGGCCATCTTGGCTGTGAGTTCTAGTTACTTTGTATTTTTTTAATCTGTATTTTTTTTTAAAGATTGAATCAAGTTTCTAGCTGGTTTGGCATGAAGATAAGCTTCATGACAAGTGTGCAGCATGTGCCTTAAAGAAGAATTTGTTATATCTTTGTTCTTTTGATGAGTGGATTGTCAACCTGGTACTGAGGTATCTGGTCCGTGGAAAGCAGAATAAATAGCTTTGGCTTTTTTTTTAAAACATTAGATAAAAGAAGCATGGGTGGGTGGAGTCAGGCTCACACAACACAAGGTTTTAGTTATGCTTTTGGTTGTTGAAGTTAGGTTTTATGGAGTTGAAACTGCTAGATACACCTTTCTCTCTGCTGCTCAATTCATTCTTTTGTTTTTTACTTTCTCCTAAACTGGAGGAGATAGCAAGTGAGGGAAATCTGTTTTGCTGAATTTGTCTTTGCTGATGGTGTGTTTAGGGGGTGATGCTATATTAGAATAGTGGATGTGAAGTACTTAAATAAGATATTGTTTTGTTAAGTATTTCAATCGAATTAAAGCTGTGCCAATTTTTTTTGTATTTTACAAAAAGAATAAAAAGTTTGGCTTAAAGTTTTGTAGTGTGACCAATCAAATCACATCTGGAACACAGCGCCTTACACTTTCCTTTAAATAAGATTAAATTTATGGTTTAGCTATTTCTTCGATATATTTTGAGGGGGTTTGGTGCATAACACAATAAGATACAGCTGTAAGCTCTTAAAAACTAAGATTTAGGAGTGATAATCACAAGTTCTCAGTTAAGGGTCACTGCATCCAAAACATTAACTCTGATTTCTCTCCATAGATGCTGCCAGGCCTGCTGAGCTTTTCCAGCAATTTCTGTTTTTGTTTCTGATTTCCAGCATCCGCAGTCCTCTGGTTTTTAATGAATCTTTTAAATTTGAGGTGCTAAAGGACAAATAGCCTATACAGACCCCTGAAACAGGAATGATGGACAAGCAGGATATGGTACAGCTTTGTATATGTGCAGCACAGTTTTGAATGGTTTGATCTTAATGCAGATGTTTGGAGTAAACTAGGTTCCCTAATAGTAGTCATAAGTTCCCAGGTAGCAATGGTGTGGCCATGGAACCTAGATTGTGTTTTGACACCTGCAAGGCTACTTTAAATGTTTGGGTTTTTTTTTTCTGTTGGTGTCTGTGGTTCTCTGAGATCCAATTGCTGCTTCACCCACCACCTGGAAAGAGGTGAGTACACCTTCACAACTGTACAATGCGCTGCATGCCTGTTAGTTTTCACTTCATGCTCATGCACAGTTTGGGAATTAAGATCACAGAATTGTTGCAGTGCAGAAGACTGCTGTTTGGCCCATTGCATCAACACTGGCTTTTATAATGAGCATTTAACTTTGTGCCTTTCTTCCTGTAAACGCTGCACATTCTTCCTTTTCTGATAAAGGTCTAATTCCTTCTTGAGTCTTTCAATTGAATTGGCCTTCTCCCCTCGCTGGTTTCAAACTCTGTTTCTCTCTCCACAGATGTGGTGAGACCTGCTGAGTTTCTCCAGCATTTTCTGTTCTTAATTTCAGATCTCCAGCATCTGCAGTATTTGGCTTTTACCTCCAGTCTGTCTTCAAGAATGAGGAACTTCAGCTATGGCCTTATGCTGATGAATTCTTTTTCACCTTTTCCAATGCCTTCACATTCTCCCTAAATATTGTACACAAGTTTGGGAATCAGTACAGTAAGAATGTTGGACTGATGGAGTCTGGAAATGGCAATCATATGGAGGAGGTGGGAGCAGAGAGCACAGAGGTGGAACTAGACCATGTGTGTGATGGTTTAGGATGGAAAACAGTTCAGGGTCAAAACTGACTTTTTAGTCAGTGGATGTCAAGAAATTAATTTGTTTAAGGAACATTAATGGCTTATTTAAAGTTCCTAATGTGTGAAATTCAGCCCTTTTTGTTAAGACTGATTGTATCAAATGTTAATTTGGAGTAAATTAAAGTGACCTTTGAATAATTTAGTCATTCAGATTTTGGAGATGCTAATGTAATTATGGGTGCATTCCTCATGTCTCAATTTAAAGTACATAGCTTTTCTTAAAAAATTGAGCTCTCTGCATCCATAATTTTTTCAATAACATTTAAAATGAGTAACTTTAAAATCTATGAATACTTGGGCTCTTGGAAGGTTTCTGGAACACATGAAATTACTTTGCATGAATATGCATTTTAACAGTTTCCTGCTGTATTTTGAGCCATATATGATTACGAATAGGAATGTATCTTTACGTTCTTCATAATGCACTGCAGGTACTACTTAACACCTGTCTGCAAAAGCTTTATTTTACAAGTGAGAACACAGAACCTGTTGGTCAAACTGATAAATATGCTTATCTTTCTTAAATGTATTAAAATAGAGGTAGTACATTAGTGTCAATGGATTATATCATTAAGTATGCTAGAGACTGACTAGATCATGTTTGCTTTAATATAGATGGCAGCTACTTATTCTGCAGTACAGAATATCAAATGTGCACTTACACAAGTTCTTTATTTCTCTTTCTACTGTAGCTGCATCGAATAATCAAAACTGGGAAAGGTGTGAGTTCATCTCTTGATTTATGCCGTTACCATGGAAACCGGGCTTTGGAAGCCCTCCGATGCTTCCCTACTTCTGAAGCCAGATCAACTCTGGAAAAGATTGTTTATGCTGTGACCAAATTCTGAAAGGAGAAATCTCACACGCAGCAAAATCAAACGATAATCTATCTGCATAAATTGTTGGTGAGACCTGCTACTTAATCCATCTTTCAAAAACGAAATGAATGGTTTGTACTGACAGAAATGTTGCAAAGCGATAGAGAAAGGTTTTTTTTAGAAATCAGTGAAACAAAGCAGGTTCACAAAGTCTTTTCTCCTACCTCTCCTTGCATGCCTGTAAACAAATTTGCACAAAGGTCAAACAGTTTTCCCTTGTCAAGCCAGAAGCACACTGGAGGCAGCAAGGGCAGAAATAATTAATGAGATTTGCTGCTGTGACCTCAGCAAATGGACAGGAAATAAGGCCTTATTGATTGGACACAACCAAGGATGGCGCCACAGTGGTGGCCTGTGGTTTTCCCCTACACTTGGAGGACGGAGCTTGGGGCAGGCTCAGGGGGAGACTTAGAATGAGACTGCAGGTGTTGCGAGAAACACTTCATAACCTGTCTGATGGATCTGCCATGTCAGAATAATAGTCCAATTTATCACCATGCAGGGCAATTGCAAGGATAGAGATTTTGCCTGGAGCTGTGCAAACAATATAGCAGCTCAAAAGATGGAAAACTGTCAAAGCTCCTACTTGTGAATTGTGTAAAAGATGGTCATTTGAATTAAAATGTTGAACTTTTTAAAAACGTTATACATTACACTAATCATTCAATTTGATTTCTTTTCACCATCTTTTGTACTGTTGATTTGTCTTTAGGTATTTCCCATTTATTGGGAAAACCCAGGTTTTTACCTTCAACCAAGTATTACTCTTAACTGTGTAATATTACAGCAGTAAATAGATAATTTGTTTATTAATTGATCAAGATAGTAGAGTTTTATTAATTAGGGCATGCCTGTTCTACGTGTTCCCTAGAAAACCTTTTTGTAATTACGTCTGTGCTTTGATTGAAATATGTTTCATAATAAAATGCAATAAGCAAAATGTATCTCTCACGCCTGAATATTCTTTCCATTAATCTTGCACCATTGTCATGTTCATGCTGAGAAAAGCAATTGGAAATAAGTCTCTTTTTAACCTTAGGACTCACAAAAGTCTTGCACAGTGAAGCACACAATGACAGTAGCAGTATATGGGATATCAAGTCTGTAAATTGACACTGTCTCTATTTTGTTCATAGAGATGATTTTTGTGGTTTGCATTCTTGCAACCTGAGAACAACGTTGACAAGAAGGCTGAGTTTACATAAATGGTCTGGATTGCTACTAAGCTACCTTTCTTCGGTGGTGTAATTACAGCCCAACTTTAATCTGAAGATAGCTAGCACAGCAAGCAGATTTTATTACAAAGTTCACTCAAATAATTAGATTGTTTACTTATTCCTGATTCCTGACAAAAAGGCATCTTCATTCAACTTGGGCTGCTTTTTTCCAGCAACTTTTGATACCCTCTCCACAGTGTTTTCAACAGACTATAAAAGCAATTAAAAACAAATTTCTGTAAAGTTAATGTTTACCTTTTCCAATGGCATGTCCTTACACAGTCAGGTATTCCAGAAGGAAATATACCAGGTTATACATGTAGCCCATTTGTTGTAGATTTATATTTTATGAACTTAGTTACGAACGAGGAACAAGAGGCGGCTACTCGGCCCTTTGAGGCTGCTCTGCCATTCTGTGAGATTATAGCTGATTTCATTTTAACCTCGCGTCACCTGAATATCCCGATAATCATCCATCCCCTTGGTAATGAAGAATCTATTTACCTCTACCATAAAAAGAATGAAAGATTCTGCACTTGCTATTATGTGTGAAAGGGAATTCCAAAGATTTTCAACCCTTAAAGCAAAAAATGTTACCTTTTCTCTGTCATAAATGGGCAAACCCTTATTTTTAAACTATGACCTCTGGGTCTAGATTCCCCCCACGAGAGGAAATATCCTTTTGACATCTGTCCAGTGAAGTTCCCTCAGGATCTTATATGTTCTGGTAAGTCATCTCTGACTCTTCCAGATTCCCCTAGCGTCTCTAGCCTTTCCTAATAAGGCAATCAACTTATTCCAGGTATTAGTCTAGTAAACCTTCTCTGAACTGTTTCCAGTGCATTAACATGCTTCTGTGACCAAGATGATCAGTACTGTACACAGTGTTCCAGTTGTGGCCTCTCAGGGCTCTGTACAGTTTCTAACATTTTCCCTATGACAGATGCTAAGTTAACTGGCCTGTAGTTTCCTGCTTTCTGCTTCCCTTTTCAAATAAAGAAGTTACATTAGCTATTTTCAAATCTAAATGTACCTTTCCTCAATCTAATGAGTTTTGGGAAATTAAAATCAATGCATCAGCTATCAAACCAGCTACTACTTTTACAAGCCTAGGATGTCATGCATCAAGAGACGGGAACTTGTCAACTCACAGTTCCAACAATTTACTCAATGCTACTTCCCCAGTAATTGTAATTTTCTTGAATTCCTCCCACCCTTTCCAGTCCTGATTTACGGCTATTTCCAGGGCGCCACTTGTATCCTCTCGAGTGAAGACTGATGCAAAATAATTGATCAATTTGTTTATCATCTGTCCATCTCCCATTTCTAATTCTCCAGATTGATTTTTTATAGGATCAACACTTACTTTGCTAACTCTTCTTTTAAATACTTGAAGAATTAGTTTTTATACTTCTGGCTAACTTTTGTACTCTAATCCACTCCCCACCTTATAAATCTTTTTGTAATTTTTTTGCTGTTTATTGCATTCTGTCCAATCTTGTGACACGCCACCAATCTTTGCACAAGTATATGTCTTTTTGAGTTTGATACTATCTTTGACTTTTTTAGTTAACTACAGATGATGGGTCTATGCCTTAGGATTTTTTAAAATTTGTCAGAATGTAGCAATTCCACATTTTCTGGAATATTACCCAGGGCACTTTCACTATGAGGTCAGTAATTAATCCTATCTCAGTCAAAACCAGGTCTAGTGTAGCTTGCTTTCTGGTGGATGCTGTAACATGCTGATTTAATCAATTGTCCTAAAAACATTCAACAAATTCCTCATCTAAATCAATTTTTCCCATCTGATTTTTCTAGGCTAGGTTAAAATCCCTCATAATAATCACTGTACGCTTTTGACGAGCTCCTATTAGTTCCTCTTTGATACCGTGTCCTACAATTTAGTTACTGTAATGTATACAACTTCACAATTTTAGGTTCTATTTTGCAATGCGGTTATGAACTTCCCTAGTGCTATTTTAGTTCTGTGACTGGAAGTTTCTTCCTTTCTCACTTTTCTTCCTGAAGGTTTAAGCAGGAATGCAATGTAGTCCATTTCTGAAGAAGAATCATATCAGACTTGAGGTGTTAATTGTTTCTCTCCGCAGACGCTGCCAAACCTGCTGAGCAATCTTTAGCATTCTCTGTACCCTGTTTCAGATTTGCAGCATCTTCCTTCTATACACAATGCAATCTGTCCTTTTTACCCAAACCTTTTCCCTCAATGACCACAGAGACCCTCTGTAAACCAAAACGGTCAGAGTAATAGATCTTCCTTCTAGGTATCTGTCCTCAGGACTGAAGCTTTCCATTCCTCTATTTTTAGGTAGTTGCAATTCTCATCTGTGGAGCACAGATGTACAATGATAAATTCCAAGGAAAAGTGCAATTTGGCAACTAACTTATAGGAAAATTTCATTAAGGTCAATGTTCTTCAATAGTAGCTGACACAAAGTGATGATTGCTGGAGACTACTTTTTTTAAATATGGCATGTCACTGGCAAAGTCAGCATTTGTTATCCATCTGCAGTTGCTCTTGACTCAAGTGCCTTGTCATTTCAGAGGGCAATTAAGAGTCAACCACATTGCTGTGAATCTAGAATCATAAAGACAGAATATTTCCTTCCCTCAACAGTAAATGAGGTGAATTTTTAAGACAAGCAATGGTCACCATTACTGAGACACAACTAGTTTTCAATTACAGATATTTATTAAGTAATTGAATTTAAATTCCACTAGTTGCCATGTTAAGAGTTGTGTCTCAATCACAAGACCAGTGATATGTATAAAACAATGGTCAAGTCATATTTATAATATTGTGTGTAGTTCCGGAATTCACATTGTAAGAGGGATGTAATCACAGTGGGAAGGATGCAGAGGAGATTTCCCAGGATGCTGCCTGGCCTGGAAGGTTTCAGTTATGAGGAGAGACTGGATAGATTGGATTTGTTTTTCTCAGTGTGGAGGAGATTGAGGGGGGAGATGATTGAGATGTATATACCATGAGAAGCTTAGATAGTTAGGAAGGAACTTTTTTCCATGTTGGAGGGATCAGTAACCAAGAACCATAGATTTACAGTAAGGAGCTGTTGTTCCTCTTAGATCCTTGCAGACTGGGAATTTTCAGGGATATTGGAGAAGTCCTTCCCCTCTGTAGAGGATGGGCTGAAGAGCTAACTGCTAATGATAATATTCAACAGCTGCGTGAGAAAATAGATCGTATAGGATGGGGAAATAGGCTGGGAAAGCTAATGATGATACTTGACAAGCTGCATGACCTTGAAGGAATCCTGTGAGCATTCCTCTATGGGTTGAAGACGACACCTGTAGCTTGTATCTCTGTACTGGCCTGAAGTTTTTGTTTCTGTAGTTGTGTTTTTCTGTGCCTTGCCATTTGTTACACTGTATAAGAGAGAGAGAGAGTTTTGTCCCAAGTTGTTGAACTTCACCTCGGATCAGGATGGTGCATGATGCCAGGAACAAGCTCATCCTCCAGACTGGCCATCAATCGAGGGGACCCCAATGGCCTGAAGGGCGTGAGGCTTATTGTTTCTTTCCTCTTTTTTTTCCTTTTATTATTACTCAATATTTAAGCAAATGGCTGTTGTCGGGCCTACTCTCTTAATTACATTTAACCAAGTCTGAAAAAAACCGCTTGGATGCACGCTGTGATCCAAGACATTTTTAGCGACAAGGGATGGAATTCGGGAAAACGTGTAAAAGAAGGGAAAATCAACGTGATGCACCGTAGACCTTCTGTATTCCAGGGTAGAATGTGGCAGACTTTGGATTTGGGTCTTTAGCTAACATGCTAGCATAATTAGGACCCCTGTAAGGATGGGGGACGGGTTATAACTGGAGTTGAGGTTTTTGTGCTGAGCAAGTGCACTGGATTTTGTAGAAATGTTAACTCTTTGTTGTCTGGTTTGAATGCACCTTTGTTGGTTGCTAAATGTCGCCCTGTATCATTTGTGTCTTTGTAAGGTTTTGGAGTAGATCTGTAGCTCGGGTTGTGGGTGTTGAGGTTGGTTGGCTCGCCAAGCTAGTTTCTTGCTTCACAGACGTTTCATTACCATTCTGGGTAACATCCTCAGCGCAGCCTCTGATGAAGCATCGGTATGTTTTCCCACCTGGTTTTTAAACTCTGGGGTCCGTTGAGATGGATTGCCTCACTTCCGGTTTTCCTTCATAATGGAATGTATATGGGGTCGAATTCAATGTGTTTATTAATAGCATGCTTCGTGGAGTGCCATGCTTCTAGGGATTCTCGTGCCTGTCTCTGCCTAGCCTGTCCCAGGATCCTGGTGTTGTCCCAGTCGAAGTGGTGGTTCTCCTTGTCCATGTGTCTTTTTGTTCCCTGGAGCTTGAGATCTGGGGATACTTTGAAGTTTTAGTTTGCATTTTGTGAATGTATTATGATTTGTAAGTATGTTGTGTGCCTGTATCTGTGTGAAGTATGTGTGGTTAATGTAATGTCCCTTTAAGAAACCACCAGTGATTGTGTAAAGCAAAAATCTGCGATCTAGAATTTGTATCTTAAAGCACGGTAAAAATTCATTTCTTGAAATTGGTCATAGGTGATTAAAATTGATTGGAAAAAATAAAGCCAAAGAGAATCTTGGATAGATTTTAATCCCAGAAATTACCATGTTTGGAATTTCATTTTCTGGCCAGAGTGAACTTCCAAATACTGTTTTAACACATGAGTGAATCTTTGATTCCGGATGATAAGGTTGACTCATTGTTAATATCCAATGACCAGGAAATTGGAATGTTGAAATTGCAACTCGCTATGTGTGAGGAGTTTAGGAAAGGCAGATATAAGAAAGGGGTGGGCTTTTCCTTCCTTCAAGGAGGAGGAGCGATGGATGATGTAATTACATGCAGGAGTTAACGCCCCACCCCCTTTATTGAACCCGTTCTAGCTTAATACTAATTGATTGCTTGACGTGGAATGGATGGAGCTTGTTTGTTTTTTCTAAGAAATTGAAGACACTGAAGGCTGAACCCGTTTGCATAATTTCAACGTTGCAATACAGTGATGGATCAGGCACCCTCAACTCATCGAGCCATTCATCAAAAACACATTTCAATGTTGGGGAAATACTGTGGAAATATTAATTGTAGCGAGTGTATGCAATCTCAAAACCACTGAACCTGGGTACACTTAAGCACATGATGACAAAAACTATATTAAGATTCAAATGCTCTGGTATTCTAAAACATTTAAATGGGACAGTAACCTGAAAATTTAAAGGGATTCTGAGAAATGATAAAATGCATGGACTCCATCTCAATGGTTTCAATACATAAAAATGGTTAGTGACTTTTAAGGGAGTAAGCAAAATATTGAACTTGGACAAATTTATGTAGAGATATATCAAATATCTAGAATAAGTCATCAAGTAACTTTTAAAAAGTAGGTCGTCTTCGAAAAAGAACAAACAAAGTATGTTGCGCCTGAATCAAACAGAAATGTTTGACTCCTGTTTTAAAGTATTATAAGAATTCTTTGGATTTCTTCAGATCTCTGGAATTAGATAAGCTGGTAATAGTTAAATTGCAAAATTGGATGAAATGAAGTAATTACGGGTGGAGACTGGTGGCAGAAGAAAAAAAGGTTAGAATAATGGGTTGAGATGGCAGTTAAGGTTAAAATGCATTTTAGTGAAAAGGAACTTTAGATGAGAGTATCAAACCGATAGCTTTCCCTTGGTGACGTTTGTGTCCTTATCTTTTTTTAAAGAAAGATTGAATTGGTGACCAAGCCACTACCCGAGGCATTGGGACCATATGTGGAGAGATAAGTAAAACCTTGTAGGTCATTTGATAGGATCATATAGGAGTCAAGAATATGTGACATAGTCTTGGGACACCGATGGAAGTGTGCAAAAGTGAATGTTACCTCGGAGGTAACAAACATGAGATGGTAAAAAACATGAACTGAAGAACGGGTCTCAGACATGTACATCTAATTGACGAAAGAATTACTGTGGCTTGGAAGAGCACAAAAACATAGTATAAACAATAAGACACTGACACTAAATCCATAGAGAAACTGAATTTAAAACAATGAAAGTAGTTTTAGTGAAAAGTATATAAAAAGAATTACAATCAAAATAAAAAGTGTGATTGGTTATTGTGTCAAAATGTTACAGAAATGAAAGAATATAGGCTCTGGGAGGAGTAATATTGGACTGAGTGAAAGGGCCCATCAGATGTCATACAGATATCCTATCTTGAACATTTGTATGACTAAACCAGTAGATGAAACTGTAATGTATTAGGACAGTTATGTGAAAGAAGGCTGAGCTAAGACTCGGGTGGTGTAGGAGTCTGTGGTAAGGGAACCCCGGGAAAAATAAAAGGCAGGAAGCACAAGCTGAAGGTAAATCCTGATGAACGTTAGAGCTATGTTGTTTGATCCCATATATATTGTAGCTCAAAGTGGGGGTACTCTCATATGATGGTAGTTACCACTCAATGGTACAATCGTTCATAAAATTGGCAAGGAAGGAAACATTGGAGAAGTATCCTCAGGACGGATACAGATGAAGAGAGCTGGAGACAGTTTGAGTTCCATGTATGATGTTATTTTACTGTTACTGGATGAGGTGATCTATGGATGGGGAACTGGAGGGTTAAAAAAGAACACAAATTAAGGGACCTGAATCTGGAAAATACTAAATTTTAAAGCAAATTATGTAAATAGATTAACTGGAAAAAAAATGTAGACGATATTCTGGTCGCCTTAGTCAGGGGACACAACTTGCTGTATCCGTCACGGCCTTGGCTACACATCAGGAGTAGGATATATATTTAAGGGTCAGTCCCCAGATGCCACTGCGATCGTTATCTGATCATCATTATATGATGATACATTCTATTGTTGCATTATTTGTGTTAATGCTAGTTATTTTCATTGTTGTTTTAATCTTCTAGTGTAGGTTACACACTCTTATTATACGTTCTCGTACGGCTATCGCTGATTTACATCTGCATTTGCAATTATAACATGCGCTGTCAAATATTATCGGGGTGGAATGTATAGGATGGGCCGAAAAGTTAAAAGTTAATAATGATATTCGACAGCTGCATGAGAAAATAGATTGTATGGGATGGGAAAATAGGCTGGGAAAGCTAATGATGATACTCGACAAACTGCATGACCTTGAAGGAATCCTGTGAACATTCCTCTATGGGCTGAACGTGACACATGTAGCTTGTTTCTCTGTACTGGCCTGAAGCTTTGGCTTCTGTAGTTGTGTTTTTCTGTGCCTTGCCATTTGTTACACTGCATAAGAGAGACAGAGTTTCGTCCCAAGTTGTTGAACTTCACCTTGGACTGGGATGGTGGACGGTGCCAGGAACAAGCTCAGCCTCCAGACCGGCTATTGATCGAGGGGACCCCGATGGACTGAAGGACATGAGGTTTATTGTTTCTTTCCTCTCTCTTTCATTCTTTTTATTTACTTAATAAATGTTACGTTCTTTTTTGTCTTTTATTATTACTCAATAAATGATCATATTTAAGCAAATGGCTGTTGCCGAGCCTTCCCTTAACTACATTTAACTGAATCTGAAAAGAGCCGCTTGAGTACGCGCTGTGATCCAAGACACCCTTGCAACAGCCATCTCTATGGTAATGTAAATCACACATGCCTTGGTAGGGATGTGCATTAGCTTTCCTTGACACTTAAACTTTCTTTTATCTTGAAGGTAAGTGGAGAGTTTAAAACATAATTGCTTACAGCACAACGTTCTCAACACCTTCCTGGGACTTTGGAGACCAGCCGTCTAATCATTCTAAACGCAGACTGTCATTGTCACTAATTGTGAACATCTTTCCAGCAAAACTAACCAAGGTGCCCCTTTAATCTTTAACAGCTACATCACCCAGATTGACATCAGAACAGGTCACAGGCCTCCGTTTATTTTATTCAAAGTTAAAGAGACCGTCTCAGAACACACAAATATTATGAACTTAAATAAAAGTGCTGGAGGAACTCAACAAGTTTGGCAGCATCTATAGAGGGAGAAGCAGAGTTAATGTTTTGAATCTTCTTCAAGAATTCTTGAAGAGGAGTCATATCAGTCTCGAAACATTAACTTTGCTTCTCCCTCCACAGATGCTGCCAGACCTGTTGGGTTTCTCCAGCTTTCTCTGTTTTTATTTCCGATTTCCAGCATCTGCAGTATTTCACGTTTAATAAACTTTATATATGCAACAAAATGTACAAGATTCTGAGACGGCTTGAAAAATTAAATATGGAAGGGGTGGTTTCCCTTGGGGAAAAGCTAGAGTGCAGTTTCAAAATGAGATAATCCCATTTAAGGCAGAAATAAGGACAACAATCTTAATGAATGCTGAAATCAGCTTGATTGACTAATTCTCTTATTCCTGCTCCTATTTTGCATGCTCTATTTTGCCTAGTCCATAACAAAAATGAACAATGGTGTTCAAAGAAAATGAACAAGAAGTCACAATTTTTGTAGTTTTGTGACTTGTCTCCTAGACTGCTTGTAACAATATCCAGGACAGAGGTTATTCTTTAAGACAATCCTGGATCATCAGCAACTTCAGTGCCTGTGAGTTCACATCTACTGCACTTGCAGATGCCAAAGAAGAACCCTAAAGCTAACCTCCTCCTTGAGTTTAAGCTTTCTAATTAAAAACAAATGTATAATATTGTTCTTAAAATTTGAAACAAACAGAGACAATCAAAAAGCAGATATATTTATGAGTAAAATTTTATGGATGAAGTCTAATGGACATGTGTTCTGTTAAACTTGGGTAGTGTCTATTTGCCTAAAAATGGCAAATATTTTTAATGAAAATTCGTTGTTGTTCCCTAAATGTGTTAATGATTGAAAACATCACTTCTGTTTTCACAGATGGTATTTACTGTACTTCATAGTTTGTGAAAGTTAATTTCTGAGCACAAATGGGGAGCTCAGGTTTTTCATTAAAAACTTAGGCACTGTTTGACTGGAATGAAAGCATGAAATGTATTTTACTGTAAAATGTCTGATTTAATACTCTGAATTGATTGCAAATATTACATATGGCAATGCTTTACAGATGGTGTTTACTGGATTTAAACAAGACACTTGAAAGTTAAATTACAGGGTTTAATTGCTTGCAAATGTGTACAGATGTTAAACATATTCAACAAGTGCTGGTGATTTTCCTTATCCCTGACAGCAACTCCAATTTCCTATTTTAGTTGGACACTAGCTGTTAGCATGTGACATGTGAAGAGGTTAGAAACTAAATGAACAATTGAAAATGAGTACCCATTTCCAGGCTAAACTATTCTTCTTAACACACACACACACTATCTGGAGGAACACAGCAGGCCAGGCAGAATCAGAGGAAGCTGACGTTTCGGGTCGGTACCCTTCTTCAGAAATGGGGGAGGGAAAGGGGGCTCTGAAATAAATAGTGGGGGGGCAGTGATAGCAGGTAGGTAGTGGTGGGGGTTGTTGGGAAAGAAGACAGACAGGTCAAGGAGGTGGGGATGAAGCTAGTAAGGGTGAGCGTAGGTAGGTAGTGGTGAGGATTGGTCAGTGACGTGGAAGGAGTGGATAGGTGGGATAGGCTCCTTCCATCTCACTGACCAATCCCCACCACTACCTACCTGCTATCACCGCCCACCCTCCTCTCTATTTATTTCAGAGCCCCCTTCCCCTCCCCCATTTCTGAAGAAGAGTCCTGACCCGAAACGTCAGCTTTCCTGCTCCTCTGATGCTGCCTGGCCTGCTGTGTTCATCCAGCTCCACACTGTGTTATCTCAGACTCCAACATCGGCAGTTCTTACTATCTCTAATGTATATAAAATATAGCTTTAAAACATAAATAAAAGTTTTCTTGCTGAACCTAGTTTCTTTGTAGGCTGATGTAATGGACTGTAGAGAAAGGTCACAGGACCCATTCCCATTCATTACTGAGCTACTGAGGGGAGAGGACATGGACTGAGTAGCATTTCATGTGGTGAAAGGAGAAGGAATCTCTCTACCTCAGTATAATTTTGCGTGTTTTCCTTTTATCCATGCCCTGATAGCGTTTGCTGACGGAATTGTCTTCACAGCACAAAAGAGACTCTTCCCTTTAAAAAAGGGACTTATTCCATCAAGATTCAATACTCATTAAGGATCAGCATTTTTTTTTGACTGAACTATATTGTAGGTTTTAAGCTTCTACGGTTTTGGTGTAGAAAATGTAGCTGCTGCTTTAAGCTTACATTTTATGTAGGAATCTAATCCTTGAAAATCCTTTGTTATCATTGGCCATAGGTAAAAGGCACAACTATCTGACGAAAATCAGACCCTCAGAATACTTGGTCTTTTCCTTCTTCGCTGCATGTCAAAAGATAGCAAGTTCAGGCATCGCAATTCTAGATGCTGGAATTTTCTTGCAAAATAACCCCTTCTGGCTTACTTTAGGAAATGGGAGGTGGTACAAAGGAGTAACACAATTCATGGCCTCACTGTTCAGCTGCTATTCAGTGTTCATTGTTATGCATTTGAGCTTGGGAATCACCAATCATGTTTGTCCCATACAGTGGCACCTTGGGAAGGTACAGATCAGCTGTCTCAGGCATTCAAGCATTAATAATGCAAGAACAGTGGGATGATGTGGGCAATGGCAAAAGCATATTTTATTTTACAATATATTACAACCAGGTGAGAAGGGGTAGATTGGCCCCCATCTTGTCCCACTCCTCATTTGATTGCAATAGGTTTATCAAAAAAAATAGGATTGCTGTTTACATGATGTGAAAGACACAGACAGATTTCCCTGAGTTCTTAACAAAGAAAACAAGATCAATTAGTGGTTTTCAGCCAGTAAATTCATAAAGCCATTCTTTTTAATAGAGTTCATGACAAAGGTTTTCTAGAACAGATCACCATTACGCTAAGAACACAATGATTAAGCTGTGCAAGACTTTAGTACAGAAACACCTTTGGATTCCATACATGATGGTGCAGTTCATGGACCATCAGAAGCAAGAAAATTGTATTCAGCCATACTCTGAAACCTTATGGCTTGGCATATCTCCTAGAGCGTATGCCAGGAGCAGCAAAAGGCTGACCAAAAAATGGGATGTCAACCTGGTGAAGCTACCCCACAAGCCGACTTGCATGCCAATCCATGGAAGCAATAATTGATAGAGATTGGCACAAGCAATCGATCAGGTCAATGTTCTGCAGTCCTGTCACATCAAGCTGTGAACAGTAGTGGAAACTTACACAGGAGAACAGGAAGAAGAGATCTCACAAATTTCCCTTCTCTGAATGATAGTATAGTCCAGCACAGTGCAAAAGCCCATGATAATGGGTTTGTACCCATGTTCAGTCAGAAGTATCGAGACAGGGGATCCATCTCAGATCCTCCTGATGTCCCCAGATCTCAGTAGCCAGGCTTCAGCCAATTCAAACCACTCATGATACCATGAAATGGCTGAAGCAGTTTAATATAAAGGCTATAGGCCCCAACAGCATTCCAGCATTAGTGCTGAAGGTGTGTTCTTCATAAGAAGGCATGCCAAGCTATTCCAGTGCAGCTACAACACTGGCATCTACCCGACAATATGGAAAATTGCCCCAAGAATGTCCGATACATAAAAGGCAGGACAAATCCAACACAGCCAATTACTGCCCATATCAGTCTATTCTTGATCATCAGTAAAGTGATGGAAGGTGTCATCAACAGTGCTATCAAGCAGCACCTGCTCAGTGAAGTCCAGTTTGTATTCCGCTAGGACCACTCAGCTCCTGACCTTACAGTGTTGGGCCAGACATGGACAAAAGAGCTGAGTTTCGATGAGATGAAAGTGACAGACCTTGACATCAAAGCTGTTTTTGACTGAGTATGGCATTAGGGAGCCCTGGCAAAACTGGAATCAATGAAACTAAGAGGAATACTCTTCAGCGGTTGGGGTGATACCTAGAAATACAGAAGATGGCTGTTGTTTTTGAAGGTCAGTCATTTATGTTCCAGGACATTTCTGCAGGAGTTCCTCAGGACAGTGTCCTATGCCCAAATATCTTTACCTGCTTCATGAATGACCATCCCTCCATAATAAAGTCAGAAGTGGGAATGTTCGCTGCTGATCTCAGAGTGTTCAGGCTCATCTACAACTTCTACTCTAATGAAGCAGACTGTGTTCTTATCCTGTAGGATCTCGACAACATTCGGGGAGGTTATGGTCTAGTGGTATTACCTCTAGACTATTAATCCAAAGATCCAGGTAATTTTCCAGGGACCTGGGTTCAAATCCTGACAGAGGAGATGGTGAAATTGAATTCAATAAAAGTCTGGGATTAAGATTCTAATGATGACCATGAAACCATTGTAATTATCAAGGAAAGGCCCATCTGGTTCACTATTGTCCTTTCGGAAAGGAAACTGTTATCATTACCTGGTCTTGCTACATGTGACTTCAGACTCACTGTAATGTGGTTGACTTGGAACTGTTAATACTGGACAATAAATGCTGGCCTAGACAGCAAAGTCCACATCATGCCCACATAAACAAAAACTTGGACTGATAATTGGCAAGTCACATTTCTGCCATTCAAGTGCCAGGCAATGATCAACTCCAAAATATGATGAAAGCATTGATAATCAATGAGATTATTATTGCTCACTCTCACACTTTCAACATCCTGCAGGTTATCATCAACCAGAAATTGAACTGGACCCGCCATATAAAAACTATGGCTATAAGAGCAGGTTAGAGAATGGAATTCAGTGGCAAGTAACTCACCTCCTGATTCCCCAAAGTCTACAAAGCATAAGTCAGGAAGGTCTTTGAATGTTCTGCACTTACCTGAATGAGTATGGCTCCAAAAATACTCAAGAATCTTGACACCATGTAGGAAAAAAGTAGCTCGCTTGATTGGCACCACAACCACCACCTTCAATATTCCCTCTGTTAAAAGTTGAAGACGTCAGCCCCTGCAATTTCCCATTCAACTTGCACGCCATCCTGACTTGTGCACATTTTGCTTTTCCTTCACTGTCACTGGACCAGAAAACTGAAACTCCCTCTTAAATTCAAGTGTGGCCACGTCTACACAGGATAGGTTTCAGTGAAAGTTTCTTTTGAAGGCAGCTCCCCACTAACCACTGGAGGATAATTGGTCATGAGCAATAAATTCTGGCTTTGACAGGGATCTCCAGATCCTATAAATGGAAAAAAAAAGAGACTGGAAAGCCTAATGTAAGCTGGCATTTCACACACTCTTTCTGATGAGGCATTAATCTGCAGCCCTGTTTGTCTCTGAGGTAAAACCATTGCACTTTTAGAAAATGGAGCTTGAATGTTCCCCTACTGTCTTGGCCAACATCTCTTCCTCAAACAACATCAATGAAACAGATTTTAGGATTACTTGTCTCATTGCTGTTCTTGGCGTCCTGCTGTGTGTAAATTTGCAGAGCTGATTTTACTGCAAAAAGTGTGACCACTTTGACTATCATGAGCTCATGAAAGGCAGTGCACATTCTTTCCTTATTTGATTAGGTTTTAAAATAGTAGTCACAAATAAGAAGATTATTTGAGATATATAGGGATGGTAGGCGTAAGGGGCCTGCATATTGAATCTTTAGGCAAGGACTTCAGTTCAATGTCAAAATTATCCACTGCTGCCCTCTGGAACAGATTGATTGTGTTGTCAAACTTTTCTTATACAGTCTTCCCTTTTGCATCATTCTTGTTTATCTTCAATCCCTCCACAATATACGGACACCCTTCAAATGATGAGATAACAACATGTGAATGCGCTTTTACTCATTATATAAGGAGTGGTTTGTTGTAACTACAGTAAAATTTTAATATAACTGCTATAACTAAACAACCTACTGTTCCAACTGTATATTCCAACTTTTTCATTTGCCAAATAGTTTAAGATTTCAGATGTCAGGTATTATTAATCGTTGGCTCTTCTTTGTGCTGATTACATTCTAGTCATTGGCAAACTGACCTTACATGTTCATTACCTGTCAATCAATAGCTTACATACAGCATTGTATTTTATAACATCAATGAAGCATATGGGACTGGAGGCCATTTGGCCCATCACACCTGTGCTGGCTTTTTGAGAGCAGAGTTGTATCTAACCCATCGCCCCTACTTTTTATCCATAAGCTTATAAGTTTCAAATCCATTTAAAATTACTTTTTCAATCAGCTTACTTCATCTTTTCGGGTAACATGTTCCAGAACTTGAAAACTCTCTCAGTGAAAACATTACTCCTCAGCTCCCTTCCAGATGTGTTGCTAATGATTTTAAATCCATGACCTCTGAAGAGAGGACATTGTTTTCTCTATCTGATCTATTGAAGTCTCTCATTGCATTGAAAACCTCTATTGGGGAATTTTGTATATTTCACAGAGAACAACCCCCTAACCTTTCTAACCTCTGCTCCTCTCAGTTTCTCCTCTCAGGGAACGTCTTGGTAAATACATAGCCTTTCAAATGTCTTCACGTCTTTCCTTAAACATAGTGCCCAGAATGGTCTGGGGCACTAGAGAATGAATTAGGAAGTTCCAACGTGATCTCCCTGTTTTCATATTCTACTCCTCCACTCCATTTGCCATTCTTTGTTCAGTTTGAATTAAATTATTTCCTCAGATCACAACAACATTCTCTACTGTTTATCCTAATTTAGTTTAAGGTTTTGATTCTTATACATAGTCCCAGAAACTATTGTAATTTTATCTCATCCATTCCAACTTGGATTGACAATTCCTTATAGGTTAATTGATCATCATCAAGGGACATTACAGCCACATGCCCTGCCTGTAGGTTAGTATAATCTTAAATATAATATAGCTTAAACTAGCTTTGGGAAGTATTATGATTCAATACTTTGTTGCAAAATGTGTCACTTTTGTACAATTGATTTTTACAACCCCAAATAATGTGGGGTTTAGTAACCTCTTGAATCATTCCACAGTGCCAATAACTCACTTATGCATAACCTTTAGTTTTGACAGGAGACATATCGTATTTGTTGTGACACACTCCTTTCCAACAAATACATTCACTCACGTGCCAGAACACATCACAGAATCAGAAAGGCCTTGTCACCTCTGTCCAATCTTTGATGCCAGTCTCCCTGACAATATGTCCCCTAAAGCTTTCTTTCAGCTTCATTTTAACCTTCCTCCCATTCAATGTTTTTTACAAGATGTGCTATCACTTTCTAAAACCTCCAAACAAGATCACTCTCTATTCTGCCTTCTGTTGAAGAAGAGTTTGAGGTTCTGAGATTTAATGTCCCTTTACTGTTCCTGGAGATTTCTACATTCAGGCAGCTCACATGATTTTATAATGGTGTTCACTCGAAGTCAGATGTATGGCAAACTGCCATGTTAAAAGAGTTGTTAAGATTGTGGATTGCGGTGGATCTAAAGTATTTGGATTAACGTCATCAATACTAAACTTGAAGCCTCTGAATTAATTAATCAGCAGATGATGAATGGTGAAAAATACATCAGCTATTCTAGAAGTGATCTCTACATATAGAACTCAACATCTCCCTTAAGTCTCTAAGAGTTGATTGTTTTTAACTGAAAGGATTGCATTTGCTACTGGACTCAGATGATAGTTAGACTTGTCCAAAATTCTATGCTGTTTATAATGCCGATTCAACCAAAGGCACACTAAGTGTGATATGTATCTTTCCAGAAGATCTGTTCATTAAAATCAACTCAGAATTTCCCTTTGTGGACCAAATCATGTGCCCTCTGTTTCTGCTTTTTACTACTCCCTGCTGCCTTGCTTGTCTATTGTATAGAGCCTTTTGCAGAATCCATCAGGAAGGCTATGAGTCTGAGATGGCTGACTAATACAGGTAGCGGAGGCCTACAGGTCAAGGCTTCCCTGTACATGCCATTTTCTGCTCAGATCCGTTGTCAGTGCACAAAATCATGAGCATCTGCAACCAGTTTGAACTGGCCCAGGAGCCAAGGTAAATTGAGGCAAGAGTGAGACCACGTTCTTTGGGAACTGGGCCAACTGATTCTTTAACTCCATCACCATCAGGACAGATTACCCAAAGGTGCTGGGAATTTGGTTGGGAGGGGACGGGGTGTGTGCAAAAACTTGGGAGGAGCAACTTATCAAGGTGAGGCAGAAACTGGACTTTTGGGAACACTGCTTCCTCTCCATTGCAGATAAGAACCTGGTCATCAGGTGTGAGGTACTTTTAGTGTTGTTGTATATGGCATAGGTCTGGCCTATTCCCTGAGGCTGCACCACTGCAGTCACCTGAGCCATCTTCCACTTCATCTGGAGATCAAAGATGGACTGTGTCCGCAGGGACACTATGTACAAAGCTCTGGATAAGGATGGGGGGCGTGGATGTACCTAACGTCACCCTCATCCTGATGGCCACCTTTGTGTGTGGCTGCATCAAGCTGTGCATAGACCCTCGGTATGCAAACACCAAGTGTCATTACGTACTGAGGTTATACTGGCCTCATTACCACAAAATGTTCCAAGCAGTTGGATCATTCCATATCACCTGTTCCTTCATGGAAAAATTTGTAAAGGAAAACACTTTTGACCACAAGTCCATTAGAGCAGATTGTCATTTGGAGAATGCCTCACCTCCAGAACTTTCCAATAAGCACCAAGGCATTGCTTGGCTGGTGGTGAGAAAGGCACTACCCATGAGATCCTGAATGTATGCCCAGTCTCTGCGCCACCGCACATTGCCCTCAAAGCGGCTACAGGAGGTAGAGACTGTCATACATCTCCTCGTGGGATGTGCCTTTACAAAGGATGTCTGGAGGGGAATGCAGTGGGTTTTTGTCGAGGTCAATCCGGAGCAACTCCATGATGCAGGACTCTGTGCGTATGGTCAGTTCCACAGGATGCACACCAAGACAAACATCGACTGCGCCTGGAGGACCATCAACTCGGTGATAGATGCACTTTGGTCTGCCCGAAACTTGTTGGTCTTCCAGAGCAAAGAGTTGACCCCGACTGTGTGTTGCAGACTGGCACTTCCTGAGGGATGCACTAAAGCTTGGGGCAGCCGCCACCAAGGCACAGTGGGGACAGACCACCGTCTAAGGTCTTTCTGCCAAAGTACAATGAGGGTCTGTACAGTTGCTGGACTCCTTCATTGCCTTAAATGTAAATATATGTAAATAGTGTCCTGCAGGAGTAACAAAAGCCTTTGGCTATTGCAATTGCAGGAAATATTAGATTCAAGGTTTGTTTTTTCTCTTGAGATGCAAAGACTGTTCAGAAATGCTGTAATACCTGTATATGTACATAAAGATTGTTTTATGAATAAAGTATATTTTTGCAATTAAAAAATCTGTTTATGCTTTCTACTTTGAAGTTAATTCGAGAGACTCTCAATGACCATTCTTTGAACAATCCACGTTCAGAGTTGCACAAATCAAGCTTGCGTTTCCATGAATATGGAATATTAAGGATGATAAGAGATGTTTAATATCACTGAATAAGATCATAGGGTAAATAAAGAGAAATTATTCCCTCTGGTGGGTAAATCTAGAACAAGAAGAGATGCTGTAAAATTAGAGCTGGATAGTTTGGGGGAGGAGATTGTGGTTTCAGAAGCACTTTGTTTAGTTAAGCAGGGTTTTTATAAAATGTATTTTATCATACGAATGTGACAAGGCCAGCATTTATTGCCCATCTGAAATATTCCTTGATGATGTGGTGTTATGGCCCCTGCTTGAACCATTGCAATACATAATAAAGCAGAATTAAGATACATATCAGCTAAAATCTAATTCAATGATAAAACAGGCTCAAGGGTCTGAATGGTCTTCAGCTTCCATGTTCTTCCTTACAGTGCATTCTGTCTGGGACGCTCCAGTTAACATTAAACTGACATCAGGAGGGTGAGGGGTGGGTTTAGCAGGCAGGTGCGTGAAGGGGTAGGGCTGGTCTGTGGAGGGTTGAATCACGAGTTGTTTGGGTGCTGGGGGTCGGGTCAGGGGGGTGTTGGATCAGGTCAGAGATTGACAGATGGGTAGAGAGCTGTGGGGTCAGGTCAAGGGAGTGCTTGGGGGTGTCAGTGGTGATTCGAGGCAGTGATCAGCTTAATGGTCAGGCAGAGGTTACAGAGTTTCAGTGGCCCTAACATTTCCTGGCTAAATATTCAGTTCAGTAAATTGGAACCTGCTGAAACTCTGATTCTACCGTTGGAGATTTTGCTGGAGGGTTCCTGATACCAGGCAACTGCCCATCAGAAGTTTCACCTTATAGAGTCATGGAGTTACACAGCATAGAAACAGGCCTTCGACCCACTGTATCTATGCCAACCAACAAACACCAAACTATATTAATTCCATTTACCTACATTTTGTCCATAGCTGGCATTTTAAGTGCCCGTCCAGATGCTTCTTAAATGCTGTGAGAGTATTTGCCTCCATGAACCTCTCAGGCAGCATGTTCTATATTTCTACCACCATCTGGGTGAAAAGATTGTTCCTCAGATATCCTTGAAACTCCTCACCTTAAACTTATGCCTCTGGTCTGATCTCCAAATTGTGATCCTGGGTATTCCCTCATGGTCAGTGAGTTGAGATTTCTAAGGGGTCGTCATTTGTATTATTCAGGGTATGTAGCTGCACTGACCATCTTCCAGTCGGATGATCTGGCTTTGTTATTTAATATTCTCTTTTAGATGTTAGTTGTAAAAGACCGGAAGATATTTCTGATTCACTAAACGGAATAGATTGAATATATCAAAGCCGCACAATGAAATGAAGGCCATTACTTTGTGTTTCTTTCAGTAACTGTATGCCTTTTGTTGTTGGACTTTGTTTTCGTAGCTCCCAACATGTGACGGTTCTAATACGAGACACAGTTGTCCTAACATGATTGAACCAAGGTCTTGTACAAGGTTGAGATGCTGGGGTGTTTTATAATGGATAGTTATATTTATTCTACCTGTTTGATTTGCTACACTTTCTCCCTATTCATCACACACAGTAGCAACCTTTCCAGACTGAAGACCAATGCTGTCAAGGTCTATTTCTCTCTCCTCTGATTTTAATGCCCTATGATGTAGCATGTAAGTGCATAGGGTATATACTTATACTTGTATATGTGTTATATTGTGTTATACTTGTACCATGTGTCTTACTGTATATTAATTCTTCCTTGACAGTTTCAAATATGTGTTCCTGTGAATCAAATAAAAAAGTAGCCAATCTACCAAGCATATTTCAGAATAAGCAAGGGAGTGGGGACAGGTGGAAATAAAATGGAGGCCATAATCAGAATGGCTAAGATATTATTGAGGGGCAGAGTGACCTACTTATGTTCCTGTGCCTTATATTCTCAGGTAATGCCTCATCTGATCCAAGGGATCTGGAACTAAAGTATCCAAATTTTTCACAAATTTGCCATCAGCCCCTGCCCTTCAAATGAGGAATTAACTGTAGGTGCCAGCTTTCTATTCTGGCAATGTTCCAAGCACAGCAAGACATTTTCTTGGTGTCCTGGTCAACATTCTTCCTTCAGTCATTCCCACCAAAAACAGATCAATTCATTCTTTCTCAGTGCAATTTGTCAGGTGTTGTCAGTATGGAATAGCTGTCACCTCTGCTTTCATAGAAGCCATTACTGATGTACTTCCAACAATAATTCATTGCGTGAAATGCTTTGAAACATTTCAACCTGATAAGACATTATATTAATGTCAGTGTTATTGCATTACACGGTGGCAATTTGTCCTCCAATCTTCAATCTCCTTTCATAAGAATTCAGAGGTTCTTGGACGAAAGCAGAAATGAGTAAATAAAAAGAACTGATTTACCAAGGGCGCCACATTGACAGCACGAGATAAACGATAAGAACAGGGGATTAATTATCAATGACAACTTTCACAGAGGAAGCAAGGATTCAGTGGGGGTAAAGTATGTTGTGGTGCAGATTCTGCAAGGAATCAATTGCTCTCTCTCCTAAGCTGTTTATTTGCAAATGAAACAGAAACTTCATGCTGAACTAAAATTGTTAAGGAGTGGGGATTTCAAAAATCATCTTCCTTCAGCCCCTCTCACAAACAGAAGAGTGAAAGCTATCCACCCAGTTCCCACTGAAAACAGCAGAAAGTGCTAAAACATCTAAAAGTGATCTGGTTAAGTCAAGCCTCATGTTTTTGTGAAAACTCCCATAATAGCAGGCATAAGTAGCGATGATGTGGGATTGTGATACCTGTGACTAGTAAGTGAGAAGGAAACATGAAATGAAAGAAAATGGTTTGATTTGAAAATTGCAAATGTCACTCCACAATGAAAATCTTCTTGCAAACTTGCTCTTTAATATCGATAATAACCCCATTCTGCTAGAAGTTTGTGCTATCATTTAATTTGTGCAGAATTTTTTATTGTATCTTTAATTGTACACGTAATTCTATTTATATTGTGTACTTACATTAGTGACATCACCTCTGCTTGGTTAAAAAGCACCTTACACGCCCTCAGAATGACACAAGGTCAATGAAGTGATTTTGAAGACAGTTGTAAAGTCAGAATCTCAATAAGATCTTCAACCACCCTTGGGATGGATAACCTGTGAGTCTGCTTTAAGTGGGTCGAATGATGAACATTTGTCAAAACACAAGGAAGACCTCCTCTACTCTTCTTTAAGTAGCACGTTTGCATTTGTTTCTTGATTCGACTGTGGACATTGCTGGCGTTTATTGTTGATCCCAAATTTCCCTTGGCAAGGTGGTGCTGAGCTGCTCTCTTGAGTCCTTGGAGTGTTAGGGACACCCATAGTGCTGTTTAGAAGTGAGTTCCAGGACTTTGACTCAGCGACAGTGAACGAATGGCGGTATAGTTTCAAGTCAGGGTGGTGTGTTACGTCTAACTGAGAGTGTAAACAGGATCTGAAACTTAACGGCCAGCTCAACAGGAGATCTGCATTTGAGTGTTTGTCTAGATAATATATTTAGGTTTACACATGTGGATTGAGACTTGACACTGCAGTCTCGGAGGTCAGATTGATACCAGTTAGTCATTTTTAAATTGGCGCAGAGAAACTTCCACAACGTTCATTACAGAACTCCATTGCTTTTTGTCATTTTTGGATTGTTGAATATTTTCTGTTGTTGCTTTAGCGTAACTAAAGTGAGGCTTGCGCACATGGCAGTTGCACTGACTTTTCTGGCTTTTTGCTGCTGTTGTTCAATCCTCTGCATGAACACCTCCAACAGCAACATGCCAGCTGTAGTGCTTGTGGCTCAGCAGAACCAGAAATGAAACACAAGGTAGATGTGAACAGGGGATAGTTTATTGAGCTTCCTCCCAGCTCCACACTCTGTCCTAGACTGCTACCCCTGACTCCCACACCGAGTCACCTGACCTGCCCTCTAAAGGGGCACTACCACACATGTACTTACATAAGGAGATAGTAGGAACTGCCGATGCTGGAGTCTGAGATAACACAGTGTGGAGCTGGATGAACAGAGTAGGCCAGGCAGCATCAGAGGGGCAGGAAAACTGACGTTTCGGGTCGGGACTCTTCTTCAGAAATGGGGGAGGGGAAGGGGCTCTGAAATAAATAGAGAGGGGGGGAGGTGGTGATAGAAGGTGGATATTGGAGCAGATAGGTGGGAGAGAAGATGGACAGGTCAAGGAAGCGGGGATAAAGCTGGTAAAGGTGAGTGTGGGTAGGGAGTGGGGGTGGGGGTTGGTCAGTGAGGTGGGAGGAGCGGATAGGTGAGAGAGAAGACGGGCAGGTCAAGGAGGCAGGATGAGAGGGGAGGCTGGTCTTGGGATGAGGTCGGGGGTGGGGAGATTTTGAAGCTCGTAAAGTCCACATTGAGACCATTGGGTTGTAAGGTTCCAAGGCGGAATATGAGGTGCTGTTCCTCCAGTTTCCGGGTGGCATCGTTGTGACACTGGAGGAGGCCCAGGATTGACATGTCACACAGGGAGTGGGAGGGGGAGTTGAAGTGGTTCGCGACTGGAAGGTGTTGTCATTTGTCGTGAACTGAGCGTAGGTGCTCCACAAAACGGTCTCTGAGCCTCCGCTTGGTCTCCCCGATGTAGAGGAGGCCACATCGGGAACAGTGGATACAATGGACCACATTAATGGATGTGCAGGTGAACATCTGTTTAATGTGGAAGATTTTCTTAGGGCCTGGAATGGAGGTGAGGGGGGAGGTGTAGGGGCAGGTGTAGCACTTCCTGTGGTTGCAAGGAAAAGTGCTGGGGGTGGTAGAGCTATGGGGAGTGTGGAGTGGACGGGGGAGTCGCGGAGAGAGCGGTCCCTGCGGAAGGCATCATAACACTGGCTGTCACCATTTCCACCAAACAACATGAGGCTTCCAGTCTCCAGGGGAACAGCAAGTCCTCCTCCGAAGGGAAGAAATCTAAAAGCAATTCCACCTATAGTACATAAGAACTGAAAGAACTGCAGTTGCTGTAAATCAGGTATAAAAACAGAACTTGCCGGAAAATTTGAGCAGGTTTGGCAGCGTCTGTGAAAAAAAATCAGAGTTAATGTTTCAGATCCGGTGACCCTTCCTCAGAACAGAACCGTTCTGAGGAAGGGTGACCGGACCCGAAATGTTAACTCTGATTTTTCTTCACAGATGCCGCCAGACATGCTGAGCTTTTCCAGCAATTTCTGTTTTTGTTCCACCTATATGTTCCACCAGTAAAGCTTGCATTTCTTTCCCAGCTCTGATTGTCTCTGACAAGGTGATGCTTCTTGAACCTCTGCAGTCTATGTGGTGTGTGTGCACTCCTATTGCTGATGGGGAGGGAGTTCCAGGATTTGGGCCTAGTGGCACAGGCTGAAGCAGTACTTGGAACTTGCAGGTTGGTGGTAATCCTGTACATATGATGCCCTTGTCCTGCTGGGTGGTCAAAATCGATGGTTTGGTTAGGAACATGTTGTTAAAAGAGCTGGTGAGTCATTGTCATGCACTTTGCAAATGGTGCTCACTGCAGCTAAGGTACATGAGCCAGTGCTGGAGGACCTGCATGTTTAAGTTGGTAGAAAGGGTGTCAGTCAAATGAGCTGCTTTGTCCTGGATCATGACAAGCTTTTTGAATATTTCTGGAGCTGCCACTGGAGATTACTTCATCCAACTCCTAAGTTGTACCTTGTAGTCTTGTGTACCCAGCAGTCAGACCCAGGATTATTGTAACACAACCCAAACACAAACATCGGCCATGTCTGTGGAGTTTGAGCATTGCTGTCATCACCTCAGAAATTTTTTCTCAGCTCTCCCAGAAACAACATAGTTTTGCCGTGAACAGGATGGAGTGGATGAAGTGATGAGAACAGCTAAGATAAGGGTTAAAAGTGGAAAAACATGGAAAATTCACAAACAGGTCTGAGTGCACTTCCTAAGAAACAGTACCCTTTACATAAAGGCACCTTTACTGGACAGCATCAAATCAAAACGTTTATATTTATGGTTTGCAGTTAGAATTGCAGTAAAATACCACAACTTGATACTATTACATTTTCTTTAAATACCCTAAAAACAGTAGATACTCAAACTACTCAGAACCTATGGAAACAGGAATGTAGTTAACTTGTCCAGTCAATTACTAATCATCAGAACTGGAAAATATCTATCTTTAGTGCAAAATCAACATTGTTTTATTTTCATTTTTTTGAAAGTTACTGCTTTGAAACAAGAACACTGCAAGAAGATGGCTGCAGTACTACTAATCATATTTACCTGAGCTCATTGTGCGTAGTGTACAATGTTGTGTTTTCCTGGAAAAATGAAAGCAAAAGCAGACACCACGGAGACAATGGGTTCTGAATGAAGGCAGGACTGCTTGACAGCACCATTCTGATTGGTCCTAATCAGGTGATCATGGATTGTGTGGAGTTGTATAGCAGACAACCAGCCAGCTTGTAGTGATAATACATCAAACCATCTCTCTCCTTGTCTCTCTCTCTTATGTGGAGGCATTAGAAAGTCTCCAGGAACAGCTAGCTGTCTTTCAGTCACTTTTATCGCAAATCCGCCACTGAAAGAGAAATAAACACTTTTAAAAATAGTTCAAGGACAATTCTCAACCAATGAATGAAAGAGAGAAGTGATGTGAAAACAACATTGTGTCAACGTCAAAGAATTGAAAAGGAATTTTAAAAAAGAGAAAGAATTCAACCCATAAAATCCTGTGGTCCAAGCTGGTGCCATCAATCTGTTTTCCTTGATTTATTTTTTCTCTTCTACCTTAATAACTATGTTTTGTATGGCATTGTGTGTCCATCTGTTTGCAAAGGGTGAAATTTTGAGAAGAGATGGAGTTTAAGCTTTAGAGTAATAAGTTAGCAATTCACATTTCCTAATTGCCATTTGTTAAAAACAATTCATTCATAATAAAGTTATCTTCCAGTTATGTACAGAGACCTAGTGAGAGTTTACATTTAAATCGAGTTTGTCATTTAGGTAAGTTAAAGACTTTGGATAGATTGACAAAATCTTTCCATATTTGTGATGACTCCAAGAACAGTGGGACGTGAGTTCCAATGCGCTATCTCAGTGAATTGTGACATTACTATTGCTGAAAAAAGATACATTTTGTCAGAGATTTTCATCTGGCACTCATCAGGACAATTTGCAAGAAATACCAAAGTAAAGGGTAAACAACATTTATGCTGAGTGAGAGAACAGCACTGATTGGTTGACTAGTGGACTCTGAGTGATAGAATTATTGCTCTGCTTTGTTTATATTTTGAGGGAGGTAACTCTGATCAGTCAAGGAATTGCCCTGAGATATAAATCAGAATGTTGCCATGAGGTGTTTTGTCAAGTTGAAACAGCATGCATTATCTTCCTGTCTGCAGTGAACAGGCCCCTGTGCATTAATATTTGGAGCTTCTAGTACATAGAATCCCTACAATGTAGAAGCAGACCATTCAGCCCTTTGAGTCCACACCAACCCTTCAAAGAGTATCACACCCAGATTCCCCCAAATACCCCCATCCTATCCCTGCAACCCTGCATTTCCCATGGCTAATCCACCTAGCCTGTACATCCCTAGACACTACAGGCAATTTACCATGGCCAATCCATCTAACTTGCACACCTTTGGACAGTGGGAGGGAACCAGTGCACCCAGAGGAAACCCACATAGACACAGGCAAAATGTGCGGACTCCACACAGATAGTCGGCCGAGGGTGGAAGGGAAATCAGGTCCCTGGTGCTGTGAGGCAGCAATGCTAACCACTGAGCCATCGTGCTGTACACCATACTGTCAGCAGGACTGGCAACCCAAAATCTAGTTTCTTCACCCACAGATTGGCGAGCCTGTGGAATTCGCTGCCACAGGAAGTGGTTGAGTCCAAAACATTGAATATTTTCTCGAAGGAGTTAGATACAGTTCCTAGGGCTAAAAGGATCATGTGTCTAGGACAAAAGCAGGAACAGTGTAATGAGTTGGATGTTCATATTGAATGGTGGAGCAGGTCAAAGGGTGAATGTCTACTCCCGTTCCAATTTTCTATGTTTCTAAACTGCTTGTCAGATTGATCTTTGGTTGTTTTCTTCAGTTCTCAGCCCAAAGACAAGACTGACCCACAGCACCATGAGCTCCATCACAAACTGGACCAGGAAGTGGGTATCAAATCCATCTCAGTTGGAATAGGGATTGAACCTTGTGCTACTGATGCCAGGCTGATCCTCACAGACTGTTCAGGCAACTGAGCCACATGAGGGGTGACCAAAAGAGCTATCTGTGGTTCCTTTTTGAGCTGTCTAACTGCTGTGACAGTATGGAAATTGGATTCCATTCCGAAATCCCGAGAGAAAAAGGTGCAGGTTACACATCACGTGCAAAACAGGGAATCACAAGAGCAAAATTTCTTAATACAATCCATCAGTTTAATCAATAGATTTGATTTGTTTGATGCACTTGATTGTACATTATGCTGAGATTACCTTTGTAATAGTGCCTTTCAGTAGCAAAAGACGAGTATTGATGGAGATACTGAGATCAATGCTAATGTCAGTGCATTGTGTGCTTTTTGATGTTTGTGGAAAGACAGTTTCAGGCACTGAGGTAAATCTATCTTTAATTAGCAGCTGGAATTCCAATTTTCCAGGTTAGAACAGAAACTGCATTCTTATTCACACTGCTGTCACTCCCTCACAACTTCCCCTTGCAATTTTCTTTTACCAAGATCAGCTAACTTCCTAGAACAAAGCTATGTGGCATGAAATACTGCACTTTAACACAACCCCTTACCTGCCCCTATACCAACAGCCCTGCTTTAAGGTACCCATAATGTTAATGGGAATGATTTTGATTGTTGCATGGCTCTCATTGTATCGCTGATCAAGCCCTGTCTATATCTGGCACAGCGGAATGATTTTTCATTTATGAAGAGCCATGGAATTATTTCTCACTCTAACTTTCCAATCAGTTAATGCCAGCATAGATGGTTGACACAAAATGTGGAAGTCAATCTAGAATAAGGCACAGTCCTGCATGACCAGCTGGAACATTGTGACAGGAAGACCCCCTCCTTCATTGAGTACATTTAAGACTGAGATAGATAGGTTCTTGATTATCAAGGAGACCAAGGGTTATGGGGAGAAAGCAGGAGAATAGGGTTGAGGAACTTATCAGCCATGATTGAACGGCAGAGCAGACTCGGTGGGCCGAATGGCCTAATTTCTGCTCCTATGCATTATGGTCTTATGGTCTCTACATGCAAGTGTGCAGTTATGGGCTTGGAACTCAAACTGCAAGATGGATGTTATCAGTTCTGAAAACGAGGAGTGGTCATTGTGCCATACAATCATGACACACCGCTACTACTCTTGATGTGATGAAGATGTTGACCTAGGAATCCTTCCCACTCTTACTACCTACCTTTACCATTCATTAAAAGGAATTACATATTTCTCTTCAACCTGATTGCCTGCTGTATGACCCCACCTTCCTTAGCCACCAAGTCCTAAGTTGGGATATTGAACCCAGAAGTTCTGGTTCAAAGGCTATCAACTGCACCACAAGAGCTCTGTTATCTGTGGCTACATAAAATTGCCATAAATTTGCAAGCACATCAATCCATTGTCCACATTAATAATATAAATTAGGGAATTTTTGGTGCTGATCTGGGTTCGATATTTATCTGGGGATTGTTATGGTGGGAGGAGTACACTGTTGCTACAATCCTATGGTTCTAACGGCCACAACATAAAATATAACAATACTCTACTCAACTCCCAATACAGCCAACTGTATGCTTTCTGTATGTTGGACATTGAATGAAAAGGTCCACCTGCCAGGTTATTTTAATCCACACAAAATTGTTGATTTATTATTTAAAAAACCCATTCAAAGAGGATGCATAATTGATTAGAGCAGACAATTTGCAATATTAAATATATGTTTATCCTACGAAATAACCCAAACCATGCACACCAGCACAATCTTCACACCAAAAGGAAAAATATAAAATTTTCTGTCTGCAGAGATGCACTTTAAAAAGAGAAACAAAACACTTTTTGACCAATGGTAGTAATGCAAGAAAGCAAAAATGGATATGGCATGGAATGTTCCAAATTCTATTAATTGATTTTGTACATGTGATCAGTCATTGTGTCTGGAGTCTTGGCAGACACAGTTTGCCCAGGAAATACAATTTAAGAAATTCTTTCTGTCACTCTTCCACAAGAAAAATCACATTTCACCCAGAACTCACAGCAAAGCTGTCTTATAGACAGGAGGCAGGGACTGACCAACTGGTTCTGTAGCAGGCTTTCTATAACTGAAATATCCAAATGTAAACTCCAAACCTGTCAACACTGTTCAAACAGAACAGCCACAAAAACACAGTCATAACAAAATTCAGATATTTTCCCCCTGAATTGAATTCATACTGCTATGTCCAGCAATTATCTGAAAATATGTGGTTTCCAAGATACGCCTTGTTTAAGAATGTTCCAAGGTGTAATTTCATTGACCTCTTAAATAAGACATCCAGTATCTCCACAATCCTTCAAATTCAAGTCCTCAAAAATGATTAAATATGAAGTATCTTCATAACAGGATTTAGAAATAAAGACAAATGTCACCTCTACTTCAGGGCATCATCTCCTGAAAATGATGGACAGGTAAGGTGTTGCCTTGATTCAATGAGCAGAACTGATTCCTTCAAATTTCATTGAGAGATCTGAGCACGTAAGACAAGCTGTCACTTCAGCTCAGTATTGCTACATTGACTACTGGAGGTTAAACTGAGGTCCCATTAACTTTTCAGGTATTACAATCCAAATTAAAATACCACGTTTTCCATTTTCATCCCATTTAAAGCTATGGAGTGGCTGACACTGTGGGTAACCCCTGAAATAGCTTGAAAGGAGACAGAAGCGTTAAACTGAGGGCAGTGGTTTGTTCGATAAATAATAGCAATGCTGTACTGACTACAACAGTTTTTGGGTGGAAATTCGCGGAGAAGAGAACACAGTTTGGTATTGGCTTGCTGTTAAACAGTAACCAATGAATGCAGTGCTCTTTAAGACTATGTATATAGGACGGTATGAAAAACACATTTTAACATTAACTGCTTTCTAGTGAATTCCCACTTTGGCTGAACCCTATGTCCAAATGATAAGGCTGGCAGCCATGCATGGGCAACACAGTGCCTCTGCAAGATTGTTTGTTGCCTAGGTAACTGGCAACAATGTGGTGGAACTGACTTAATCGTCCTTATGTTATGATTGTGTACTTGTAGTGCACAGAAGCCTTTTTAAAGCCAGTGATGTGGGAACAATGGACTCTGCCACATTTGGCTGTCTTTCCTTGAACTATCACAAGATTTCATGATTATGCTGATAGTAATTTCAAGGTCACAGAGTTTTCTTCAAAAAGCTATGTGCTGAAACTGTAAAGTGCTTAAGTCAGGAGACTCAGGAGTACTGTGAGTATTCAGATCCTAAGGCACATCCAATCATCGAAAGTAGTGTAGATGAGGCATCAGATGGCTCCTTATTGTTGAGCTGTGAGTAAAGCCTTTAAATGAGACAGCTGAAAGGGGACGTCTCACAGATTGACAGGACCCTAACTAGTTTAGAAAAGGTTAAGACTAGTGCATTACTTCAAGATAGACTGGGACAGTAGGACAAGGGGACATAAATTCAATCCGCGAAAACGCAATTTAGGGATTAATCCCAGGAAGGTCTTTGCACAAACCTTGATTAAATGCTTGAAATCTGCTTCTAGGGTGATAGATAGTTAAAAAGAAAACCTACAGTCATTTTAAAAAGACTATGATTAGATGATGTGATGGGGATCAGTGGATGATTTTTAAAAGATGAACGAAGGTAGGTCGACTGGCTTTGTTCAATTGGGTACACCCTCAATCACATTGTTTAAAACTGTTCCTATTGCAAAATGTAAAACCTTTACTACAGTCAGCAGTACAATCTCTATTTCTTTAGCTCTAACCATATTGCAAAGCAATGTTTTAAATTTCTTAATACTGCTATTTTGTTGTTTCTAAAAGGATGAAGCATTATAATGAGCATCTTGGTCAGACAGCAGGATTTAGGGTAGGTTTGAGTCAAAGTCCTGGTGAAGTAAAATGATAAATATATCTGCAATGAGTAGCTGGAATCATACCAGAGCTTGTAGAGGATAAACAGTATGTTTATATATGACAGGTTATACCATCTTCCAGTAGCACTGAGCGATATTGACTTCCCATACAGACAGGTACAATTGAGAAACTAATGGATTGCGCCCTCTGCAGATAAATGTACAACAGTCCATTTTTTCATGGACCAAGAATGGGGGCGGGCAGTGGAGGGGGGTGGGGGGTGGTGGCGGAGGTGGGGATTGGGTGCGCAATCGCCCAGCAGTATTATTGCTGGACTGTTAATCCGCAGACCCAGATAATGTTTTGGGGACCCAGTCAGATAGTGGAATTTGAATTCAACAAAAAAGATCTGGAATTAAGAATTGCCATTGCCAGTTGATGGAAAAGCCCATCAGGTTCACTAATGTCCTTTTGGGAAGGAAACTGCCATCCTTACCTGGTCTGGCCTACATGTGACTCCAGACACACATCAATGTGACTGACTCTCAACTGCCCTCTGGGCAATTAGGGATGGGCAATAAATGCTGCCTAGCCAGTGACAGCCTCATTCCATGAATGAATAAAGAGAAAAAAAAGTTTTGTGAACAAGATATATATAAGGAACCATATATAGATAAGGAGTCAGAGTCTTTATTTTTAAATTCACTCATGGTTCATGGGTATCACTGGCTGACCAGCATTTATTGCCCATGTATAGTTGCCCTTGAGAAGGTGGTGGTGAGCTGCCTTCTTAAACTGCTGCAGTCTATGTGCTATAGGTTGATTCACAATGTCCTTAGGAAGGGAATTCCAGGATTTTCACCCAGCCACAGTGAAGGAACAGCGATATATTTCCACCTCAGTTTAATGAATGGCTTAGGGGAGAACTTGCAGGTGTTGGTATTCCCATGTATGTGCTGCCCAAATGGTTGTGGGTTTGGAAGGTGATGTCTGAGGATCTTTGGTGATTTTCTACAGTGCATCTTGCAGATAGTACACACTGCTGCTACTGAACTTCTGTGGTGGAGGGAGTGGATGCTTGTGGATGCGATGCCAGTCAATTGGGCTGCATTCTCCTGGATGGTGTCAAGCTTCCTGAGTGTTGTTGGAGCCTCACCCATCCAGGCAAGTCAAGAGTATTCCATTACTGTGCCATGTAGATGGTGGACATACTTTGGGGAGTCAGGAGGTAAGTTAATTGCTCCAGTATTCTCTTGCAGCTACTATGTCCAGTTGTTTTTCTGGTCACTGGTAAACCCCAAGATTTTACTATTTGGGGATTCAGAGACGGCTATGATAGCTATGCCATGAAATATCGAGGGATGAAGGTTAGATTCTCTCTTGTTAGAGATAGTCATTGCCTGGCATTTCTATGGCACAAATGTTACTTGCCACTTGTCATCCTAAATCTGGATATTGTGCTTCAGTACCTGAGGAGTCATGAATGGTGCTGAACACTGTGCAATCATCCGTGAATATACCTACTTCTGACCTTATGATGGAGGGAAAGTCATTGATGAAGCAGCTAAGGTGGTTGGACCTAGCACCACTGCCCTGAAGAACTTTATGAAGAGATGTCCTGGAGCTGAGATGGCCAATCCACAACAACCATAATTACCTTCCAATGTGCCAGGTATGTTTCCAACCAGCAGAGAGTTCTCTCCCAATTCCATTGACTCCATTTCGCTCGGGCTCCTTGATGCCACACCCAAGCAAATGCAGCCTTCATGTCAAAGGCAATCACTCTCCCCTCACCTGGAATCAGCTCTCTTCTCCATGTTTGAACCAAACTAAGTGTCAATGAGCAGGTTATATCTAAGTAGGTGCTGTTTGACAGCACTTTTGATGACACCTTCCATCACTTTAGCCCAAAAGACCATAAGATATAGCAGCAGAATTAGGCCATTCAGCTCCACCATTTCAATTTTGCTGATATGTTTCGCAAATGCATTACCTTGCCTTCTTCCTGTAACTTTTGATTCCCTTACTAATCAAGAACCTATCTATCTCTGTCTTGAATATATTCAATAATTTGGCCTCCAAAGCAATCTGCTGCAATGATTTCCACAGATTCACCACTCTCTGGCTGAAGAAATTCCTCCTCATCTCAGTTCCAAAGGGTCATTAATTCACTCTAAGGCTGTGCCTTTGGGTCCTTGTCTCTCCTACAAGTGGAAATATATTCTCCCTGTTCACTTTATAGAAGTATCTCAGCATTCTATAAGTTTCAGTCAGATTCCCCCACATCCTTCTAAACTCCTTTGAGTACAACTGCTCATCATATGACAAGTCCTACATATGCAGGAGCATTCTTGTAAACCTCCTCTGGACCTCTCCAACATCAGCACATTCTTCTTAGATATGCGGCCCAAAACAGCTCACAATATTCCAAATGCGATCTGCCCAGAATCTTATACAGCCTCAGCAGTACGTCTCTGCTCTTGTGTTTCATTCCTCTTGAAATGAACGCTGACATTGCATTTGCCTTCCTAACTGCCAACTGAACCTATATGTTAACCTTAAGAGAATCCTGAATGAGGACTCCTAAGTCCCTTTGTGCTTCAGATTTCCCACATTGTATTCCATCTGCCACATCTTTGCCTACTCTCTTAGCCTGTCAAAGTCCTTCTGCAGCCTCCCTAGAGCACCAGTCTTCAATACTGTTGCTGGAATGTTGTCAGGGCCAATAAACTTTGCAGTATCCAATGTCTCCAACCATTTCTTGACATCACATAGAATGAATCGAATTGGCTGAAGACTGGTATCTGCGGTGTTGGGATCACTGAAAGAAGCCAAGATGGATCATCCACTTGGCACTTCTAGCTGAAGATTGCTGCGAATGCTTCAGCCTTATGTTTTGCACTGATTTGTTGGGCTGTTCCATCATTGAGGATGGGGATGTTTGTGGAGCCTCCTCCTCCAGTGAGTTGTTTAATTGTCCACCACCAATCATGGCTGGACGTGGCAGGACTGCAGAGCTTAGATCTGACCATTGTTTGTGGGATCACTTAGCTCTGTCCATCACTTTCTGCTTATGCTGTTTGGCACGTAAATAGTCCTGTTTGGTAGCTTTATCAGTTTTAGGTAAACCTGGTGCTGCTCCTGGCATGCCCTCTTGCACTCTCCATTGAACCAGGATTAGACTGCTGACTTGGACGGTTATGGTTGAGTGGGTATATGTGGACCATGAGTTTGCAGATTTTGTTGGAGTAAAATTCTGCTGCTGTTGATGGTCCACAGCGCTTCATGGATGCCCAGTCTTGAGTTGCTAGATCCGCGTAAAGTCTGCCACATTTAGCATAGCGATAGTGCCACACAACACAATGGAGGGTATTCTCAATGTGAAGGCGGGATTTCATCACCACAAGGACTGTACAGCAGATACTTTTACCAATTCTATCGTGGATGCATCTGCAGCTGTCAGATTGTTGAGGATGAGCTCAAATATATTTATCCCTCTTTTTGTCACCTTTTCCTCACCACCTGCCACAGATCCAGTCTAGCAGCTATATCCTTTAGGACCCGACCAGCTCGATCAGCAGTGCTGCTGCTGAGCCACTCATGGTAGTGGACATTGAAATCCCCCACCCAGGGTACATTCTGCACCCTTTCCACCCTCAGTGCTTCCTCTGAGTGCTGTTCAACATGGAAGATTACTGATTCATCAGCCAAGAGAGAATGGCACGTGATAATCTGCAGGATGTTTCCTTGCCAATTTTTAACGTGATGCCATGAGATTTTATGTGGTCTGGAGTCAATGTTGAAGACTCACAGAGTAACTCCCTCCAAACTGTATACCACTGTGTCACCAATGCTGCTGGGTCTGTCCTGGACATATCCGGAATGGTGATGGTGCTGTCTGCGACATTGCCTGTAAGGTATGATTCCATAAGTATGACTACATCAGGCTATTGTTTGACTAGGCTGTGAGACAGGTCTCTCAATTTTGGCACTAGTACCAAGATGCTACTAAGGAGAACTTTGCAAGGGCTGTTTTTCCCATTGTCTATTCTGGTGCCTAGGTCAATGCCAGTTGGTCTGTCCAGTTTCATTTCTTTTTTGAGACTTTCTAGAAATTGAGTGGCTTGCTGGGCTATTTCTGAGGACAATTACCCACAGCAAAGTGGTTGACTCTTAACTGCCTTCTGCAATGGCTGAACAAGCCACTCAGATAAAGGCAACTGGGGACTGGTGACAAATGCTGGACTTGACAGTAATGTCCACATCCCATGAAAGAATAAAGAAAGGTCAATAATGCATGATTTAAACATATGCCCAAAGTGAACATTTTATTATGCCGCTAACAGATTGTTGGTGATATGACAAAGATTGCACTCACTAGGATTTAGTAAGCCAGTTTTACTATTTAGTTCTGCTATTTAGTCTGCCAGGTAGCCAATTCATATCGATTTATATATCTCTGTGTTCAAGTTGAATGGTAGAGTAGACTCGAGAGGCCAAATGACCTTTACCTGCTCCTATTACTTGTGTTCCTCTCAGTGATGTTGCCATTAGCAGTTTATGCAGATGAAATAATTGGCACCATTTCGAACTATCACCTGCACTTTCAGCTACTGGGACTTCTGATCATTTTGTCATAAAATCCTCCGAGCAAAAGGTCATAAAGCAGTTGAAATTAAAACTGCCTTAAGTAGTGATCCCAGAAAGAGCTGCCTTCTTGTGACAGATGTTGCCTAACAGGATACGAAAATATTGTCCTGACCCAAATCACTGAGACAGTGTATAATGTAAACATAGAAACGCCACCTCTATCCATCTGTGAGAAAAGAAAAGACAACTCTGAAGGAAATTCAATTTGATTGAGAAGGGGCTGTAAAAATTGCAAACTGGTGGTAAAGCCACAGCCCATTGCCTCAAAGATCACCACAGGATGCCCCATCTATTGTCAAGAGGTGGTGAGACCTCCCATCAGCTGAATCACAGAATGCTAGAATACAGAAGGAAACAAGTTTGTCCATCATGCCTATGGTGGATAGTGATTGGTTATGACCATGTTGGAAAACCTTCTTTTGAAATAGAATTTAAAACAGAAATTTCTGCGTCCCTTAGATGGATCAGTAATAAGCAACCTGCAGGAATCTTTGTAGAGTCAAGCTCATCTGCAGTGATGTTTCATGAGTATTGCTGAAAAAAATTATTTTTGTTTATATAAATAGATGTGTATATTGCAATCTATGTTTGTTCACTTAGGCTATGTTTCATGTAAAGAGGGAGTAGAATGCAGATGAGCAGTGTAAGTGAGTCTATTTAACCAGTTGCAAGAAAAATGTCACTTAACTTCATAAATGTTTGAGAATAGTAAAGATGAAGCAAGGTCAGAAATCTTAGTTTTTGTGAAAGGAGAGGCTGAGGATGGGGAGCTGGGCTGAAAGATACAGTTTTTCATGTTTTTTGTCTTCTTCTTTGGCAGTCCCTCAGGATTGAGGGTGGCTTGTTTCCACTAGGCAGGAGGTATGTCCTGCGGTGGCTGAACAGTCCAGTCCCGAGGTGCAGACTCTGCCACAGGAGAGGTAGGTAATGTTTGAGGAGACAGGTGCCTGTCTGTGTGCTCTTTCTGCTGCTTATCTTTAGCCTCCACTTACCCCACTCGAAGTGGTTGGTGCCTTTGTGAATGTTTGTGCATTCTAGGGCAAGTGATTCCCATGTGTCGGTGAAGATGTTGCATTTGATTAGAGAGGTTTTCAGAGTGGCCTTATAGTGTTCCCTCTGCCCTCCTAGCCATTGCTCACCATTGTGGAACTCGGAGTACAGCAATTGTTTAGGGAGGCGGCCCACCACATTAAGCTGGCTGTCTGTGACCAGTGCCTCAATCCTGGGGTTTTGGCCGGAGAGAGCCTGCTGTCACTTTGTATGCCAATGGCTTTGCAGAATTTTACAAAGGCAGTGCTGGTGATATCTTTCCATGGATTTGTGGTCCGCTGTACATGGGCCATGTTTCTGATGCATACAGCAAGGTGCGGACCACAGCTACTGTAGATAATGAGCTTGGTGTTGAGTTTGGGCCTCAGACTTTTGAACACTCGATTCCCTCAGGTGTCTGAATGCTATTCTAGTGCCCTGGAGTCGATGTTGAATTTCATTGCCTGCACTGAGATGCTGCAGGAGCTTGCTGTGGATTTTGATGGTCAGGAGACAATATTGTGTGACAAGAATGTGCTGTTAGAGAACCTTTGTTTTTTGGATGTTTAAACTGAGGCCCATTCCCTCATATGCCTCAATGAAAGCATCAGCAATGCTTTGTACTCAGCCTGTAAGTGTGTGCACAAGCAGATGTCTGTGTACTGCAGGTCGGTGTCAGAAGTTGGGCTGGTCCTGGTTCTGGCCTGGAGGTGTCGAAGGTTGAACAGTTTCGCACTGATCCTGTAGGTTAGTTCTGCTCCAGGGGGAGCTTCATGGAGATGGGGCAGAGTGTTGCAATGAGGAAAATGGAGAAGAATGTCGATATTATGACACAGCCCTTCTGGTCCTCAGTTTGCTCTCCTACTGGGTCTGTGATGGATCAGCTGATGCGGATCATGGCTTGCATGTCATTGAGAAGCAGATGGAAAATGGTGATGAATTTCTGCTGGCAGTCAATTTTGTGGAGGATATTCCAAAATCATTCACAGTCGACAAAGTTAAAGGCCTTTGTGAGATGAAAGACAAGCCATGTACAGAGTTTGCTGCTGTCCCTGCACTTTTCTTGGATTTGTTATGTACTGAAAATTATGTCTATCTCCCATGCCATGCCAGGGGCAGGTGACTGCTAGACAACCATCGGCTAATCTGCCCTGCCATTTCCATCAATTAATTAATTTTACCCGGCTACTGACAGGTGGCTCATCAACTTGATGTTCCAGGACATAGTGCTTACTGTGATCAGATGTACCTTTAAGAGGGATTTGTGCTGTCCTGTTTCTCTTGGAGACGGGTGCTGTAAATCTGGTGCCAAGGTATCTGATCCATGGAAAGCAAAGTAAATAGCTTTGAGTTTTGTTTAAATTAGACAAAAGAAGCATGGGTGGGTGGAATCAGACTCTCACAAACCCAGAGTTTTAGTTTTTGAAGTTGTTGAAGTTGGGGTTTGAAGTTGAAGCTTTTGGATACAGCTGTCTCTCTCCTGCTGCAAAAAGCTGGTGTTCTCTCAGCTGCTAGATTCATTCTGTTGGTGTTCCTTCTCCTGGACTGTGAGGGAATTCCATTTCCGTTTTGCTGAAATTGCCTTTGCCATGAGATTATGGTATATTGATGAGTAGTAGTTAAAATAGATAGTTTGTTAAGTATTTTGATAGAGTTAAAGTTATGACTTTTTTTGGTTGTATTTTAACTGTGGTGTAAGAATTTGCATTAAGCCTAGAAATCTGACTAATCGAATCACATCTGCAATGCAGCACCTTACACTTAAGGTAACAGTTAGGGTCGAGGCTATCTCCATGATATGTTTTGAGGGAGTTTGGTCTGGTCCTTAACACTTATATCCCGGGAAGATTCCTAGGTTTAACCATTTTCAGTTTCTTCACCAAAGACATTCCATCATGAGGTCCAAAGTGGGCAGGCTAACTAATGATTGTGAGATAACAAGATGTAGAGCTGGATGAACACAGCAGGCCAAGCAGCATCAGAGGAGCAGGAAGGCTGACGTTTCGGGCCTAGACCCTTCTTCAGAAA
>NC_063336.1:23406487-23472258 GCF_021869965.1 Rhincodon typus
CTTCTTCAGAAAATCTGAAGAAGGGTCTAGGCCCAAAACGTCAGCCTTCCTGCTCCTCTGATGCTGCTTGGCCTGCTGTTTCATCCAGCTCTACACCTTGTTATCTCAGATTCTCCAGCATCTGCAATTCCTGCTATCTCTCTAACTGATGATTGTACAAGGTTCAGTTCCTTGTATGACTCCTCAGATACTGAAGCAGTCTATCCAGATCAAAGAGGTTTGCTTGCTTTCAATCTGATCCACCATGTTAAGAATTCTCTCCTTTCACCATCACTGCACAACAGCAGAAGTGTGTAGCATTTACAAGTTGCACTGCATCAACTCACTCAGATTCCTTTGATAGCACCTTTGAAATCTGTAACCTCAATCAAGTAGATGGACAAAGACAGCAAATGCCTTGGAGTACCCTCCAAGCCATTTAATCTCCTGATTTGGAACCATATCACCATTCCTTTACTGTCACAGGGTCAAAATCCTGAAAATCCCTGCCTAAAAACACTGTAGATGTCCATACATGACATGGGCTGCTGCAAATCAAGAATGTGTCTCACTATATTTTCTAAAAGGCAAATAGGGATGGGCAGAAAATCTTAGCCTAGCTAGTGGTGTCACAGCCCAGGAAAGAATAAAAAAATGGAAGGAGATTGACTCAACTGTTTTCATCATAAATGCTCCTATGTGCCATGAAATTGCAAACCTCAAGTAGCCCAATGATAATGAATGGTTACCCCATGGAAGGAGACCATTGCATCTATGTATGTTATCTGGTTAGCTTGGATAGTTGGTTTGTGATACAGATTGATGCCAACTGCACCAGCTGAGGTTTCTCCTTCCCAAGGTCTCCTCTTGCCTGAGGTGTGGTGACCCTCAGGTTAAACCACAACCAGTCATCTCTCTCTAATTAGAAAGCAGCCCTACTGTTTGGTATAACTGTGGCAACTTTACTTTTCACCTTTACCTTTAACTCTCTCCAAGAACAGTTTACCAAATCCCCCAGTGTATTCTGCATAGTCCATCAAATCTGTTCTCTTCAAGCAGCGGTTCAATTGTGTTTTGAAAGCCATGACTGTAACTGCTTCCGCCACATTCTCAGGAAGTACATTCCAAATCCCAACACTCGTTGCATAAAGATGATTTCCATTTGTCACTGTTGCCTCTTCTACAAAACACCTTAAATCAGTACCATCTGGTTCTCGATTCTTCTGCTGATGGGAACAGTTTCTCTCTGTTTTGTTCAGATCCCTCATGATCTAACAAATTTCCTCTTGTCTCTTCTTCAAGGATAAACTGTCTATCAAAAGTGCTGTTAGCTATCTGGACATTTAACCCAAAAATAATCTTACCAGCAATAATATTATAAACTCTTATTCCTGTTATACTTAATATTCACCATTAGTTAATGTTGACAGAATGATCCATTGTCAATGAAACCTCACCTATTAATTTTGTTAAGTAACCATCCATCTGATTTGCTATTCAAACTGTTACTTTCATTTTCAGGCACACGATTTCTGCACCCAGCTATAATTTTAAATTGTGCTTTTGTAACCAGTTTCAGTTATCTAACATCTCCCTGAGTGATTATCATATAAAAGTTAACCCATTAACCCAGTAATAGGAAGTCTAATCAAGGATTGAACTAAGATTTATCTAAAATTTACTCAAAATTTAAGATCAGTACGCCAAGCAAATATGAATAGCCCCAATCCAGTTCTGAATGATCAAATGATCAAAAGAAACTATCTAAAATTAGTTATTTCAAAGGGAGTAGTGTAAATAAAACTAAAGTTGTCTACCAATCTATGCAAGGCACTAGTTAGACCACACTGGAATACTGTGAACAATTCTGATTCCCTTATCTAAGGAAAGAAATAGAGGTGGTTCAGACAGGGTTCACTAGGTTGATTCTGGGCATGGAAGGATATCCTTATGTCAAGATGATCAGTGCATTGGGCTTGTACTCACTACAGTTTGGAAAAATGACAGGAGACCTTACTATAGGATCCTTAGGGGCTTGACAGGGTAGATGCAGAGAGATAGCAAAAACTGCAGATGCTGGAGTCGGAGATAACAAAGTGTGGAGCTAGAGGAACACAGCAGTCCAGACAGCATCAGAGGAGCAGGAAAATTGATGTTTCGGGTCAGGACCCTTTTTCAGAAAAATAAATAGATGCAGAGAGGTTGTTTCCCTCTATTCGAGAGTCTGGAACCAGAGAGCATAACCTCAGTGAGGGGGGCGTCACACATCTAAGACAGAGAAGAGGATTTTTTTTCTTTCAGACGGTAGTGAATCTGTGGAATTCTTTACCCTACAGGGCTGTTGAGGCATTAAGTATATTCAAGGCTAAGAAAGACAAATTTCTCATCAGTAAGGGAATCAAGGGCTATGGGGAAAAGGCAGAAAAGTGGAATTGAGGATTATCAGATCACATGATCACATTGAATTACAGAGCTGATTTAATGAGCTGAGTATTCTACAACTGCTCATTTATATAAATGATTTGGATGTGGGCATAGAATACGTGGCTGGAATATTTTGAAATGGGGTCAGACTTTTTAGAATTCTCCTATCTCCTCAGTTATCAGCACCCCCTGTAAACAGGCAGTGTCATATTTTGATGAACATCTTCCTCTCTGTTTGCAGATCACGCCAAAATTGGAGATGTAGTGGACAGTGAAGAAGGTTATCTCAGTGTACAATGGGACCTTGATCAGATGGGCCAATGGATCAAGGAATGGCAGATGGAGTTTAATTTAGATAAATGTGAGGTGTTATATTTTGGTAAGGCAAATCCAAATAGGTCTTATACAGTTAATGGTGGGGCCTGGGAAGCTTTGCCGAACAAAGAAACCTAAGGGTGCAGGTGCATAGTTCCTGGAAAGTGGAGTCACAGGCAGACAGAGTGGTGAAGAAGGCATTTGGCATGCTTGCCTTCATTGGTTAGTGCATTGAGTATAGGAGTTGGGACATCATGTTGTGGCTGCACAGGACATTGTTTAGGCCACTGCATTCAATTCTGGTCTCCCTGCTACAGGAAAGATGTTGTTAAACTTGAAAGGGTTCAGAAAACCTCAAAAGAATGTTGTCAGGATTGGAGGGTTTGAGCCAAAGGGAGAGGATTAATAGTCTGGGGCTTTTTTCCCTGGGGTTGGAGCCTGAGGGGTGACCTTCTAGAGGTTTATAAATCATGGTGCATGGAGGGTCATGGATAGGGTGATAACCAAGGTCTTTTTTCCCAGGGTATGGTAGTCCAAATCTAGAGGGTTTAGGTTTAAGGTTTAAGGGGCAACTTTTTCACACAGAGGGTGGTGTGTATATGGAACAAATTGCCAGAGGACGTGGTAGAGGCAGGTACAATGATAGCATTTAAAAGATATCTGGATGGGTACATGAATAGGAAGAGTTTAGAGAGATATGGGTTAAATGCTGGCAAATGGGTCTAGATCATTTTAGGATATCTGGTCGGCAAAGACAAGTTGGACCATCTTCTGCAGTCCTTACTATCTCCTGGACCAAAGGGGCTGTTTCTGTGCCACATAACTCTATGACTCTATGCTTCTATGTCTTATTGTCTTTTGAGTTGACAAGACTCAGCCAAAATGATGCCTGGTGTAAGAAATGAAAGAGGAATGGAAACATAATTTCAAAAAGGACATTCTCCTCCATTTTCCAGTCAAGTATTCTCTAAAGGTGTTTGACTACAATTCCACAAGCATTGTCTAGGAGGCTTTTAGTTGTAAATGAGCCTAGATAATAGGTATCAAGAGGCTACGTCATTGCCAAAGAATACATCATAGTGGAGACATGTCATGTCAGATACAGCCATTACACATTGACAAATGCATCAGACTGCCTTTAGTGCAGTGATTTAAACCCAGCTATCTAAGATCTAGAACAGAATAATGACTCCAATGGCTCATTGTGGTTGAGATAGATTTGGCATTGTGGTGTTTGTGATGAAGGTTTGTAAAGAAGCCAATGCAAGTTGTTTATATCAGTATTGCACTGTTGGCTGCACTGAAAGTAGTTAAATAGACCACAATAACCTTTACACACCCATGTTTCCTCTGACATCTGTGCACATGCCACTGCTGAATTTCTGAATATTTTAGATATTTTTGTGATATCAGTTGAAGTTGTTGGGAGAGTAGGTAGAAAACATTACCACCAATGCAGATTGCACCTGAATTTTGAATCAAGGGAAATTTGAGGTCAGCCATCACAGAGATCAATCTTGTGCTTGGGAAGGCAAGACTTTATTTCCATTTCTAATCTTATTTATGTGACATAGTTGTGCAGCTGATAGGAGCTATGTGCTAGGTGAGCAAATGTTCAACTAAAACTGTTCAGTTATACAACGAGGTGCAAAGTGTTTTTTTCTGCTTTAATTTCTGGTGGCTGGAATATTTTGAAATGGGGTCAGACTTTTAGAATTCTCCTATCTCCACAGTTACCAGCACCCCCTGTAACCAGGCACTGTTACATTTCGATGGACATCTGCCTCTCTGGTTCCTCATCAATTGCCCGTTGAACATCTGCGGGTCTAAACGATCCGAGGCAAGGAGCAATTTCCCTCACGGAAGACAGCAAAGCTGAGGTAAATCCTATCCGTTCACGCACCATTTAAGAACCCGCCCCCAAACCTTGAGAGGTACTGGCCCTGTGTTCTGTGCAGTTTAACAACATACAGACGGCGGATTCACCCAGTACACCAACAAGAACAAAAAAAATACGAGTAAAAGATGTCAGAGACAGCTAGAACTGCCGATGCTGGAGTCAGAGACAACAGTGTGGAGCTGGAGGAACACAGCAGGCCAGGCAGCATCGGAAGAGCAGGAAAGTTGACCGAAACCTCATTTTTCCTGCTCCTCTGATGTTGCCTGATCTGCTGTGTTCCTCCAGCTCCACACTGGGTTGTCTGAGTAAAATATGTGTTCTGGTTCATCGTTGTTGATACAATTAATGAAGAAGTGACAAGTCAGGGGTTTAAATAGATCAAATTAACTTTTTTTTCAAAAGAAAATCTCCTGTTGTAGCTAGCCAACTTTTCCTGGATGTTTGAGCAAATGAATGCTGAGCGTGAATCCATAGATAGATCCAGGATATAGCACCGCTTTACTCTCACTCCGGGAACTATACCCAGCTCAGAGTGAAAAGGAAGTGTAAGTATATCCGTGACTGTCACTGCCTCCTCCCACAGCATTACTCTCTCTGTGCTCTCGTTTCCACATTTACACTCCCAATGCTGTGAATACTTGGCGGCTTCGAACCCAGTGTACCCTCACCTCCGTTCTCCTGCACATTTCAGCCTCTCGCCTTCATTTGCAGGTCAAACCAATCGAAGGATCTCTCCGCTGTTTGTTTCCTCCCCTCTTGCCAACTTTGTCTCCTCTCTCATCCCCCGTCGTTATCCTTTTCTAAAAAAAAACAAACCAGGAACAAAACGTTGTGTTCAGGAGGCCCCGGGTCAGAGTGATGGCAAAGTCAGATCAACAGCTGAACTGAGCCCAGGTTTTATTATAGGAACAGCCACTTGCTGCAGTACCCAATCTGCACTGCTCTTACTCCCGGCGAGCAATCTGGTTTTAAGCTGCTTTGTGCTTCGTTTTTTCACGCCTAAGAGTGAAATTATAAAAGTAATGATTCTGGCCACTGCTGGCCGCTAAGCCTGTGTTGCTCCTTTCTCTGTGCTCACTTCTTACTCCCTCCCTCCACCGCCCAATTCCTTTTTCTTGCTCTGTTCCCCACTCCCTTGCCTTCCTCTCCCCCTTCTCACCCTTTGTGCTCACCACTCATGTTGACCCTTGGACCCTTATTCCTTTTTCTCTCGCACCCTTCTCTCCCCATTCCTTTTTTCTCCTATCCACCCCCACCCTCCTTTAGCCCATTAGATAACGAGCAAGTTAGACAGAGGGAAGCCCATCGATGTGATCTATTTGGATTTCCAGAAGGCGGGTGACCAGGTGCCACAGAAGAGGATACTAAATAAGAGCCCATGGTGTTGGGGACAAGTACTGGCATGGATAGAGGGTTGGCTGACTGACAGAATCATAGAATCTCTACAATGTGGAAGCAGGCCATTTGACCCATTGAGTCGATACCAACCCTCCAAAGAGCACCCCATCCAGATCCAATCCCCCATGCTATCCCTGTAACCATGCATTTCCCATGGCTAATCCACCCAGCCTACACGACCCTGGACATTATGGGCAATTTACTAAGGCCAATCCACCTAACCTGCACATAGATTATAGATCATAGAATCCCTATACTATAGAAACAGGCCCTTTGGTCCAACAAGTCCACACCGACCCTCAGAGCACCCACCCAAACCCATCCCTCTATAACCTACCTAATCTACACATCCCTGAGCACTATGGGCAATTTAGCATGACTAATCTACCTAGCCTGCACATCTTTGGACTGCGGGAGGAAACTGGAGCACCTGGAGGAAACCCACGCAGACACGGGGAGAATGTGCAAACTCCACACAGACAGTTGCCCGAGAGTGGAATTGAACCCGGGTCTCTGGCACTGTGAGGCAGCACATCTTTGGACTGCAGGAAGAAACCCACACAGACACGGGAAGAATGCATGAACTCCACACAGACAGTCGCTCAAGGGTGGACAGAGTGTGATACAGGTAGTTTTGTTATAACGCGTGTTTTGTTAACACAAATTGGCTGTAACGTGATTGATGGAGGCTGTTTGGATATCACAAACTTTCTGCTGTACACGTATAGCAATTTTCTATAGCGATTTCCCTGTAACACAATTTTCTATAACATGAGGTCACTCAAGAACGTTATTGCGTTAAAGGAGAACTACTGTATAGGCGTCTTTTTCAGAATGGCAGTCAGTGACTAGTGGAGTTCCTCAGCAATCAATGTTCGGTACACAAGTTATACATTAACAATCTGGACGATGGAATGAGGGCATTATTACTAAGTTTGCAGGTGACGCAAAGAAAGGTGAAAGAACAAGTAGTGTTGAGGAATTGGAGACGCTGCAGAAGGACTTGGATAGGCAATGAGAGTGGGCAAAGAAGTGGCAGATGGAACACAATGTGGGAAAGTATTAGGTTATGTACTTAGGGAGGAAGAAGAGAGGAGTAGACTATTTTCTACATGGGAAAGGCTTTGTAGATCTGAAGTACAAAGGGACTTAGCAGTCCTAGTTGAGGATTCTCTTAAGGTTAACATGCAGATTCAGTTGGCGGTTAAGAAAGCAGATACAATGTTAGCATTTATTTCAAGTGGGCTAGATTGCAAGACCAGAGGTGTACTACTGAGGCTCTATATAAGGCTCTGGTCAGACGACATTTGAAATATTATGAGCAATTTTGGGCCCCATATCTAAGAAAGGATGTGCTGGCTTTTGAGAGAGCCCAGAGGAGGTTTAAAAGAATGACCCTGGGGATGAAGGGTTTCTCAAATGAGAAGCGGTTAAGGACTCTGGGTCCGTACTCGGAGTTTAGAAGGATGAGGAGGGTGAGGTTATTGACTTGCTTGCCGAGCTGGCTTGTTTTTGTTCAGACGTTTCGTCACCATTCTAGGTGACATCATCAGTGGAGCCTCCGATGAAGCGGTGTTTATACTGCTTGGAATTTATACTGTCCGATCCATTATGGTAAGTACTGTCATTTCCGGCTTTGATCTGTATGGGTTTGTATATGGGGTCCAATTCTATATGTTTGTTGATTGAAGAATGGGTTGAGAACCATGCCACTAGGAATTCCTGTGCGTGTCTATGTTTGGTTTTGGCTACTATGGTTACCTTGTCCCAGTTAAACTGATGGCCTTCATTGTCTGAGTGTACAGATATTAAGGAGAGTTCATCGTGCTGTTTTGCTGACAGCTGATGTTTGTGTATTCTGATGGCTAGTTTCCTTCCCGTCTGTCCGATGTAATGTTTATGACGTTGCATGGTATTTTGTAAACCACGTTGGTTCTGCATGTTGTGGGAATGGGGTCTTTAATCCTTGTAAGTGTTTGTCGAAGAGTGGCTGTGGGCTTGTGGGCCACCATGATTCCTAGTGGTCCTAGGAGTTTTGTTGTCAGTTCCGATACGTCCGGATGAGGAGGGTCTTGTGGAAACTTACGAATACTGAGAGGCATGGACAGCGTGGACATGGATATGTTTCCACTCATAGGAGAGACAAGGACCCAAGGGCACAGCCTCAGAGTGAAGGGGTGACCCTTCAGAACTGAGATGAGGAGGAATTTCTTCAGCCAGAGGGTGGTGAATCTGTGTAACTTATTGCTGCAGAACGCTGTGGAGGCCAAGTCATTGAGCATATTTAGGACAGAGATAGATTCTTGATTTGTGAGGGGATCACGGATTACACAGAGAAAATAGGAGAATGGGGTTGAGAAACATATCAGCCACGATCTAATGGCAGACCACACTTGATGGGCTGCATGGCCTAATTCTCCCATATCTTATAGCCTATGGTGATTCCCCAACCCATTTCTCCCCAAAAGTTTTCAACCTCTCTCCCTCACTCCTTTACCAGCCTCCTACCCTCATTCTCTCGTGTTTTGTTGTTTTCCCTCTCTCTCTTCGCCGGAGTTTTCCTTCCTTCTCTTGCTGCTCTTTCGGCGTTTCTCTTTCCTGCCTGCCAGTCTGTCTCTGCCCTCCCGTGTTTCTCATTTCCCTTCACTGGTCTCTTTTCTTCCCCCTGGTCATTTTTCTCAGCCCTCCTCTCTCTGTCCCTTGTCTTTTCTCTCTGTCTCTGATGTTTCTCCCTCTCCTTCTCTCTCTCTCCCTCTCTCTGTGTGTGTCCTTTTCGCGTTTCCCTTCTCTCGTGTTTCTCTCCTTCCTTTCTTCTCTCCCTCTCGCCTGGCTGCGGAAATGACACAGAATCACGTCACGGAGCAGACACCCGGAGTAACAGAAAAAAAACACGGCTCCATTTTCCACAGGCGGCCGGGGAGGGAGCGGAGAGAGTGGGCGCGGGGCTGAGGTAGCTCCGCTTGACTCAGCCGGAGCGGCCAGGTAAGGCTCAAAGCGGCCCCCGCTGCGCTCTGCAACACAAGGCAGCAACTCAGAGAGCGAAGGAGAGCTGGGAGGAGGGTAGGGGAGGGAATGTGACACACACAGGAGAGAGATTTGTGTTTTTTTTAAAGAAAAGGCTCTTATCTGCAGTGATCTTTATCCCTAAGCAAGGACAAACACTGCCTCTGAGAGCAGGGTCATGGCGTTACTGCTATACGTGCCCTTTAACCAACCCCAGCGCTGAGCTCAACTGCTTTGCAATTGCACCCCCTCCTCTCTCTCTCTCGCAAGTTTGTAAGAAATTGTTGGTGATTCCGAAGCAACGTGCAATCTCACCCCCTTTCCAAGCTCAGGAGGCAGTGAATTTTCAGGCAATAAGGAAGTGGAATGGGTTTTTTTTTGTGTTCCACGCTGAGTTATGTCTCTGGGTTTTTTTTTGCCGGGTGAAGACACAGCGCCCTCATAGGATTATCGCCCCCCTCCCCCGTGTCAGGCACATGGCAAATTCACTCAACTCCAGTTCGGCTCAGATTTACTGTAGGCAAATTGTACTCAATTTCATTGGGCTATCCCCGCCCCCCACCCCACCAAATCTCTTCTATGTATAAATCTCACCACTTCACATCAAATAGATAAGACCACGCTGCATCACATCAAATGTCATATGTTTTCAGCGTCAAAATAAAAGTTTCTCCGAATTATTAATGTTCCTTCTCAGATTGGGTCTTTCCACCTTTTTAATGCAGTTGTTTCTTTTACTTTGTGACAATAAATTGTGGAAGCCAACTACACGACCTCAGATTAAGCTGCATTAAATCTATTTCTGTCAACTGTGAATTTGAAAGCATAAAAGTGCATTTTCAAAAAATTTATTGGAATAACTACGGTGTGAGCAGAGGGAGCTCGGACAGCAGCAGCTATTTCCTGAATGTTTACAATTTAATTTAGTTCATGTGGAGAAAATGAAATCAGTATATTTTGCAACATAATGAAACAGTAGCTGTTTTTTCTTAAAAAGTTAACATAACACTTTGTCTGGAAAACAAAAATGGAGCTGTATATGGTTCATTTCTTTCTCAGACATTTATAATTCACTTTGGCAGATTAAAAAGTTTTGTAAGAGAGGCTGAAAGGGTGTACTTAATTCTTAGGCAAAATTAGCTGTTGAATGAATTAGTTTCAGGAAGCTGATAAAATCTAAGGTGTTTATTTAAGGGCAGAGTGACTGAATGTATAACTTTGTTAGTGGGAAATGCAGATAACTCTACTAGCTGTTAAATAACACACATTTGATTCATTTGTTTTTAACCGTAGAGTTATTTATTCCAGGTAGAAAATGAACATTGCAGAGCAGAATGAGGAACCTGGACCCAGAGTGCCATTCATAGTTCGAAATCCTTCAGTCAGTAAGAATGAAGAGTTAGGAAGAGGAACACAAGGTAAGTTTCTTCATAAGTTCTTTGATGGGAAAGAGAAAAGGCCTTCATGATGTAATGGAAGTCATGCCACAGACAGATATAAAGCAAAGATTTGCAGCCTGCTTCAGCAATACATGGGCAAGGATTTTGGGAGAAGTACTGACATGCCCTGCAACACAAACTTGAATGACTTTATCTTCTGTTCTTTTCTTTGTTAACTTCTGGTAATTTCTGTCATTTCAATAGTATTTCTTTGGCACTAAGTGCCCACGAGGTGAACAAACGGTGTAGTATCACCATTTAGCAAAAACACAGCTTACAATTTAACTGGAATTGGTAGGTACCAAAACATAATGTTCAACAATGAGACGTGATTAGCTGGGAAGAGCGATCATAATATAAATTCTATATTAAGTTTGAGGTTGATTTATTTATGTAAAGTACTAGGATGTTAAATCTGAAGAAGAAAACAAATTACATGTGTATGAAAAGCAAATATTGGAGATAAAATAGTGTATTTCTTAGTTGTATTTGGATGTTCTGAACTACAAAATTATCTTAAATGCATTTCATAAACTTATCTTCCTCACTATTACTGAAAATTTGTTTATAAAGTCTACATGCAGATTAAAGTCCCCAGCATAACTATATTACTCAAGTTACATACACTTCTAATTTCTTCTTTTATATTCTGCCATACACTACAGCTACTTTTGGGGATCTATAAACTGCCTCCACTCTAACTGGTTTTACATCTGGATTTTATCAGCTAATACATGTACTCTATACCACCTTTATCCCATCCTTTATTATCAAGGCAACCTGTCCTCATTTTCCATTTTTTTTCCATCTTTTCTAAAAGTGAAATATCCTGGAATATTTAGTTTCTGACCTTGGTCACTTTGGAACCACATTTTCATAATGGCTGTTAAATTAATCCCATTTATTTGTCTGTTGTGCACTTTCAGATATAATGCCTTCAGTTTTGATGTCTTATTTTTCCTGATGTCACCTTAGATATTATTATTGCATTATCTTTGTTATGCTGCCTGTTCTTTCTTTGACTAACTGAGGTTATTTTTACCCAAATCACTACTTTGTTCTACACCCTTGACGTTTCAGTTACTACTTTTGAATTTACCTTTTACTCTCAGTCCTCATCTTCTGAATTCATGACATAATACTATCTATTGTTTTATATTAAAAAGGTTAATAACCAGTTCAAGATATCAAAGAAAAAATGGTTTAATGTTTTAAACTTAATTTGGCAATATTATCAAATGTAACTCCAAGGCAATAATAACAGGATTACTTACCATGCAATGAATCATGGAAAAAAGTTAAACGAACATGTTTAACAGAGGGATTATTAACATGGCATGCATTAAAATTAGTGGTTAAAAGGCAGAGAAAGAAGGATCTAAAGTTATATAAGAAAACAAGAAATGTAAATGGAATTAAAGAAGATAATACATTTTGAGAGCTATTCAGACTTAGTCCGTGAGCCAAATACTTTGCTTCTGTGCTATAATTTCCTTGACTGCCAAAGAACATATCCTTGGTTCTGCAAGTCCAATATACTATGAAACTTTTTAAAAGTGGATCTCATGTAGCTTAGGCTGTAGCTACTCATATGAATGCTGGACAAAGGTTTCCTCTGTTTCAGAATTGTAGCAAAATCAGTTGGTCATACAGAACATGAATATTACTCAAAAAGACACATTTTGTCAAAACTTTTCATCTTGCACTCATCAGGACGATGTACAAGTTCAGGAGAAAATCAGCATTCATACAGTATGGGAGCAGAGTGCTGATTGATCGACAAGTGGACTCTGATTAGTAAAGGTGTTGCCATGTATCATGCACCAGTTAATGATGATTAATGGTTAACCACTAAGCTTTGAAGGTTAAACAAGGCAAGTTGATTTTGAGTGGTCAGGACATTGTCCTGAGAAATGAACCAATGAATGCTGTCTTCTATTTTGCTGAGTCAAAATAAGCATGGTGCATGTACATGTTCTTTCTGTCTGCAAAGAACAGGGCCCTGTGTGTCAATATGTGTAAGACACACAAGTGTGCCATACTGCAAGCCTGACTGACAATCCTTCTCTGACAACCAATTCAATTCATGTTTCAACTCTGCAAAATCCAAGCTATCTCTTTTGTCATTTTTGGGATTTGGGAATCACTGCCAATACCGGCATATATTGATCTTTTCTATTTGTCTTTTTGAATCTCTTGATGAGTCATCTTGAACTGCTACAGTTCATCTGGTCCAACATGAACTTTGGCTGCTTATCTCTACCTAAGACAAATATCCAGGTTCTTGACAGGCAAGAAATTGGAAGGTTATCAGGGGTAGGCATGAGTGTAGAGTTATGGTTATCATCACATCAGCATTACCAAATAATCTAGTCCTGCTCCAGATTAATACGTTTGTATACATACTGGCCACCCTCTTGACTATCTGCTTCAATGTCTTCAGGATAACCTCTCCCTGGGAAAGGCAATGGCATAGTGGTATTGCCACTATTACTAGTATTCCAGAGATCCATATAATGCCCTGGGGACCAGGTTCAAATCCCACTCTCAGCCTGACAACACATTTCACTTTATCTTGGTATATGTGACAACAATAAATCAAAGAAACAAACAACAGCTGGTCCCTGCTTCCTCCCACTCCCACTGACAGGCCTCAGGCTCAATGACGGTAGATTTCTGCCACCTGACATTTCCATCAGCTCCTAGGAACAACCTAGTAGTGCACAAAGTGCCATTCCAGCTAAGATCAGTCAACTAGGCAGAGGTAGCAATGGCAGTTGAAATCCTTTTTGCTCTGCTTGGCACGGTACCAGCTTGTGGGCATTTCACCATTCAGTTGTCATATCTGTAAATAAGGCTCTTAAAATATGAAATTCTGCTTCCATCATCTAAAAAAGGCACATTGCAGATCTGCTTCCCGGAGTCCAAAATCAACTCTTAGGCTTTGAGAAGCAGAATAGAAATAACCTTGTTTTCTACACATTAAATGATTAGGTTGAGATGCTGGAGAGGGATATTTCCCAAAGTGAATACATCATCTAGGTCTGGCTGCAATTTGCACCTTCTGGAGATGTAATACATTAATCTGTATTGATTGGAATCAAGGGCAATTTTGAAAGAATTTGTATGGTATCACGGCTTCTCCAGTTACTGTCTGAGATATACTGATTGGAATATTCTATGGATTTTGACCTGCATGAATGTAGACCTCTCCATACTCTCACAAGCATGGCCATTTATAAGTTTTAAGTTATTCGCCAAATTGGGTTTGTATAAACTTAATACATTTTGAAATCAAGGTTCATGCTTTTCTGTTGCATCCAATTGTGGATATCTAAGGCACTGAAATTATTTTGAGTATCATCCAGCTGTAACTCTGATGTCCAAGTCAGCTACAGTTTTGTTTGTTGGAAAAGTGTAATGCACAATAAAGCTTGGGGTCCAGATAAAGCGTGAACTTAGAAATTAGTTTTTTTAAGTCATTCATAGAATATGGGTGTCACTAGCTGGGCCTATATTATTACCCCTCCCTAGTTGCCCTTCAGAGAGTTGTGTGAGTTATCTTCTTGAACCACTGCTAACTAATATTAACGATTAATAATAATAATAATTAATCCATGTGTTAATTAATATGTTCACTAATGCTATTATCATACTGTGGATAAAAAAAAATAACTTGCCAGCTTTTTGTTTTCCTCTCCCCTTGCAGTGACAAAAGTTAATATTGGCAAGGTCAAATCAGAAATTAGCACTGAAGATGATGTGGGTAGCTCCAGTCCAGATCAAGCTGCAGGGCCTAACTGTGTACAGGATACAGCAAAACGAAAACCGTTACAGAATGGTTCTGGTAAGATGACTCCAGAATGTGAGAATCCCATCATCCATAAAAGGAGGAGAATTATCTGTGAGGTAAATATTTCTGCAGTATATTCTAACTGTACACAAATCTTTTTGCCTTTCTTTGGAATAATGCCTTTATTACAAAGAAACACACAGTTACATTTCATTGATATCTACGTCGTATATTTTAATGTGCTTTTATTTATAACCACTGGGGCAGAGCACTACACTTTAGCATATTGATACACTTCAGTGTACTGTGGCAAGATATGAGTTTGATTCCTCTTTTGACTAGGTTCTTGATCTCAGTTGGTTGTTGCCATTTAATGGAAGAAAGTTTATTGCTAAAACTGGAACTGGACCAACCCAGCTCTTTCATGGGCCACTGTTGGTAACTGGCTGAAAACAGCAATAGTTGGACAGATTGCTTCGTTGGTGGATTTGCATATCATCAATGTATAAATGCAAAAAGGTAGGGAGAGCCTGTTAAACGGCAGGTAATATTCCTGCAACACAAGTACCAGGCAGTGGCTACCTCCAATAATGTGGAGGTGCTGGTGTTGGACTGAGGTGGGCAAGGTCAAAAATCACATAACACCAGGTTATAGCCCAACAGGTTTATTTAAAATCACAAGCTTTCAGAGCCTCACCCCTTCTTCAGGTGTTAGTGAGAGAAGTGATATCAGATGCAGAACTTATAAGTCAAAGATCTAAAGGTCACACAACTGATGAGGATGTATTAAACAAACCTAAGATGCTGTTAAATCTTTAATCGGTTAGAGGTTTTTAATTGATAAATATTGATCAATACCTCCAATAACAGAGAGCCTAACCACCTCTTTTTGATTTTAAATGGCATTAACAGCACCAAATTCTCCTCCATCAACATCCTAGGTATCACCATTGATCAGAAATGTGACTGGACCAGCCTTGTATATAACGTGGTTACAAAATTTGGTCAGAAGCTGCGAATCCTGCAGCAAATAATCCACATCCTGACCGTGCGGATATTTTCCACATTATGAACATCCAAATTAGGTGTGGGGTAGTCCACATGACTCCTCCAGCCTGCTTTGCCATTCAATAAGATCAAGGCTGATCTGATTATTCCACATTCCCACTGATGTGCAATAACCTTTCGCCCCCTTGTTCATCAAGAATCTATCTACCTCTGTGTTAAAAATATTCAAAAGTTGTTATCTTTTGCGGAAGAGTGTCTGAGAGTAAGAGTTTCTCCTCTTTGTCTTAAACGGATGTTGCCTTATTTTTAAACAGTAACTCCCAGATATCCATTCTCCCAAAGAGGAAACACTGTCTCTACATCCACCCGATCAAGCCCCATTAGAATATTATATGTTTCAAGCAAACCACCTCATTCTTTTCTAAAATCCGAAGGATATTAGCTTGGTTGGTCCAATCTTCCCATGTAAGACAACCCACTCATTCCAGGTATTGGTCCAGTAAACATTCTCTGAATTGATTCTAATACATTTACATCCTTCCGTTATTAAGGAGACCATCACTGTACACAGTGCTGAAGATGTGGTCTTGACAATATCCTGTATAGTTGAAGCATAACCTGTATGCATTTGTATTCATTTCCTCTCATAATAAGCAAGATCATTCTATATAAATAAGATGTATTTTAACTTTTCCTACCAAATTGGACAATTTGGCATTTTCCAACATTATACACCATTTGCCACATCTTTGCACATTCACTTAACATATCCATACTTCTTTGTAGCCTTATTATGTCCTCTTCATAAGTGACTTCCCAAACCATCTTTGTGTCATCATCACACTTAGCAACCATACTTTTGGGCCCTTATTTCAAATTGTTTATATAATTGTAGAAAGTCAAGTTGGACTTAGTTTCCAGCTTTCTGTCTCTGAATGCACATAACATTTGACACTAAACATTTTTGAATAACAGAGATGCATTTGCTCTTGTCCATTCAAATGGAATCTTTCCCAGATGTAAGGAATTTTGGAATATTAAAGCAATGCATCATCTATCTCAGTGGCCACTTCTTAAAGAGCCTGGCATGAAGTCCTTCAGGACTCAATGACTTGTCAACCTGCTGCTGCAACACTTGCTCACCTTCCTAATAAATTTTACTAAATTTCTCCCTCCCTTCCACTTATAGCTTTTTCTGGGATGTTACTTGTATCCTCCATACTGAATGTCAATGCAAAAATACCTGTTCAATTCATTTGCCATCTCCTTATTTTCCATTATTAATTTCCCATAATTAATTTTCCATATTAGTTTTCATTTTCCATAGGACCAACATTCCCTTTGTTAATGCTTTTCCCTTTTACATATCTATGGACACAGGTACTCTGTTTTTGTACTTCTAGCTAGCTTTATCTTGTGATTTTTCCCTCAATACATTTTTAGTCAATCTTTGTTATTTTTATATTCTGAACAATATTCTGACCTCAACTTTTGCACAATTATATGCTTCTTTTTAAAGTTTGATACTATCTTTAACTTAACTTTAAACTTTAACCATGATGGTCAGTCCTCCCCATTTTTATTTCTCCTACGAGTTACTTGTCTTTATCCTTTCTCATCTCTACCCAAATCACTTCTGCATCTTGCTTTCCAGAACTTAGGTCATTCCTTTTGGTTGTTCTAATACCATCCTTAATTAATTAATAGAGCCAACCCACCATCTGTTGCTAGATTCCTGTCCATCCTAAATATCATGTATCCTTCAGGATTCAGGTCCCAATCTATGTTATCCTGCAGTTTTGTCTCTGCAATGGTTAGCAGATCTGTACATATTTCTTTCTAGATACATTATCAGTTTATCTGGTTCGTAGCAAAAGCTGCATGTATTCAGAAACAGAGCCCTTAGTTTTGTCCTTTTGTGATTTTTGTAACCTCTGGCCTTATTTGTTAGTTTCCTCTAAGCCTTGTATTCTCTAGCCTTTCCTGCCACAGCCTTGTATCTCATTTCCCATATTAATACCTTTCTTTCTTATCCTGTCTGTAAAATTTAAAATCTTGTCTGCTTGCTAGAAAACCAGCCACAGCACAATTCAGATGTAGACTGTCCCTAAAGTACAGATCCTACACTCTCCTCTACTGTTCCTGGTGCCCTATGAACTAGAATCTGTTTTGCCCATCCACTGTCAATAAGGCAAAAGTCAGGAGTGTGATGGAATACTCTCTGCCTGCTGGGTGAGGGTAACCTCAATAATACTCAAGGAGCTCAACACGATCAAGGGCAATGCAACCCTCTTGAATGACATCTTATACAGCACTTTCAACATTCACACCCTGCACCAGTAATGCAGAGCAGCAGCAATATATACCATCAACAAGGTGCACTGCAACGGGGCTCCCTCAATAGCACCTTCCAAGCCTTAACCTGTACCAGCTAAAATCAAAGAAGAATCATAGAATCCCTACAGTGTGGAAACTGGCCATTCAGCCCATCGGGTCCACACCAACCCTCCAAAGAGCATCCCACCCAGACACACCCCCTACCTTACCCCTGTAACCCTGCATTTCCCATGGCTAATCCACCTAGCTTGCACATTCCTGGATTCTACAGATAATTTAGCATGGCCAGTCTTGCTAACCTGCACGTTTTTGGACCGTGGGAGGAAATTGGAGCACCCAGGGGAAATCCACGCAGACACGGAGAATATGCAAACTCCACACAGACAGTCGCCCGAGGGTGGAATTGAACCCAGGTCCCTGGTGTTGTGAGGCAGGACAGGAAAAGCAGGTACAAGGAAATCTTCACTTCAAGTTTAACTCCAAGTCAGGATAGTTTTGACAGTCATATTCCACCCTGACGTGGAAATATGTCACTATAGCTTCATCATTTCTGGGTTCAAGTCCTAGAACTGCCTCCTTAACAGCACCATGCATGTACCTACAGCATATGGACTACAGTACATAGTTCAAGAAAGTAGCTCACCAGTTAGAGGCATGCAACAAACTTGAAGCTTGCATCTCTTGAAAAACAAAAGGATTTCATTTTTATTAGAAAGAAAAGCTCAGTAAAATATATTCTTAATTTTCTTCTTATCAGGTTGATAATGTTCATTTTGGGAAAGGGAATTCTTCCAGTTTCAGCATTTATAGGTCACGTACAGCTAGACACAGAGATAAACTTCCTCTGTTCTGTCTTAGCCTCAATAGAGTACATGTTTGATAAAGTTATCTGAAAGAAGACCGTATGAACTACACAGTTCTTCTCCTCTTTGTGATAGTGTAGCTGGATTGTTATTCATTTATTGGTCTTATTCAAATTGGAACAGACATAGTAGGAACTGCCGATCATGGAGAATCTGAGACAACAAGGTGTAGAGCTGGATGAACACAGCAGGCCAAGTTGCATCAGAGGAGCAGGAAAGCTGACATTTCGGGTCTAGACCGTTCTTCAGAAAAGGGTCTAGACCCGAAACGTCAGCTTTCCTGCTCCTCTGATGCAACTTGGCCTGCTGTGTTCATCCAGCTCTACACCTTGTTGTCTCTTTATTCAAACTGGATATCATTTAAACAAAGTAAGTACAAAAATGTAGAGGAATATTTGTTATTGGTGTGTGTTACAAAAATGGTGTAAAGCTTATGGAGAGCAGATGCACTTTCTTTCTTCTGGTGCAATTTTCACTGAAAATGTTGCACTTTGTCTTTTAAGGACAGGTTTGCAAGTCTAAATGGCTCAGAGTCTTCAGTACCTTCCCAGAGAAACTTAGATGATGCATGTAAAGTTGAGGAGGCCAATACGGATGTGTTGATGGAAAGTAAAGATGCTCCTCAGGACGTGCCATCGTACAGGAAACCACTGTATAGCATCTCACACAAAATCTCTGATCGACGGAATATTCAGGCTGTGGACCAGCAAGCAGCAGGCGAGGCTTCAGAAAGAGGTTACCTCAACACTCTGTTACAACAGCGAAACCTCACTGACACCTGCAAGAATTACTCTTCCGTCTTGCCAGCCCATGGGGCTGATGTTGATTCAACTCTGTACTCGCTGATCCATAAAATGTTTTTCACTCTCAATACGTTGAACTCGACTATGACCCAACTGCACAGCAAAATCGACTTGCTGTCACTGGAGGTGAACAGAATTAAAAAGCACGTGAACCCCGGCGAATCAATGGTGGAGTTCCTGCCCCCTGCAGAGTACCAGCTCAACAACGCCGAACTCAAGCAGGTCCTGGAAGAGAGCTCCTCTCCGGGAGACTTTGCCTGTCGACTGCTGGTGCAGCTTTTTCCAGAGCTCTTCACCGAAGATGAGGTCAGCAGGGGTTGCAATGCATGTGGCTCCATGCCTGAGAAGAAGCTGGGCTCACTCCATCTCCAGCTGATCAGGAACTACATTGAGGTCTGCTATCCTTCAGCCCGAAATGGTGATGTCTGGCAGGTTGAATGCTTGCCACAGATAAGTGACTTTTTTAACCGGTTTTGGGCGCAGAAAGAAATGGAGAGCAGTCAACAAAGCGCCAAGGTGATTGGCTTTTATGAGTCAGACCACGGTGCAGAGCAGCCACAGCCTAACTGCTACGTCGACAACAGCACGCAAGATGAGCGATTGTCCTTTGATTCCTCCAGCAGTATAAGCTCGAACTTGGTTTTGGAACCCCAGGAGATAAGTGAGTATTTGGACGAAGCTTCGTCTCCTGGAGAATTTGCCGTTTTGCTGGCACACAGACTGTTTCCAGAGCTCTTTGATGGAAGGGGTTTGGCCTCACAGTCCAGCTGTTCTGGTTCATCTGTAAAGCAGATGCTTGATCCACAGCGGCTGCAGATTGTCCGGAGGTATGTGGAGATCTACTTCCCCGAGGTGCAAGAGGACAAGGTTTGGCTGCAACAGGTTGTCCACAAGATGGACGAAGAGCTCGCGAATTCTGATGGCAGCGAATCTGAAATTTTCAGGAATGAGAGTCACCGTTCCCCTAACATCTCCACAGTTGGGAGCAGCGACGGCTGCGACTTCGATAAATCTATTCAGAAGTCCAAAAAGATCTGGCTAATGCCCGTCGATTTCAACAGCATCGTTGTACCCCTTCCAGACTTTGAGGTCCCTTGCCCAGACTACGTGCTCAGCAAGCAGCAGCTAAAAAACATATACGAGAGCAGCTTATCTATTGGAAACTTTGCCTCCCGGTTGTTGGTGAGGTTGTTCCCTGAGCTCTTTACACCAGATAACTTGCGAAAGCAGTATAATTGCAGCGGCTCCCTCGGCAAAAAGCAGCTGGACCCAGTCCGTATAAAACTCATCAGGCATTACGTGCAGCTGATGTATCCCCGAGCCAAGTGTGATAAGGTGTGGAATCAAGAATTTGTTTCAAAGCTAGACGAGAGGTGCCGCCGCAGGGACACAGAGCAAAGGCGCGTTTATCAACAACAGAGAAAGAAGACCATCTTTGGCACTGAGAAGGAAGAACCCACAACATCGGTGCAGCCAGAGCAAGTCAGGAAAGAAGCGATACTGCTGGCCCCGGAGAGAACCGACCGGTACCACAGGAACTTCTGTAAAGTAGCACTTGATGAACTCAGCATGCCCGCTCTTGATTTCCCAGTCCCGAGCAAACATCTGCTTTCTGCTAAAGAATTGAAGGAAGTCGTGCAGGACAGCCTGTCAATTGGGAATTTTGCTGCCCGACTTCTCGTCAGGATCTTCCCAGAGTTGTTTACTCCTGAAAACCTCAGGCTACAGTACAACCATTCGGGCGCGTGTAACAAGAAGCAGTTGGATCCGATCCGCTTGAAGCTCATTCGCCATTACGTGGAAGCAGTTTACCCACGGGCCAGGAATGATCAAGTGTGGCACCTCGAGTGCATACCTAGCATTGATGAGAGGTGTAGGAGGCCCGATAGGAGGAAGTCCAAGGTGATGGCAAAATCCAAAGATAAGAAAAATGAACTGCTCTCTTAGCTGTCAATTAAGGTTTAAACAGGTTCACTGCAAAGTCATGACAAATATGTGAAGCTTTCAACTGGTGTAGATAAGCTAAAAATATTTTTTAAAACTTCGAATGAATCAAAAGTGCCAGTTCAGAAAAGAAACCCACACTGGGATTTATCACCTTCTATTTATTTTATGTTTGATTCATCGATTTTCAATCCATATCCAAGAATAAATGAATTATTTGATCTGGCACAGAGTCTTTATGCTGTTGCTATGACTGGAGAGGAAACACTGAAATAAAACAAAGAAGAAAATCTGCCCTGTTACTTTTTGTTTCTGTCACAAAAGGGAAAGATTTAAGTCTTGTTGGAAAAAGACACGACGTTTCAAAGCTTTTCATCAGGACAATTCGCAAGAAGTACTAATGTAAAGAGAAATCCACATTTATACTGTATGAGAGGAGAGGGCTGATTAGTTGTCCGTTAGACTGTGGTTTATAGAGGCATTACTATGGACAGTGTTTCAGTTAGTAATGACTGACAGTTAACTTCCAAAATTTATTTAAATTTTAAACTAGACAGGTTGACACTGATAGGTCAAGGCATTTCCCTGATAACATTAAATTGGTTGCTTATTTAATTCTTTGCATACTCGAGGATTAACATATGTTGTCCAATTGTGAAATGAACAGCCTAATTTTAGATACTGTCATGTGCTACGTTAGTAATTTGGATGATGAGCAGAATGTCTCTTTTGTTTAATGGTAGCATTTTGTGAGTGATGAACACGGCTCCTGTTTCTGCTGCATAGTAGCTGTGTGAAATAACTAGCTTCACCTGTTGCTCAAGCTTTGAAAATACCATACTATTTCGAGTAATCTGAAGTACATTGGGTACACAGGTGTAGGTAAAGTCGGAAGACACACGACACCAGTTTACAGTCCCAACAGATTTATTTGAAATCACGAGTTTTCGGAATGCTACTGCTTTGTCAGGTGAAGTGGCCTTAGTTGACATTGGACTGCTGGAAAATAAAGCTGGAGAAGTGGCCATGTGGAATGAAGAAATGGTGGAGGAACTGAATACGTGCTTTGCATCAGTTTTCACAGTGGAAGACACCAGCAGCATGCCAGAACTTCAACAGACTCAGGGGCAGGGGTGAGTGCACTGGCCATCACTAAGGAAAAGGTGCTAGGGAAACTGCAAGGACTGAAGTTGGATATATGCCTGGACTGGATGGACTACACATCGTGGTTCTGAAGAAGCTGAGGAGATCGTAGAGGCATTGGTGGTGATCTTTCAGGAATCACTGGAGTCAGGGAGAGTCCCAAAGGATTGGACAATGGCTAATGTTAGCACCCCTGTTTAAAAAGGGAGGGATGATGTGGAGGTGCTGGTGTTGGACAGGGTTGGACAGGGTTGGACAAGGTCAGAATTCACATGACACCAGGTTGTAGTCCAGCAGGCTTATTTGAAAACACAAGCTTTCGGAGCATAGCCCCTTTATCAGGTGAATGGAGGGGGGCAGAAGATAGGAAGTTATAGGCCAGTTAGCCTGACCTTGGTCGTCAGTAAGATTTTAGAGTCCATTATTAAAGATGAGATTGAAGAGTACTTAGGAGTACATGTTAAAACAGGACAGAGTCAGGATGGCTATGTCAAAGGGATGTCATGCATGACAAATCTTGTGTAATTCTTTGAGGAGGTAACAAGCAAGTTAGACAAAGGAGAGCCAGTGGATGTGATCGGTTTGGATTTCCAGAATGCATTTGACAAGATGTCTCACAGGAGGCTGCTAAATAAGATAAGAGCCCAAGGTGTTAGGGACAAGATATGGTGCGGGTTGGCTGACTCCCAGAATGCAGAATGTGAGGATAAAGGGATGTTTTTCAATATGGTAGCCAGTGACTAGTGAAGTTCTGCAGGAGGCAGTGTTGGGACCACAAATATTAACATTGTACATTAACGATCTGGACAAAGGAACTGAGGGCATTCTTTGCTAAGTTTGCAGATGATACAAGGATCACTGGAAGAACAGGTAGTTTTGAGGAGGCAGGGAGGCTGCAGGATATGGGCAGGATAAAGAGAGTGGGCAAAGAAATGGCAGATGGAACACAATGTGGGAAAGTGCAGGGCTTTGCCCTTTGGTGGGAAGAATAGAAGTGTAACTTATTTTATGAATGGGGAAAGGCTTCAAAAATCTGAAGCACAGGGATTTGGGAATCCTAGTTCAGGATTTTAAAGTTAACATGCACGTTCATTTGGCAGCTAAGAAGGCAAATGAGTTGTTAGCATTCATTTCAAGAGGGCTAGAATACAAGAGCAGAAATGTACTGCTGAGGCTGTATAAGGCTCTGGTCAGACTGCATTTGGAATATTGTGAACAGTTTTGGGCATTGAAGGGAGTCCAGAAGAGGTTTACGAGAATTATCTCAGGAATAAAGGGCTTGTCGTGTGAGGAAGGGCTGAGGATTCTGGGTATGTATTTGATGGAGTTTAGAAGGATAAGGGGGAATAAGATGCTTCCACTAGCGGGAGAGACTAAGATCCGAGGGCATAGCCTCGGAGAGAAGGGACAACCCTTACGGACTGAGATGAGGAGGAATTTCTTCTGCCAGAGGGTGGTTAATCTGTGCAAAAGAGGGCTGTGGAGGCCAAGTCATTGAGTGTATTTAAGACAGAGGTACATAGATTGGTTAAGGGAATCAAGGGTTACGGGGCGAAGGCAGGAGAATGGGGTCGAGAAATATATCTGCAGTGAGCGAATGGCAGAGCATGCCAGATGGTCCGAATAAGCTAATTCTGCCCCTGTATGTTATGGTTTTATGGTTAATCAGTTTGCATGATATACAGTGATATAATACATTGACGCTGTTCAACACAATAGATGTCAGTCTTTCTCTGCTTTGTTTCTCAGAGCCTTGACAAATCAGAGTCAACCTGTCTTGTTTAAAATTTAATCAGTGCTCAGCAGTTAACTGTCAGTCATTGTTAACATGCATTCTCTATGGTAATGCATCCATCAGTCAGGGTCCAATTGCCAATCAATTTAGTATTGGTATTTCTTATGCCTTGTCCAGATTAGTGGAGGAGAAAAAGCTTCAACAAAATGTACCTTTTATCAGCAATACTCAAGTTTTGTACTACCGAACAAATATAAGAAAAGATTTCCTCTTTTTCTCCGTCCTTATGTGTAATGATCAAGAAATTGTTATGGAGCAGTGACAGTGTCCCTGCCTCTGAGCCTGAAATGCGAGGTTCTGGTCCCACTCAAAGACTTAATAGTCAAGGAGGTTCTGTTCATAACACCTAAGTAGGTTGAGTATCAATCCTTCCAACGCTTGCCATTAGTAAAAACTGGAGGGATTCCTGGTCAGCTATATGGATAGAAAGAATATGGACCCTCTATCATCATCACTCCAAACTGAAGCTGAGGAGAATGTTGTCAAAACTGGTGCATCTGTTGCCACTAGGGACCCATGGAAATGGCCCGTAGTGTGATAATGTAGCTTTTGGGGTGATCTGGGGTTTAACAAATTTGCAACGGAGGCACTGTGTGGGAGGGGTTTGGGTAGGGAGACTGAAGGGGACCTAGTGAAACCAGGGGCAGCCTCTCCTTTTTCTTAAACGAGAAAAAACTTAAATGGTACTTGGACTTCCTGGAGCTAAGGTCTTTGTCATTGCAAACTTATATTGGCAGTTCAGAAACTGTACAGGTTTTAATTAAGCCTGTAGTTAAAATGGGATGCATGTCTCAATGGACCTCACATCTTTAAATGAGGTTCCATTCCGTGCCTGAATTCAGGGAAGCAAAAATAGCGAGTGGCAGAAACGCACAGAGGCAACAGCGTGAGCGCCAGCTTCCCTCTGCCTGCTACCCCCCCCAACCCCACAAGTCCTCCGTTACTTTAGCACACCACTCACATGATTCTCACTGGGATGGATTTGGAATTTGTGGCAGTGATAAAATTGGCCCCTTGGTGTGCCAAATTAATACTGTACAAACTGGTTGGTTCAGCTGTGTTTATTGCACAAAGCTTTCATTACTGAAGTCTGGATTCAAATCCCTGCCAGATGGATAAGGTAAAATCTCCCAATACACAGCAATGTGGGTGGAGGAGTGGGAAACTCACTCTCAGTCTCTGACCTTGCTACTGTTATTGCAATGTTGTCTTATAGAAAGGTGGAAATTAGGAGTAGGTCATTCAGCCCTTTAAACCTGCTCTGCCATTCATTTATATCAAGGCTGATTCTCTATGTCAGCACCATACTCCCTCTCTCTTCGTACCGCTTGATGACTGTGAGGATAGTTTCAGCACACTGGTCCCACAGTCCAAGCAGAGGCCTTCTTACTTAAACTTGTGACGGTGGAAACTGAGAGGATGTTTCCCCTCATGGGGCTCACAGAACTAAGGGACACAATTTAATAATTTTAATAAAATATAATTAAAATTTAACAATTTAATGGGGTCTCCCATTTAGGATTGAGACACGAAAGAATTTCTTCACTGAAAGGATTAGCCTTTGCAGTTTTGTTGTACAGAGAGCAGAGCAGACTGGTTCATTACATCTATTCGAGGCTGAGTTAGACAGATTTTTAATTGATGAGGGAGTTGAGGATTGTAGGAGATAGGTAAGAAAGTGCTGTTAAGGCCACAGTCCAAACAGCCATGATATTCTTGGACAGCACAGGAAGCCCAATGGGACTGAAATGACCTCCTGCTTCTATTTGTTATGACCTCATGATAATCTAGCGCAGAGGCCTGGCTTCCACACTACAGTTCAACCCATGGAAAAACATAACACCAGGAACCCATCCACTTTACCTCTCTGTGGCTATCATGTTAATGTTTGATATGCTCAGAAATAAAAATCCACAGTAAAAGTAGTCACTGTGAATTAATGTCACTGGTGTCCTCACTGTGCACTGTCTGAGGAACAACAGCTCTTCACTGCCAGTACATAGAGAATGGTCACACGGATTTGCTTTTTTAGTTGCCTAGTCTTTCATGGACAGCAATTTTTGATGGCAAGGGGTGATGCAAGTAGATGCTCACAGAATCTTGTTCCTGTGGAGATACAGAAGTGTGAAAAGCTGGTCAGGGAGAGCTTGTTTCCATGGAGATGCCAGTGAACATGGGAGGCGAGTCTGGCGATGCACGTTTCCATGGAGACAACAGCATGAGACCTTGGTCAAAGCTGCTCATTTCCACAGAGAGAATGAAACCCCCTGACCTACTGGACAGCACCACTTAGAAGTTGTAGGTTAAAGGTGAATCGTGGAGGCTAAGTTGACGTCAAATCATACAAAAACTATTTTAATATCTCATTAGTTCTTAGTATCATGAGAACTGGCACAGGATTCCTCATGAACTGTTCAGTGACACCTATGTGTTGTCTAACTTGTCATTGAAATTCAGGAATGTAGGAAAAGGAATATTTTGTGTAACAAACTGCTGGATGCTGGGATACTTGAATTTTCCAGGTTAACGCTAATTAGGTTTGGGTTACAGGATTGTGATTTGCCTCAGAATAAGTGTAACAGACAATTAAAAACACAAATGTTTTACATATCATTGAGAAACTGACACTGTGAGACGAGTTGGTAAGTTTTTATACTGAAAAACAAAACTCCCTATTTTGGTGCTTTAAAAGTCTTGTAATCTTGATGAATTTGCATTTTCTTTAGTAAATGCATTTGACTGCTGGACTCAGCCCAAATTTCGTAACTTGGTTATGAGTCGGGATTTGTTTCTGGTTTCAGTATAATTTTATATAAGTTAATTTTCTATAATCAGCTTATGTAAATAAAATTTTAAATAGATTTATTACCTACATCAACAAAACCACTTGTATTGAACACTGGCAAGTTTTATTTCTGTTAGAACTGTGAACATATTACTGCCAAAGTCCCCCATGGTTACATCAGTACAAAAGCACAATACATTGAAGTTGACATTAAATTGAATGACTTTTACTTTGTAGAAACAATAAAACTCTGACAATATTGATGACAATCTTTGGAATTTGTATGGTAAGTTACAATGTGAAACTTGCATTGATTAAATCTTGAGTTTGGACATTCCCATTGAATGCGCATTGTCTCCAGAATCCTTCAGTTCATTTTATTAGCAGAAATATGTCCGATTTTCTCTTGAATCCCTTCATAAGTGGAGTCACAGGTAGACAGGGTAGTGAAGAAGCCATTTGGTAGGCTTGCCTTTATCGGTTAGTACATTGAGTAAAGGAGTTGGGAGGTAATGTTGCAGTGGTACAGCACATTGGTTAGGCCACGTTTGGAATACTGTGTGCAATTCTTGTCACCCTGCTATAGGAAGGATGTTGCAAAACTTGAAAGGGCTCAGAAAAGATATATAAGGATGTTGCCAGGGTTGGAGGGTTTGAGCTGTAGGGAGAGGCTGAATAGGTTGGGGCTATTTTCCCTGGAGCGTCAGAGCCTGAGGGGTGACCGTATAGATATTTATAAAACCATGAGGGGCATGGATAGGGTAAATAGACAAGGTCTTTTCCCCGGGGTGGTGGAGTCAAAAACTAGAGGGTGTAGGTTTAAGGTGAGAGGGGAAAGATTTTAAAGGAACCTAAGGGGCAACTTTCTCACGCAGAAGGTGGTGCGTGTATGGAATGAGCTGCCAGAGGAAGTCATGGAGGTTCATCCAATTACAACATTTAAAAGGCATCTGGATGGGTATATGAATAGGAAGGCTTTTAGAGGGATGTAGGACAAATGCTGGCAAATGGAATTAGATTTATTTAGGATATCTGGTCGGCATGGACGAGTTGGACAGAAGGGTCTGTTTCTGTGCTGTATATCTCTATGACTCTATAAGACATATTTTTAAGTCGACCTGCTCAGAAATATTGTGACACACCTCTGGAGTAGATGGCATTTGAACCCAGGTAGACACTTACCACAACGAGAGCCCAACTGAATCCCTTTTTGTGCTTCATTGATCCTATCACCCTTTGGCATCACTTAACTTCCCTTCTCTTTCCCTTCTCTAATTGGGGTTATATATAGACCCCAAAGTGAGGCAGTAATATTGGACTTTACCTGATGAAGGAGCAGCACTCCGAGAGCTTGTGATTTCAAATAAATCTGTTGGGATATGACCTAGTGTCATGTAACTTCTAAAATTGAAGAAGACATTACACAGGAGATTGAAGACACAAGCAAAAAAAGTACTGCTGTAATTGGGGCCAAATTTAATCTGCATATAGTTCAGTCCAAATCAAATCGGTGACAATACAGAAGAGGAAAAATTTCTGGAATGTGTGCAGGATGGATTTCTGAACCAATACTTTGAATCAACTGAAGAACAAGCCATGCTAGACTCGGTATTGTGCAATGAGAAAGAAATAATTAGCAAACTATATATGTGAGGTCCCTTTATGAAGAGTGACCATAATGTGATAGAATTCTTCATTAAATGGAGAGTGGTGTAGTTGATTCTGAAACTAATGTCCTGAATCTCAATAAAGGAAACTATGCCCATATGAGGTGCAAGCTGGGTATGATAAATTGTGGAATGTTACATAATGGGATGAAAGTGGATAGGCAATGGCAAACATTTTGAAAATGTGTCAATGAAATGTAATAGTTGTTCATTGGGAAAGGTTGCCTGACCGTGGCTAACAAGAGAAGTTAAGGATAGGATTAGATCCAAGGATTGACTGATTGATTTTATTGTCACATTTAGAGGCATACAGGTTACATTGCAGGTTACATTATTTGAGGCTGGAGTCCATTCAACAGTCTGATAATGGCTGGAAGGAAGCTGTTCCTGAACCTGCTTGTGCGTGTTTTCAGGTTTCTGTATCTTCTGCCTGACGGAGGAGGTTGTAGAAAATCATTACCAAGGAGCGATGGGTCTTTGATGATGTTGGCTACCTTTCCGCGGCAGTGAGCATGTAAATACAGTCCGTGGATGGAAGGTTGGCTTCCGTGATGGTCTGGGCTGTGCACACAACCTTCTGTAGTTTCTTATGGTCCTGGGCAGAGCAGTTGCTGTACCAGGCCATTATGCACCCGGACAGTATGCTTTCAATGGTACATCTGTAGAAGTTGGTGAGTGACCTTATGGACATGTCAAATTTCCTGAGCTGCCTGAAGAAGAAGAGGTGTTCCTGTGCTTTCTTGATTGTCGCACTGTCGCATCTACGTGGGAAGTCCAGGACAGGTCGTTGGTTACTCCAAGGAACTTAATGCTCTTCACTCTCTCAACCTCGGTTCCGTTGATGTAGATGGGGGCATATTCTCCTCCTTTCTTTGTGAAGTGGGTAATCAGTTCTTAAGTTTTGCCGACATTGAGAGACATTGTTTTTATTGCAGGACATCAACAAGCCCTCTATCTCCCTTCTGTATTTTGACTTGTTGTTGTTAGATATCATCCCACTACAGTGGTGTCATCAACGAACTTGTAGATGGTGTTTGTTCGGAATTTGGCAACACAGCTGTAGGTGTACAGGGAATACAGTAGGGGGCTGAGGACACATCCTTGGGGGGGCTCCAGTGTTGAGTGTTATTGTAGAGGAGGTGCAGTTACCTATCCTCACTGATTGTGGCCTATGGGTCAGAAAGCTAAGGATCCAATTGAAGAGGGTGGAGCTGAGACCAACGTCACGCAGTTTTGAGATCGGTCAGGAGGGGATAATGGTTTTGATGTTGGAGCTGTAGTCAACAAGCAGGAGTCTGGCATAGGTGTCTTTGTTGTCCAGATGTTCCAGGGATGAGTGAATGGCTAGGGATATGGCATCCGCTTGTTGGTAGGCAAATTGCAGGGCATTGAGGCAAGTTGGGAGCCTGGAGTTGGTGTGGGCAATGACCAGCCTCTCGAAGCACTTCATGATTATTGAAGTCAGAGCTATTGGGCGGTAGTCATTAAGGCACACTGCATGTGCTTTCTTGGGGATGATTGTGGTCTTCTTGAAGCAGGCGGGGACTTCGGCTTGTAGGAGGGAGAGGTTGAAGATGTCGGTGAATACCTCCACCAGTTGGTCCGCACAGGATCTGAGCACACGGCTGGGGACATCATCTGAGCCTGTTGCTTTCCTTGGGTTGACCCCCAGCAAGACTGACCTGACTTCTGAAGCGGTGACAGAGGGAACAGGTGTGTCTGGGGCTGACGGGGCAGGTGGTATTCTGCTCAAACCAAGCATAGAAAGCATTGAGCGAGTCAGGGAGGGATGTGTCATTGTCTGCTATCTTGCTCTGCTTCATTTTATATCCCATAATGTTGTTTAGGCCTTACCATAGACAGCGGGAGTCTGTTTGGTAGGTTTGGGCCTCTAACTTGATCCGGTATTGCCTCTCGGCCTCCCTGATGGTTTTGCAGAGGTCATCTCTGGATTTCTTGCATTGATCTGGGTCACCCGACTTGAATGCTGCACGTCTGGTCTTCAGTAGGGAATGGATTTCCTGGTTCATCCAAGGTTTATGGTTGGAAAACACTCGGATTGACTTCCTTGGTACACAGTCTCCACGCATTTGCTAATGAAGTCCGTGACGGTGGTGGGGTACTCGTCTAGGTTTTCCACTGAACATTTGAACATGGTCCAGTCCATCAAGTCCAAGCAGTTCTAGAGATGGTGTTCTGCTGCCTTGGACCAGCACTGTACTTCGTCTTGTGAAGGATTCTCCAGTTTCAGCTTCTGCTTAATAAAAACTGAAAGAACTGCGGATGCTGTAAATCAGGAACATGAACAAAGTTGCTGGAAAAGCTCAGCAGGTCTGGCAGCATCTGTGAAGGAAGAAACAGAGTTAACATTTCGGGTCCGGTGACCCTTCCTCAGAACCGGACATGAAACATTAACTCTTTTTTTTTTTCCTTCATAGATGCTCCCAGACCTGCTGAGCTTTTCCAGCAACTTTGGTTTTGTTTCGGCTTCTGCTTGTATGCTGGGAGGAGGAACACAGCGCTGTGTTCGGATTTTCCGAAGTGTGGGTGGGGGTTGGAGCAATAGGCGTATTCAATGGTTGTGTAGCACTGGTCCAGAATGTTCGGTCCCCTGATGGGGCAGGAGATGTGTTGGTGGTATTTTGGCTTCACTTGCATGAAGTTGGCTTGGTTGAAGTGGCCGGTCACCATGAACAGGGCCTCAGGGAATTTTGTCTCTAGTGTGCTTGTGGTGGTGTAAATCACATCTAGGGCATTCTTCACATCCGCGTGGGGTGGTGCGTAGATTGCTGTCAGGATAGCGGAGGTGAACTCTCGTGGTAGGTAGTAGGGATGGCATTTTACTGTAAGGTGTTCTAGGTCCGGGCAGCAATGGCTTGCTAAGGTTGCTACATCCGAGTATCAGATGGCATTGATCAGAAAGCATACCCCACCGCTCTTCGCCTTACCTGAGGACACTGTGTGGTCCGTACGGTGTATGGAGAATCCTTCTGCATGTAGGGCACTGTCAGAGGTGAGCCAAGTCTCTGTGAATCAGAGCACACAACAGTCTCTCAGTTCCCTCTGGTAGGTAAATCTAGATCTGAGTTCATCCATTTCGTTTTCAATACTTTGGACATTTGCTAGAAGTATGCAGGGGAGGGGAGTCTTGGAACTGCGTTGTTTCAACCTCACTTTCAGGCCAGGATGTTTTCCCGGCTCCCTTGTACGTTTCCCGTATCCTGACGGTCCGGAGAGTCTGTGCTGCAAGTCTGCTGCTCCTGCAGGTAAGTGAGTCAGGTCAGTATGGGCCTTCCCCAGGGTGGGACGCCGTGAGGTCGGAGTTCAGGCCTAGGCTGGTCTGGTCTCCTTGGGACGGGTCATAGCGGCGGAGTTTCTGATCCTGGTCAGTCCCGGGTGCTGGTGGAGCGAGGCTTCGTTTCCTGCAGATAAGTGAGTCAGGCCATGTCGGGCCAGGCCTCCACGGGCTTGCACTGCTGCTGGTCTTGGGTCAGTCGGAGTTCCAGTGGGTCGAGTAGCTGTCGGGGCCAATTCCGATCTGGGTCGTCGTTGGGTTGCTGCAGGGTCATGGGTCGGGCCAATGTCCTCGTGGGTCCTGCAGGAAGCCGGTGGATCTATCCTGGGTCTGCGAGTCCAGCATTGCCAGTACTTGGGCCTGGATGACCGTAGAATCTTCAAACCTATAATTTAACTTAAAAGAACATTATTAATAAATTTTACAGATTTAGAATTGAAGTTTAAAAGTGTAGAACAGTTATAAGAAATGTTAGAGTTAGATCAGCTGTGGGAGTTTGCAAGGAGTTGTCTGTTGTTGGTGACATTTTGCATCACCTACTGATAGCCTGACATCAGTAGTGTAACAGTCTATAATTCCCTATTATTTGTCTACGGTCAGTTCTGCTATAATGAATGTTCTGGCAATGCAAATTGGCTACAATGCGACTGACGAATAGGACAGGGCTATTTCTAAAACCCAAACTTGTGTCAGCTGTAGCACGATTCCATCGGTACACAGAGGAGTACACGTCGACATCACATGATCGTTTCGTGAGCTTTGTCCTGAGCATGCTCAATCTTAGCGTCAAACGAGTCTCCGCGTTGGCATCACATGATCGTTTCGCAGAATTTGTCATGAAGCGCTTTCTGTGAGAGGTACAGTACCCCTGTGACTTTCGGGGGGGGGTGGGGCGGGGTTTTTTTGCAAATTTTGCAAATTTTTTTTGCAAATTCTGCTGTGTTACCCACAAAAATGCAAGGACAAAGTGACAAGAATGTTAGCAAGAAGTGTCCTGGAGATAAAATTGGGGGTGGTGAATGTAAGTAAAGGCTATGACACTAGAAGAGAAGCTAGATGTAATGAGAGAACATGTGATACAGTTCGTGTAACAGGGATAAAGGAGTCTACCTTATGCGCCATTAGAGACAATGCAGAAAAGATTAAAGCAAGCTGTATTGCTGTAACAAGTCAGACTGCTAGCAAATCTGTGAGGTCACAGACAAAGGAATTTAAGGAGATGGAATGGCTTCTAAGTGTGTGGATAGAAGAACAAATGGAAATGTGATCTGAGACTACCTTTCTCACCATAAAAGAGAAAGCCTTATCAATTTATGAAGATCTATCAAAAAAAGCTGAAAATCCTGCAGATGTGCCTGCTTTTACTGCTAGCAGTAGCTGGTTTGGCGGAAGCTTCTCACAGATTCTTTTCAAGATTTTAAAGGCTTTGATCCATCAGAGGTGCTCTCAAGAATCAAAGAACATTGTGTTGATCTTGCAAAGCCAGTTGGATTTGAAGAAGTGGAGAGTGAGGATGTTGAAGAGCTACCTGAGTCCCACTGTGAAGACCACTCTACAGCTGATCTACAACAACTTGTCACTGAGGGGTGAAGTGGAAGCTGGAGATGAAGAAGATGAAGTCCGGGATGCAACACCACATGAACACAACGCTTCTGTTTTGTCTTCTATCCTGAGGGAAATTGAGAAGCATTTGCAGCTCCTGGAGGACAACAATAAAACACAGAACACAGCAGGGTGGCAGTTCATGGAATAAAATCTTATCTGGCCCCTATGAACAGCTTCTTCATGAAAGAAGAAAAAGGGCAAAGCAGCAAAAACTGCAAGTCTTTTTTAAGCCAACCCCCAAGAAACAGTCAGAAGGCAATGAACCACAGACATCTGCTTCTGGATTAATTATTTTCCGCTAACCCTGCAACCACAACTGCACCTGAAGGTGATGATGATGATGATGACGACCCTCAGCCCCTGCATTAACAACAGAGCAACTTCAAAACCTCCTCCCCCAACAAGTCATCTTGACATTTTTTCAAGATAAGGTGTTAAATTTATCTTTATTTCATTATTAAATATGAATTGAACATTTATTCAAACTGTGCTATCCTTTGTTTTAGGCTTTTGAGTGAGCTTTGAGCAATTTTGGGTGATATTTTTTGGTGGTCTGCCCCTAACTCCGCTTTTCCCATAAACCCCATTATTTCTGTAGCACGATTTTCTATAACGCAATGTTGCGCAGGAACACAGCTATCATATTATAGCAGAACCAACTGTTTTTTTTATACCGTGGGGTGACATTATCTACCCTCCAATCCATAGGAAGTATTCCAGAGTCTGCAGAGTTTGAAAGATGACCACCAATGCAGCCACTGTTTTACAGCCGCTTCCTTAAGTATTTTGGAATGTAAAATCTGGGGCCTGGGGATATATTGGCCTTTAATTTGAATAAATTCGAGTACAGGAGCAGGGATGTCTGTCTGCATTGTATAGTGCCTTAGTGGGACCACAGTTGGGAGTATTGTGAGCAGTTTTGATCTCCTTATCTGAAGGAGGATGTCCTGGATATAGAAGGAGTGCAACAAAGGTTTACCAGACTGATTCCTGGGATGGCAGGACTGATGTATGAAAAGAGACTGGATCAGCTTGGACTATATTCACAAGAGTTTAGAAGAATGAGGGGGATTTCATAGAAACCTATAAAATTCTAACAGGACTAGTCAGGATAAAAGCAGGAAGGATGTTCCTGATGACTATGGAATCCAGAACCAGGAGTCATAGTCGAAGGATAAAAAATGCCATTTAGGACTGAGATGAGGAGAAATATCTTCACCCAGAGAGTGGTGAGTCTGTGAAATACTTTGCCACAGAAAGTGGTTGAGGTGAAAACGTTGAATGTTTTCAAGAAGGAGTTGGACATGGTTCTTTTGGGTTAAAGGGAATCAAAGGGCCTGGGGAGAAGGCAGGAATAAGTTACTGTATTGGATGATCAGTTGTGATCATATTGAATGGTGGAGCAGACTCAAAGGGCCGAATGGCTTCCTGCTGATCCTATTTTCTATGGTTCTACATTGACTTAATCACTTTTAGTATTGTGCCCCAGTATGTATGTGAATTTTATCACACCAAAGTATTTGCTCAGATCAGCTTCGCTAGCCTCCTTTGTGATTGTGAAAACTGGAATTAGTTCATTTCAAAGTTTCCACTTTGTCAAAGAATAATTGAACCCAAGTTTCCTTTCCATGGCTGTCTCTGCATTTGCTCAGGGGCCATAATTTTCTTTGTATGATTTTGTTTATTAAATCATGCTCAAAGATCTCGTATATTGCAAGTCATAATTCAGATACAGAATCCACTGCCGAGTTATGTACTGTGGCATTATATAGAGCCGAGGCTGCTCCTGAGGGATGTTCAGCTTCTAATTGTCTAATTTAAAATAAAGGGGCATTTGAGAGAAAATGTGACAGCTTCCTAGTCTTTTGATTTCATCATTTGGTAACTAAGGAAGTGGGAAAGTGATGGTCTCAGCTGCAGACTCATGGCTTTTTGAAATAAATGCTGAATGATGTGTTTCTCCTGGAAAAGGCTTGATAATATTTCAGGGAGGACTGTTGTGACACAATGGTAGTGTCCCTACCTTTGGGTCAGAGTACCCAGGTTCAAATCCCACTCTCTCCAGAGTGTGTCATAATATTTCTGAACAGGCTGATTAAAAAGATCTAAAATGTTTCAGGGTAAAGACGTGTTTCTCACTGCTCCACAAACCATCTTCTGAGAAAAACTGAGTGAGATAGGCTGAATGAATGCTGTCACCTGTAGCAGGCAATGCCAGAACTACTGAAATGATCCATCTGCCTCTTGGCTGACAATGGTACCAGGGAAGGGGAACGCAAAACTACAGGGCATAGGTTTAAGGTGAGAGGGGAAAGATTTAAAAGGGAAGGGGCTATCTTCTCATGCAGAGGGTGGTGCATGTATGGAACGAGCTGCCAGAGGAAGTGGTGGAGGCTGATACTATTACAACATTTAAAAGGCATCTGGATGGGTACATGAATAGGAAGGGTTTAGAGGGATATGGGCAAAATGCTGACAAATGGGACTAGATTAATTTAGGATTTGTGGTCAGCATGGATGAGTTGGACTGAAGGGTTTGTTTCTGTGCTGTACAACTCTTATGACTATGTGTGTGGAATGAACTTCCTAAAGAAGTGGTGGATGCAGGTAGAGTTACAATGTTTAAAAGACATTTGGATAAGTACTTGAATAAGAAATGTTTGGAGGGATATAGGCCGTGCAAAGGCAGGTAGGTCTAGTTTAGTTTTGGATTATGGTCGGCATTGACTGGTTGGACCAAAGGGTCTGTTTCCATACTGTATGAATCTATGATTCTAAATCTGAATTCCAGATTATAACAAGAATTTATTGTTGTGTTCGGTGTCCGTCTGTACCTGGGATCAACCAGAAAAATACTGCTGACCCAGATCATTGCAGACTGTGGTGTCTTTTCTGTGTCCCCTCTCACTAAGCACAGAAGGAGAGAGGTTGTACATAAAATTATGAATTGCCAATACCCTCTAGGCAATGAACACAATAGAACTGCTTACCAAGCAGTTAGGAGTTTTGACAGCAGTGGGCATGTGGTGTGACTGATAAAATGCAACACTTTACAATCCTGGTCCAAAAGGAGTGCTGAAAATAATATAACAATGGATAGAACAATAACTGTGCCCACCAAGATGATGCTGAAACAGTTAGTCAGGGAAAATGAAGGTCTACCCCACTGAATCAGTAACAGATTCACTACTACCACCACTTTCAAAGCTTTTCTCTTCTACAAAGTTTGGTCACTTGTCCTAATGCTTCCTCCTTTGGCTTTGTGTCAAATATTGGTCTGGTGATGCTTTTGATAAATGCCTTGGGATATTTTGCTATGGAAAGGTTCCATCAGATTTTGCTGAACATGATTCCAAGCATCATATAATGCCAGAAAGGTCCTAACACTTCCATGCGTAATAGTCTGATCAGAGATATAAAATGTTCTTCAACGTACTGGATTCCTTACCTTGTTGCACAGGGGAACATTATAAAGGGTGAATTTGGGTGGGGATCTTGCATATTTTTGACCTGATTTTCTATCAATTTGATGAAATGTTGGCTGGGCTCTGTTTCAGAAGTACCATTTCTCAACCACATTTCATCTCATTCAGTTAGTTTGTTATGATCTTAATGGAGACTAAGCACTTTAAAAACAAATTGACCCTCGAGTTGATATCTGAAAGGATGACGCAACAAAATTTCACATTTTAAGACTTTTCGGTAACCAACAGATTAAAAACACTATTGACTAAATGTTTTGTCAGCAATTGACATTCTGAACTACTGAATTTTCCCCTTTTAGCACAATTGAAAATCAGAGGATACACTTTGCACTAACCCCTAAGTAGCCATTTGATTTTCTTGGACCCAAAATGATTCTTAGTTTATGAGGATTTGCTTCTATTCCTTGCCTTTCCCAGCCTGGTACTTTTTAACCCTAGAACTGCCTTTCTCAGTGAGGGTTTTTTTTTGTGGTGATCCTCTTGCTAGTACAAGCTGGATGAATCTTCCCAGCCTTACTTCAAATCCTAATGCATTTGTTCTTTTCAATCAAATGCGAGCTCTCATCTACATTCCTATAGAGCGAACCACAGAGATATTAGATCTCTAGCTGCTCTGTCTCTTCTCGATCCCAGCAGGCAAACTTTGTGAGTTCTCAGGGATATCCTTGACTTTTCCCCTCTCAAAGACCATCTCCATGGCACCGTGAATCTAAAGGACCATATACCATTGTAAAAATGCTAATTAGCTGTTTCTGAGGCAACAACTATTTTTTACCTTGGGACTAGATGGACAATTTAAAACACAAATATTTACAATTCATCACTCACAACACTCTTCTGTAACTTTGGAGAATTAATCTCTCCACTGATGGCAATGTCTTCAAATGCAAAAACATTGCACCATTTTTTGCCAGTAAAACAATCTGCCCCCCCACCCCTCCGCCTATAAGCTCTCGCATTCAAACCATCCAAACTTACTATCAGGAAGACTTCAGAACAGGTCACATGTTTGCCTTCAATAACATAGACCAAAATTTGCAATATTACTGTTTCAGAAATCAGAGTTGGTGGTTGATGATATTTGATGTAACTGTAATCTTCCTTCCCTACCTCCCACCACCTCCCCCCTCCATCCAGAATGATAGATCAGTTATGTCACTTAATGAAGTTATAGGGAAGATAGAAGCATATTACTGTCATTGTCCAGCTCCATGATTACAGACATTTTGGTTTAGTATCAGCAGTAAGGTTGGAGAGTCAAAATTAGCTTCAGTTATACGGCGAGGTAAAGGATCCTGTAATTCATTAAATTCTATCTACTTACAATTTTTTAGTTTGCCTAGAAATCCTGAGGCAATCCTTATGCCTTTGTAGTCTTGCAAAACTGAAGATTAGTTGGATGACTAAGCCACAACTGTGTTAAATGTATATGCATAACTAGTCTTGTCCTGTTTAACTGCCTCTTACACATGGCAGCTAATAAAATCTGCTATCACATCACCGTTGTGAAAGTAAAGACAAATTGTTTTTAATTAATAAATTGTTTGGGCATTATCACATTGGGACCATGCTATGTGCAAATTGCCTGTTGTATTTCCTTACATTATGAAAATGATTATACTTCAGAAATATTTCACTGGCAGTAATGTGATTTAGGATGTTCTGTGGTCATGAAAGCTATTAAATAAATGCAAGTCTTTCTTCCTTTCTAATGACAACATCTTATACTTACCAACTTATCAGCTGCTTCATCAATGACCTTCCCTCCATCAAAAGGTCAGAAGTAGGATTGTTCACTGATATTTGCAAAATTTCAGCACCATTCACAACTCCTCAGATACTGAAGCAGCCTGTGTACACATGCAGCAAGGCTTGGACAATATCCAGACTTGATCTGATTATGGCATGACATTCGCACCATACAAGTGCCAAGGAATGACCATCTCCAACAAGAGAGAATCTGAGCATCTCCACTTGATATTCAAAGCATAACCATCACTGAATTGCTCCACTAGTGATATCCTGGAGTTTGCCACTGACCAGAAACTGTGCTACAAGGGCAGTTCAGTGGCTGGGGATTTTGCAGCTAGTAACACATCTTGTGTCTCTCCAGTGCTTCCTCAAATACCCTCCAATGTACAAACCAAGAATACTCTTCATTTGTGTGGATGAGTGCAGCATGACAACACTCAAGAAGCTTGACACCATCCAGAACAAAGCAGCCCACTTAATTGGCACCACATCCACTACCTTCGATATTCACTCCCATTGCCATTTATGCCCAGTGGCAGCAGAAGTGCACCAGATACTAGAAGTACTGCAGCCCCTTCAATGGCAGTTCCCAAACCTGCAACCTTTACTGTCTAAGAGGACAAGGGCAGCAGATACATGGCAACACCACCACATACATATTCCTCTCCAAGCCTCTCGTTTTCCTGACTTGGAAATATATCGCTATTCCTTCAGTGTCGCTGGGTCAAAATCCTGGAACTGTCTTCTGAACAAGTACTGTGGGTGTGCTGAGGTCTGCAATAGTTCATGAAGGCGGCTCACCACTAGCATCTCACGGGCAGTTAGGCATGGTTAATAAATGCAGGCCCAGCCATTGAAACCCAGATCCCATGAATGAATAAATCATTGATATGGTGCCTTAATGTAATGAAATGTCTCAAAATGCTTCACAGGAACATTATAAAGTGTGACACCAAGCTGCATCTGGGAGATATAAGGTCAGAAAACCAAAACCTTGTCAAAGAGGTAGGCTTTAAGCATCATAAAGAAACGAAAGGTAGAGAGATGAAGGAGAGATGTGTGTAGGGTGGAGGAATCCAGAGCTTGAAGCCTGGGCAATTGAAGATATGACCTACAATAATAGTGATTATCATTTTAATCCACAAGAGGTCAGAATCATAGCAGCACAGATATTTCAGAAGTTTGTGGGGTGGGACAAAATTACAGAGAAAGGGTGGAGGATGGATGTGAAAGCGTTTGAAAAACAAGATGAAAATTCTAAAGTCTGGATACAGCTGGAATGACAGCCAATGGAAGTCAGCGAGCTCAGTGGCGATGAGTGGCCGACTTTGGTATGTGGGAGGCAAGCTGAGAGTGCATTGAAATAATTAAATGAAACTGCAGAAGCAATTCAGCTAAAGAGTTGTCAGTATTCAAGTTGAGCAGCAGGGAATTTCTGTGGTGACAATAAATAGTCTGCCAACGCCGGGAACATGGCAAAACAATCTGCTATAACTAAACAAATCCACTGCTTTCAGTTTACCTTCAGGATTTTGATTGGCCTGATGTTGTCCTCCGACGTTAACAATGAGGCAGGTTTTTTTTTCCAATTTCTGTTAATGCAAACCGTGTCTTCCAGGGCTTTGCAACAGATTCTCAGTTTAAGTCCAACATTCACAACTTTTTTTCCTCTCGGAATGTTTTCAACACTGCCCCCTTCCTTTTCCTTCAGTTATTTCTTTGTAAAAACAACAGTCCTATTTTCGATGAGAGTAGCACATTTTGCGAACTCACAGCTGGCGTGGTGCGAAATGAGTGATGCGCTTCAGCAACTTGCAGTTAGAGCAGCCAGCAGCTAAACTGACATTACATAATCTGTCGAGTCAGTCATGGTACACTAGTTAGAGGCAGAATGAGGAAGTGATTCAATTGCTCCTTCTGCAGTGACAAGATAAATAAAATAAATTGCGCGGGATGACAGGCAAGCAAAAGCAAACAGCAAGGTCTCTCAATGCACCAATGCCCCAGGAAACAGCCCCGGACTTATTTTCTCAAACTTGTGCCGAAAGCAACTTTCCAAGGCACTGCAGCAGTGAGGGTTATCAACTGTGCTGCAGCGATTAAAGCTTCATCCTCACCGTATTGCAGTGAGTGACCTTGAAGAAAAATCCAAAAGCTAGATGCTGGAGAAGAAACAAGAACAAAAGAAAAACAATCGCTGGGAAAACTCAGCAAGTCAAGGCTGATAAAGAGAAATTGAAACGCAAGAGCTTTTAAGCTAAGCTGGGAAAAATTGTCAGGACGTTAAAAAAAAAGTTGCGAACTTTTATAACTACTCTTTGAAAAAGTTTAATCGAATATGGAGGGAGGAGGTGGGGGAAGGATTGTTTGAATTTGGGAATCAACCTGAGAAAGCACGGGAATGGATCTGCTAGCGGACTACAGGTGGAGGCAGGGCAGTAGGAGACAAAAGATAGGTCCTGTTTCTTACCAGAGATGGCAGTCCTCTGCAAGCAGGCACATAGCGACCCCAATCTGTCATTGTATCCTATTCCAGGCTGGGGCTCCGGCATTTCAAGGGATTACTGCAGTGATCCAGCGCATCAATACAAAAACAAAAGTTTGTCACCGGTAAAGTTTAGAGACCCTGGATCCACTTTAGAGACAAGTACAAAACGGACTCCGAGAAGCTTAAAAAAGACATTTGCAGTACAGCGGATGATCTGTAACGTCAGGAACAACTAGAAGAAAAGCTGACATAGAAAGTGTCAATTTTTAAAAATCACACTCCACTTGAAGGTTTCAATATAATCATAAGAGTGGGAGCTGAGGAAAGGAATCGAAAGAGAAAGAAGCTCTGAATATTGAGCTGGTGTTGGTGGAAATCAGACCAGCTAAGATCTCAGTAAATGGCAGAGCAGGCTTGAGGAGGCGAATGGGCTACTTAAGGCTCCTAATCTTTGTGTGAAATAGTTTCTCCAATGCAGGAGTTGTGCATCCATTTTGCTGCAGCTCCTGCTGTTGGCACTGCACGAGATGCCAAGGGCAGACCTGTCTGGAAAGTAAGTCAGTGAGCAGCCAATGAGCCAAGAAGGGGATGGGTATTTGGAGAGCAGGCAAGTAGGAACCGAAGGGATTACAATCTCCAGAGAGATTGCCCCAGTTCACAATGGGCATCCCCTGAAGGTAATACCTGACTTTCTTCTTGGCCTTCTAAATATAAAACAGACTGCTGAATCCCTGCCTGCCTACACATGCCAACCATCTTATCTCATGGGCAGTGTCTTATCAGGTTCAATCGGTTTATCAACCAGTTCATTTGACCCCTAGTTATTTATTTAAATATGATGGGAGACCTTCCCATTATGCCATCCAGCCTTTCAACTTATCATAATATCATAGCAAACTAGGTGGGGTGGGGGGTGGAAAATGGTAGGCCTAGTACCCACGATACTTTATGTGCCCTCTGCCCCCTTTAAAAACACATCGGCAGGGGCACTGACTATCCATTGCTAAAAGGGTGGTTTCTACTGCTACCTGTGCTGAATTTGCAGACTCATAATCAGGAGGACGTTCTCATCTTTTGCCAGCTTTCCTCAGCCATTGGAAAAAAGCTCAGCAACCACTGAAATACTGCGGGATTGTGACTCTGAGTCAGCTACCAGAAGCTTGCACAGCATTTTCAGTTGGAGTGGACTCCCATAAGAATGGTCTATTTTCTACGAGACCCCCAGCCAGACCTAGAGAACCTCTTCCTCCAACATAAATAGATTTTAATAGTAGAGCATTAGAGTTTATAGGTCTGTCAGACATTTTCTATTTGCAAACCTTACTATGGATATTTAAAGATGAATATGAAAAGTCCCTGTATTCATTGTTGCTGTGACAGCTTCAGGAACCTGTAAAAAGCATGGCTGCTGTGTATTATCTGGCAGTGGAGATAGCTCTGCACAACGCGGTCTTCTCACTCTGAAAACAAATGCCTGTATGGGTTGAGCAAACAAGGATCGACTCCAGCTGAACAATCCTAAACTAGCACAAGAAACACAAGGTTTCTGCATTAAACTGAAAGCATCGGAGAATCTGAGAATAGGAACATAGCAATTGGAGTAGTCCATTCAGCCCATTGAGTCTGTTCTGCTAATCAATTAGATCATGGTTGATCATCCAGTCTCCATAACCCTTGTTGTAGTTAGTCTCCAGAAAATCTACTAATTGGTTTCTTGATCATGCTCAATGATTGAGCTTCCACAGCCCTCTGTGGTAGAGAATGGTGAAGCAGACTCAATGGGCTGAATGGCCTAATTCTACTGCTATATCTTATGGTCTCACTTGGAGTATTTCGCTCAGTTTTGGTCTATTTATCCAAAGAAGGATAACACGTGCCCTAGGAGGAGTGCAGTGGAGATTCACCAGATTAATCCCTGGGATAGTGGGATGGTTTTATGAGAAGACTGGGTCTCCATTCCCAAGAGTTTTGAAGTATCAGGGGTGGCTGTATTGAAACATGACAGGATGGGTGTAGATGCTGCCCTTGGCTGGTGACTCTAGAACCAGAAGATATTGTATCAGAATAACAATTGGTTATTTAGGACAGGGGTGAGGAGGAATTTGCTTAGTCCAGTTTAAGGCACAGGAAATACAGTCCTCCAGAGTGCCAAAACCCAGAAAGGTTAAGCCAACTGAGAACCATCCTGTTTCAATCATTGTCAGTGACTGTCAGTCAGAATTGTCATCTGTTTAGACATCTGATTGCTGGATATCTGAATCCATACTGGCAGAGCTTTGAGTTTGTCAGCTGCAGCTTATGCTTTACGACAGTTTAATATGTCCTTGAAATAAAATAGAAGGTAAATATAAAAAAAACTTCAAAGTTTTTTGAGAAAAAGACTGTGAAACAAACATACATTTTATGAAGATGTCCTCTTTTCAAGCTGAGAGAATTACTTTCATTTCACTGCACACTATTCTGTGTGCACCAACCTGTTGCAGGGTTTCAGATGAGAAAACACTTGGAAAGCCCGCATTTCAAGGACGGTATGAACAGGAATAAGCTAGTTTATCCGAAAGCCTATTCTGCTACTCTATCAGATCATGAACAATCTATAATTAACTTCATTCTCTGTAATAGCCTTAACCAGCTTATATCTAGCAATCCCAGTCATGCAAGTTTCAGTTATCTGTCCACAGAGAACAAGAAACTCAAATAGGCTCAGTGAATAACCCAGAAAGTTGGACATGAGTTAGGCCACTTTTGGAATACTGCAGTCAGTTCTGGCTTCCCTACTGTAGGAAAGATGTTGTTAACCTTGAAAGGGTTCAGAAAAGATTTACAAAGATGTTGCTAAGGTTGGAAGGTTTGAGCTATAGGGAGAGGCTGAATAGGCTGGGAATTTTTCCTTGGAAATTCAGAAGCTGAGGGGTTATAGAGGTTTATAAAATCACGAGGGCCACGGATAGGGTGAATAGCCAAGATTCTTTTCCCTAGGGTAGGGGAGTCCAAAATTAGAAAGCATAAGTTTAAGGTGAGAGGGGAAAGATTTAAAAGGGACCTAAGGGGCAAATTTTTAATGCAGAGGATAGTGCATGTATGAAATGAGCTGGCAGAGAAAGTGGTGGAGGAGGGTACTATTACAGAATTTAAAAGGCATCTGGATGTGTATATGAATACTAAAGATTTAAAGGGATATAGACCAAATGTTGGCAAATGGGATCAGATCAGTTTAGGATATCTGGTCATCGCAGACAAGTTGGATTGAAGGGTCTATTACCATGCTGTACAACTCTATGAGACAGAATATTAAGTAAGTGTAAAGTTATGCACTTTTCACATTTCTTAAATGGTGAGAGGTTGGAGCCAAAACTCTGCAGCATTTCTGTGACACTGGTGAGTCGTCTATTTGGGTGCTGTCTGATAGACTGGAGTCTGGTCTTCCCAAGGGACCCAGTGAATATGATCAGGAAGGGCTGGTCAGAAAGGGATGAAAAATCGTGAAGGGACATTTGAAAGGGGTTGGAAGCTCAAGAAGGGGTGCTCGGGGTGGGGGGTGGGTTTCTTCTCTGTACTCTGAGAATTCGCTGGCGGCTGGTCTGACTAGTGAAGGAATGCCCGCATAATTGATCTGCAGTTGGGGGAAGCTCAGGCATGAATGTAGATTATTTCAGCTTAAGTTTTCACTTATGAGGGAGTCCAAAATGAAGTGTAAGCAGTTGAAGTGAATAATTAAGTCCATGGGTGAGAATGGAACAGAGAGATATGTTGATAGGGTGAGACGAAGTGAGATGAGGCTCCAGCGGAGAATGAACACTACCTGTTGAGTGATATGACTGCTTTCAGTGGTGTTTATTCTGTGAAAACTACTGATAGCAATGTATATTCTCATGAGAGGTTTTGGCACCATCTTCCGAAGTAAATACTCCCAGTCTTCCTTCCTCTCCCTTCTTTGATAAAATGCCTACTGTTGTCACAATGAGATAGCCTCAACCTAGTCTCGCATGTTCTGCCTCAGAGGACATCAGTAAATAATTCTGCCATTTATGCTGGGATCCATGTCTTGGTGGCTTTCAACACGAATACTCATGAACAGATCCGGCTATCAGACAATTCATGAAAACTCAGTAAGGCCCAGAGATTTCAGTTCAGTAATAAGATTTGCTTATTTAAATTAATAAAGAATAGGTTTAAAAAAATATTTATTTCCATAATAACATACAGAAGTAAGGTACCATAATACCTTGATACTGTGTTCACTATTGTATGTTACACTTTGTTAGCACTGCACTGTTTGCAGTTGTAATAATAATTAGCTAAATGTAATATCTCACTATATAACCAACTCCTGTGTATCAAGAAAATACAGCCCATAACATATCATTGATCGCAGGAGTTCTGCAGCTTTTTTAAAGTTACTGCTCTTAACGGGGAAGATTGAAAAATCTGTTGAGAACAGTTAGAAGTACTGGTTATCTTTAGGCTCCAGATTGATTAGCTTTTTGTTGTTTTAAAAATAAAGGCTTCATGAAGAAACAAAGCATGGTGTCTGGAGTTTGCCAGAGGTGCACTAGACTTTTACGTATCACAGATCATATATAGATTACAGAAGAATGCCATTCAGCCCTCCAAGCTGATTCTATCAGATCACATTTAACCTGTATCTGAGATCCATTTACCCACGTTTGCTCCATAATCCTTGATCAGGAGGATATGACATCTTATCAGGTCCACAGCACAATGAATTATCCTGCAGGTGCCTGGCACTTTATGGCAACAAGGTGCAATTGCTCTTTATTACTGAAATCTACACTTGGGTGAATTACAGGACTTATTAAGTTTTTTTTAAGTGTTATTTCAAAGGTACAGTAGAGGGTAGAAACAGATATTTTGATTCCTGTGCAATAAAGTCGTTTTTTGGAATTTCTCATTTGCAAATGGCTGAAAGAAAAGAGAGTCAAATATTCTTAAAGTGCATGGCACCCTGCCTGGAATTTCCGTCTTGGGTTGAAAACATGGCAGAATCCTACAGCAGCAGAGATCTGGTATCCTGGATCACTTTCTGACCCACTATCAGGTGAAACTGTTCCTCACACGGTCTCTAGCTCCCAGAATGTCAAGGACCACTGAATTCTGTCTTCAGGTACGGTCTTGTTGATGAGTTTCTGCAGGCAACTAAATTAGTTTAAATGCTTTGTCGGCAAGAAACTTGCACAAGATGCAGTGCAAGAAACTCGCTTAAATGTATTTACCATTGTGCCAGAAGCCACCAAACATGATGGGGAAGGAATGGGTACATGTTTTGAGTGATACCAAAGTAATTTCAATGCTGTAACATCAGAGTTCCAGGAAAGGTACTAAAACCCTAAAGATTTATCCTCGTTTGTTTAGTTACTTGAAGCCCACCATGAGATTATAGACTCAGTACTGCTGAAGATTATGACACTGCCTCCATGTCACATGTTAGAGTGCTGCCCTGCAATCAATGCCTGCTATCCGGTATTTAACAATATGAACCAAGGGGAAATCAAACAGTGCCTGAAACATCAAGACTAAATCAGGAGAGACTAACTGGAACTCAGTTGCACTGTGGTCTCCGAAGGATTAGCTAGGCTTCCCAGGGGAGTTTGGGATGGAAATTCAAATCCTTGCTATACTAGCTGACATAGATCATTCTAATTAGAGCCCGAGGAATGCTTTCAACTGAAGAACTGAATTCAGTTGACTTCAGTAGAAGTCCTGCAGTTAACAAAAAAGTTAATAATTATGGCACAAAGTACACTTGCTTTTATCAGTACAATGAGTGCCTGTAAAATGCTAAACTAGGGCACAGACCTTCAGTGCACTGTAGCCTAGAATGTCAGGCATCCAGGCCTCCCGACACAGCACAGTGCCTGTCCATGTTGCCTTGGAGAGCTGCTGGCTGACTGACTGAAAGCTAGCTTCTGGCCTATAGCACAGGAGACAAGCTCTCTGGGAGAAACCGCCCCCTACTGCTCTTGTCCGTGTTCCAACTAGTGGACAGTATCAGCAGGCAGGAGCTGACAGTCGCATCACTGACAGACAACACAGTATCGAATGGTCGAGAAATGACTGCAGCTGAAAACTCCTACAACATTTTCCTGTTAGTTTAGCCCAGGCATTCGTCAACTTAATAGAAATGTATTGAAATAACTGCCAATGCACTGTGGCTGTCTCCTGTAGGTCAAAAAGTTTTCTAGAGGTTGATAATGTGTAAACTGCAGTAATACTGCATGGTGGGGCTAGGTCAGATGTTCGGTGCAGTAGAAGAAGCCCAACTCTCCTGACCACTACCAATATCCCATCGCTTTATCACGTTAAAGATCATTGTGGTTCATCACCAGGGATCAGAGTTACAAAGAGAGGTGCAAGAGGTTAGGGTTGGATTTCACAAGAGTATGGAGACTGTGGAGCAATCTGATAGGAATCTTCACGTAGGATAAAACAGTGATAAAAATATTATAAGAGGGAAATAGAGCTGGGGATGAAGCTCACAAATTTATAATGTTGACAAAAGGACTAAAGTGAATGCCCTGAAATATCCTTTTTTCACACAGCGGGTGGCTAGCATTCGGAATTTTCTGCAAGAAAATGGTGAAAACAGAATCCATAAATACTTTTAAAAGGGACGATGCCTGATAGACGGCGAAATTAAAATATACAGCAAACTTTGTTTTGACCAGCACCTTATGAACCAGCACTCTCATGAACCAGCACTCTCAATTAGCCGGCAAAAATTATATACCTTAAATACTGCTGAGTTTCCTGTATTTTCACAATCTCCGCAATGTCCAAGCACTCAGTTGAGGGTGTGAGTAAGAAGGCTCTCTGCCAGCAAGTTTTATTTAAGGTGGAGTTGCATTATTATTTAAGTGATTTATGCTGTAAATAAAGTATAACAGTGACACGTATACTCCCCAGAACATGTTTCTATTACTTAGTGTGTGTTTTTACATTGATCATGTGAACTTCTTCATTAAATGGCACACTCCTGGTCCCATAGCTGCCAGTTAACAAAATGTTTGCTGTTTTAGGGTGGGCACTAGCACGGACCTGATGGGCTGAATAGCCTGTTTCTGCACTCTCAATTGTTCGTGCTTCTCACCTGCCCCTCTACTGACACAAATCTGAATAAATTGAAGATTCAGTAGTTCACGTTCCCGCCAAAAGTGCAGCACAATTGTCATCCCCTGGTCCCCTCCAAGCTCAACGGGCTTTCAGGATCTTGGCTCAGATCTACAAATAGTGCTAAAGCCTTGTTCCATCTGACTGACCTTACCTTTCCCCTGACCTAATCCCACCCCAGCTCTTTCAGGCTCCAGATTACTGTTTTTGTCCTACGTTCCCTTCCTACCGTCACATCAGACTGATTTTTCCGGTCGCTTGATTGCTGGAATTCTCTTCCGAAACCTCTTTTGCGATCTTTGAAAAGCCTTTCCGAAAAATAACCTCTCTGGTTTCTCCTTCAGCTCTCTAGCAGCGCTCTGAATTCCTTCCTTTGCTGTGTGCTGTCGATGTGTCCCATTGTGAAACGTTTAGAAATGATCATCGTGTGACGAACATGACATAAATGCAAATAATTATCAATATCCCATGTTATCCTGGGAAACAGCAGGAAAAGCCGCCACATTATTAGCTGTTTTGTTGGAGCCTTGTGTTTCGTCAGTGACAGCATCTCATTTCCCAGTCAGGCTACAGAGAGCCCTCCTCTAGCCGGACAGTGGAATCTTATTTAAATACTTCTGCTCTGGGCAGCTGCAGGTTTTTCCAGCGTCTCAAGATCACTCGGTGTTTCTCTGTATTTGTCGTTTCCTCAGCAATCTTCCGAACCATCACCCTCATGACAGTGACTGTTTCAGCTTCCTTATCCTCCCCAATCAGATGATCCAGAACATCACCCTCTTTCACCTGCCAACACAAAGAAAAGAAAACAAATAATCGTTCAGAACCTGAAATCAATTGGGCTGCTTGGAAACCATGGGAAATCCAATGCTTTCAACTGGGAGGCAAGAAGCTTGAAGTTCTGCATCATATCTCCCATTGTCTCGCAAATTAACCAGAGGGTTGAGAGGAAATTTAAACTCCTGTTGATGTTCTATTGAAGCACAGAAGGTGGAAAGCTCTGCACATCTTGATCAAGGTCCCGATGGATGGGTTCTGCTTGTGCAGGACACCACTGAGCATGAGCCTCACATACATTAAAAAAACAGAAACAGCTGTAGGCCATTCAGCCCTTCAAGCCTGTTCCACTGTTTCCTGCAAACATGGCTGATCATCCAACTCAGCAGCCTCTTTCCACCTTCGTTCACCCTTACGCTTTGATGCATTTAGCCCTAAAAACCATGTCTAACCTCCTTCTTGAAAACATTCAACGTTTTGACTTCAACCACTTTCTGTGGCACAGAATCCCACACACACACCACTCTCCGGGTGAAGAAATTTCTCCTCATCTCAGTCCTAGATGACCAACCAGACATCCTTACACTGTGACCCCTGATTCTGCATTCCCTGGTTATCAGAAAGATCCTTCCTGCATTGATCCTGTCTAGTCCAGTTAGAATTTTATGGGTCATAGGCAGGTCATGCAACAGCTTAAAAAATATCAGGGAACATTGGTTGATACTATTTCCTGCTGAAATCAGCTTAATTTTCTTTAGGAAGTTTTGCCATAAATTTTGTTTAATTCCTTTCAGGTTTACTCCTCAATTGTGACGCATTAAACTACAAACTGGCATGTAAACAGAGACCAGGAACTGATCTGGATCAGCTTTATATAAATAATGTGGCTGTACAACAAGCCAAAGGCTGGGAATTCTGCAGCGAGTAACTCAGGTGTATGACGGAATATCCTGCACTTGCCTGGATGAGTGCAGCCCCAACAACACTCAAGAAGCTTGATATCATCCAAGATAAAGCAACCCGCTTGACTGGCATCAGATCCACAAACATCAACTCCCTCCATCACCAATGCTCAGGTGTACTGCGTCTTCTTACATGGCACTTTCCAAAACCCCAAGGAGGGTAAGGGCAGTGGAACAATGGGAACATCACCATATACAACATCTCCTCCAAGCCACTCACCATTTGGACCTGGAAATATATCGCCATTTCCTCAGTGTCACTGGGTCAATATCCTGGAACTCCCTCGCTAACCACATTGTGGGTTAACCTATTGTGCCCGGGTCCTGGTATGGAACTTGTTCCTACAGTCATCTGACTCAGAATTGAGAGCCATAACTGACTAGTATTATTGTCTGCACTCTCTTTGGAATTTATTTTATTGAATAAAGACCTCCAGTTGACACTTTTATAGATGCTGGCAATCCAGGGTTGGTAAGATCAGTTGGCTGGATGACTGGTTTATGATGCAGAGTGATGCCAACAGTGTATGTTCAATCCTCATCCTTACCCTTGTCTGAGGTGTGATGACCCTTGGGTTAAACGACCACCAGTCACCTCTCCCTCTCTCTGTGATGAGACAGCAGCCCTATGGTCAGCTAGTACTATGGCAACTTTACCTTTATATTTCAAGCATTTGGCTGACTTTAGTTTAGATTTTCACCAAGTTGGTTCTTTCCTGTCATTTTAAATTTCCACCTGTGAATGACCTGAGAAGTAGGAAATATTTGCCTGAAATATTTCCAAAATGAAAGTTAAAAAAAAAATCGCTAATTTTATTCCCACAGCAAGCAAAGGAGGCACAAGTTGCTGGGAGGGGCAGGGGAGCATGTTGCAGGCCTGACAAATGTTGCATCCTGAACAGGAGGGTGTTAGTTCTCAATGAGGAACTCTCTCTATTTCTCCACCGGATCTTGCTGATTGGCGGCCTACAGGAGTAGTGCTTTTAAAAAATGTTCCTTTCCTGTTATACAACCAAGGGAGCAAACTGACAACAGCTGGGAGTGCTCACCGAGAGCTACAGGCTAATCTTATCACCAGGCAGATGGTTTCAATCTCTATGGAGGTTAATAATGATAACTACCCACCCACATTGCCCATAATCAGGAATTAGGCAAATTGCTTCACTGTCATGTTTTGGTCTCATGTGGAACTGTTCTATTAGCCAGTTTTGCTGTCTAATGACATTTTTGCTTAAATAAAAACAGTTCTGTAGAATTACAAAGCCATGAGGCAATGTGTTGCCCATTGTAACAAAAGCATATTCCCCACTTCCCCCACAACCCTACCGCTTCCAAGTGAGTTTTCAAACATCACAGAGAGGCCCAGCGTCCTTACCTCCTGCCTGCTCAGTGTTGGCAAACGATCATTCGAATCTTCAACCTGAACTGACCTCAAAAATCACGACCGAACAATTAAAACAGGAACTCAATTCCCACGGCTCCGAATGAAGGCTGTGGTGTATCTCCTACTGTAAAGCCCGACAAACATCGGTCATTCATTTCGGATGGGGCAGTGAGGGATTGCAAATGTGATTTTTGATTGACAAGAGAGACAGATGTCACAAAGGATGAGGTAACACCTCTCCCATCAACTAAAGTTATACAGTGGTGTTTGGCGTTGAGATAGTTACGTTGAGTGCGTTTGAAATAAATTGAGGTGAAAACGTAAAACGTACCACTTTACTTTTCTTCAGTAACTTCTCTCCATTCAGTCTCAGCTTGTTACTATAAAAGGAATCTTCCACTTTGCTGTAAAGCAAACCACAAACTGGTGTTAAGGAGTGTGCTGGCTGGTAAAACATTCAGCTACAGGACCCCACTGCAAATGAAAGCCCAGCCCAGTGTGGTTGTGAGCAACGTGAAAGCTGATTGAACCTAATTTTGAAAAGGACGCAAACTTGGTTTAGCAGGTACAAGTTAATTTCACCAGATGTATCTGTGAACCCAAAGATAACATCTATACAGAATGCTAATACGGAAATGGTAATATGTTAGCTGTCACAGTATAAGCCTGCACTGTCTGATCAGCAGATTCTGCAGTTATCAACTATGTCACCCAGAACAGGAGGATAGAAAGGGTCTAAAAATGATAAGTAGATACGGCCAGTAAGCTGTACGTAATGGACAGCAAAATCTGTAGCACTTTCCCATCCCACTTCTTACCTTTACCCCAAAGAGTTATAGAATCACAGAATCTTCACAGTGCAGACAGAAGCCATTTGGCCCATTGAGTTTGCACCAACCTCCCCCCCACCAAAGAACATCCCACCCAGACCTACCCCTATAACCCTGCATTTCCCATGGCCAATCCACCTAACCTGCACATCTTTGGACTATGGGAGGAAACTGGAGCACCCAGAGGAAACCCACGCAGACACGGGGAGAACGTGCAAACTCCACACAGACAGTCGCCCAAGGGTGGAATCGAACCTGGGTCCCTGGTGCTGTGAAGCAGCAGTGCTAACCACTGAGCCACTGTGCCGCCCCTACTCCTTCAAGGAAATTCAATATATTGATTAAACATGATTTCCCTTTCACAAAACGAGGCTAACTCTTCACAATTACCATCAAGGGTATATCCTCACCAACCAGTTCAAAACTCAACTGAACTAATCTTGCAATTTTGGGATGAGGAATGCACCAGAGCTGACTTTTGTAAAATTGGTTAATAATCTGTATGACAGCTCTACGACATTGAGCGATTGTTTGTTGTATCAGACATTATCAGCAAGACCTGCTGCTGAAATACCAAAATGGCACAGACATGGTTTTACCTCCTAAAGACAGGCCACTTACTTCCTCGCTATATCCAGACCAGCTTTCATGATGAGGTCGAATCTGAAAGATGGTACTATTTTCTCAAGGTCTTTGTAAGCTTTCGGCTGGGTGTCATCATCTTCCTCCTCCGATTCGTCCTCATAGTCACTTTTCTCGGGATCATCCTCTTCTTCATCCGACTCCTCTTGTAACATCCGCCTTCTGGCCTTCTTTGAGCTTTTGTTACTTTTGTATCTTACACCTACAAGCAGAGCTTTTTGCTGCAGTGCTGGCAGCTCACAGAGTCTTTTAGATTTTGGCTCAACAGTGTCGAATTTCAGACAGAAATTCCTTTGGGCTGCTCTCACATTCCATGCTTCATGCAGCTCAGGTGATGCATACTTTATCCAAAAGATCCTACAGGTGCTTAAGCTCTTCAGAACGCGTGCTGGAGAAATCAAGCTGTTCATGCTGCCTACAAAACAAAATGCAACATGAAAATAGGGACATGTAGCTCTGTCGGAGTTACTGGGTTTTGGATAAACTGTAAAATTTTCCATAAGTTCAGCTGAATGTAAAAGACCCTATGGCAATATTTAAAAAAGCAGAAGGATGTTATCCCTGGTGTCTTGGTCAATTTTTACCTTTTAATCAATGTCACAGAAACAAACTTTTCTGAACATTTTTACAATGCTGTTAGTGGGAGTTTGCTGATTGCAAATTGGCTTCTATATTTCTTGCATTACAACATTATTACATTTTTAAAATACTTAACTGGCTTGAAAACTCTTGAGTTTTGAAAGGTGCAAGTCCATAAATACAAGTCTTTTTCCCCCCAAAATGTAAAGATACCCTGAGGGGGTTAATATTAAATCAATCTATACCGATAAAGTTAAGCAACAGGTAGGGAGCCTATGAAATTATGGATAGTGCTCACTACTGCCCAGTCTGGGTTCTGCCAGGGTCACTCAGTTCCTAACCGTTTTTTACAGCCTTCGTTCAAACAGAGACAAAGTAGCTGAATTCCAAATGTGAGGTGAGAATGACAGCCCTTGACATCAAGGCTGCATTCAACCAAGTGTGGCATCAAGAAGCACTAGCAAAACTGGAAGCAATAGGTATCAGGGGGCAAACTCATTGGTGGTTGGAGTTATACCTGGCATACAGGAAGATGGTCATGGTGGTTGGAGGTCAGGTATCTCAGCTCAAGGACATCTCTGCAAGAGTTCCTCAGGTTGGTGTCCTGGGCCAACCATCTTCAGCTATTTCATCAATGACCTTCTCTCCGTTATAAGGTCAGAAGTAGGGATGCTTATGGTTGCACAACGTTCAGCACCATCTATGACTTCTCAGATACTGAAGAAGTCCATGTTCAAAGGCAACAAGATCTGAACAATATCCAGGCATGGGTTGACAAGTGGCAAGTAGCATTTGCGTAGCGCGAATGTTATCTCCAATAAGAGAATCTAAACATTGCCCCTTGACATTCTATGGTGTTACCATCACTGAATCCCCCACCATCTACATCATGGGGGTTTACTATTGACCAGAAACTCAACTGGACTTGCCACATAAATATGATGGCTACAAGAGCAGGTCAGCGGCTAGGAATACCGTGGCGAGTAACTCACCTCCTGACTTAACAAAACCTGTCCACCTTCTACAAGGCACAAGTCAGGAGTGTGATGGAATACTCCCCACTTGCCTGGATGGGTGCAGTCCCAACAACACTCAAGAAGCTTGACACCATCCAGGACAAAGCAGCCCGCCTGATTGGCACTACATCCACAACCATCCATTCCTTCTACCACCGACGCTCAGTAGCAGCAGTGTGTACTATCTACAAGATGCACTGCAGAAATTCACCAAAGATCATCAGACAGAACCTTCCAAACCCATGACTACTTCCATCCAGAAGTAATAAGACAGCAGAGACATGGGAATACCACCACCTGCAAGTTCCCCTCCAAACTACTCACCATCCTGACTTGGAAATATATCACTATTCCTTCACTGCCACTGGGTCAAAGTCCTGGAATTCCCTCCCTAATGACATTGTGGGTCAACCCACAGCAGGAGGACTGTAGCTGTTCAAAAAGGCAGCTCACTACCACCTTCTCAAGAGCAACTAGGGATGGTCATAAATACTGGCCAGTCAGCAATGCCCACATCCCACGAGTGAATAAAATCAAAAGTTCAGAGGAATTACACAAGAACAGTGAGGCAATAGGAATGATGGTTTCAACAATTCCAACACAGTACAATGTCAAAAAACCAAAAGAACTGCAGATGCTGGAAATCAGAAACAGAAGAAGAAATGGTTGAAAAAACTCAGCAGTTCTGGCAGCATCTATGGAGAGAGTGAAAGCAGAGTTAATGTTTTGGGTCTGGCGACCCTTCTCCTGAACCTCCTACAATTCTGAAGATGGGTCACTGGACCCGAAATGTTGTCAATATGATGGTATGTGGTCAGAGTGAATGCATTTAGTACTGTCTCCTGGATCAGTATATTTCCAGTCCTGCTCAGAAAACAATGTGTGACTTGATTTAATTCTGAGAAGTAAAAGGGGGCAAATAATTACAAGGGGAGGACAATAATTTGGGAAATAGTGACCATAAGATAGTTGGGCTCAGTGTAAAAAACAAAAAGAATGATCAGTCACCAAGGACAGTGTTATATAGGAAAAGTGCAAAGACCAATGGTACCATCTCCAAAGTTATTTGATAAGAAGGTGAACAGACAGATTGAAGGAACAGCAGTTAGAAACCTTGGAATATAGGACAGACAGAACAGAAATCAAACAAGAACATAAAATAAAATGCATTCCTAAAAGACTTTTAAAGCAGAGTAAGAACTAAGTAGAAACTTAGGTTTGGTAAGTGGAAAACCTTGAGGAAACAAAATACAATGCTGCAATAAAATGGACTATAAGACAATATTTAAGAAGACTGGCACTGAACAAAAAGGAATAAAATGATTTGCATAGGCACTTAAGAATTATCAGAGGGAAAGTTGCCGCTTAGGGGTGAAGTAGATTTTCATTTAGGAGGATGAAAGAATATTAGGTAAATATTTTACATCAGCTTTCACAAATGAGCAAGAAAATGAAGATGTAAGTGCATTAGATAGTATGTGACACGTTACAGGGAACTGAAAAAACAAACTTGCATAAGTTATGTCCTAAGGACATATCAATGTGCTTCATAGTAAAATTACTTTTGATTAATGTAATGTAGGCAAATGCAGAAATTACCATGTACATACCATACACAAAAATGATCTCACATACAGCAATGATAGAACTGCAAACAGTGGGTCTTAAATGTTTGATAATAGGGTGTAGAGCTGGATGAACACAGCAGGCCAAGCAGCATCAGAGGAGCAGCAAGGCTGATGTTTTGGGCCTAAGAAGCGTCTAGGCCCGAAACGTCAGCCTTCCTGCTTGGCCTGCTGTGCTCATTCAGCTCTACACCCTGCTATCTCAGATTCTCCAGCATCTGTAGTTCCTACTATCCCCGGTCTTAAACCTTTGACTTTTTACTCAGAGGTAAGACTGACTCACTAAGCCAAGTGAAAACTGGAACTAGTTTATACTGGAAGTTAGTGAGCACAGCTCAAGCTGTGTAAGTCATTGGACCTTAATGGTTTGCATTTTACACAACTGAAAGTTGTCCAAGAGGAGACAAGAGAGGCTCAGACCAATTATGTCAATTGTCCTCAAATGTGCAAATTCTTCCATGAGCCTGGAAGGTAGCCAAAGTAACATTTTCGTTTGAAAAGGGAGACAATGATTAACTGGCAAAGTAGGCTAGCTAGTTAAATGTTAGATGAGGAGGCACTCTTGGAATCTGTAAATTGAGATAAAATTACTGAATATGCTTTGATTAATCAGAGCCAGCCAACACATACTTCTTAAAGGCAGGTCACCTTTTGGAAATGCTGTAATTTTTTTTGAAAAATCTATCTGATTGGATAGATAAACATAGAAAATATAAAGTTTTCAGAAGTTGGCAACAAACAAAAAAAAATTTTTAAGTTAAAACATTTTAAAAATTGATCAGAAATAATTTTGATGAAACCATAAACAGTTCCTTCCAGTTTTACAAGGCACCGTGGGACATTCGTCTAAGACAGTCTGTAACAACTGAACATGAAAGGGGTATTTGTGGCTTCTAGATGTACAGTGAAGATTGCTTTACACCTAATAACCTAATATTAACATAGGGCTAGATATATTCATAGGGAGCACAAAGGCTTCATGTGGGTTTGTTGATGGTCACTAAAAGTGAGGTTCAAGGAAGAAATTGCTAAAACGTTTCTATGTCAGTGGATCAGATCCACTTCTGTTGTTCCAGCTGCTTGGGACAGGCGATCGTGTGAGGCAGGTCTGGCTGGATTACTGAATCAATTCCTCAACTTCAGAAAATAAAATTTCTTTTTAAAAAAAACTCACGCTTCCAAATTATTGTCCTTATTTTAAGATGAGCACCAGCTTGCCTTCTGACGAGCATCTGAAATGATGAGATGTTACCATAGCAACAACACACTGCGTGGATCTAAGAGAAGGGCTGGCTTTGCAGATGCTGTGATCGAGCCAAGGCTGTTGCATCATGGCACTGACTCCCTCTGCTTCAATGTGCGGTGCTGGCAACTGAACTGCCTCCCCGGGGCTCTCGCTGTAAATCCATCCCCACACGTGTTCACAGTTGAAGTCTGTCTGCCCTGCCCTGATCAGCAGTACCACACTGCCACTTATAGGACAGAAACAGACATACACAAAGGAGAGGAAACACGAGCACCTAAAATAACTACTTTAAAAAGGCTTCTCATCATATAGGCATAGACAGTGTGTCTATTTTGTTGAAAAATAATATCAGAAAAATCTAAGACTTTGCACCAATTTCCAACTTGAACTCGTACATGATAGCTAATTGAGGAACTATATAATGTGTATGTTCTATATAACACCTATACTAGCAATAATATGGCCACTGAAGCTGATTGCTTGTTACCTGAACTCTCACTGTAGATTAGACATAAAAATTGCTTCCGGGTGTCCATTAATATTTACTGTGGAGTTCAAGGCAACGCGTTTTCCAGCTCTGATTTTTTTTGTTGCTTGCTAGGATTTTGATGACTTATGACAGTTACCTACTGAGTTAGTGACTATATTCTAATTGAATGATAATTCACATGTTCCTTCTAGAAACAACACGCTGTGCAAATAAGCATACAGGTGACTACGTTGGTGACCTAGTGCTATTACAACTTACCATACAGCACCATCTTGTTAATGTGAACTCATAAAACAAAACTTTCAGAGCAATATTTAGGAGCTGTGTTTACAGCAAGCTAAGGAACAGCACAAATAGTAAACCATGAACTGAAAGATGGTTAATGTCAACAGCCCAGTAATTACTGTGAGGAGAAAACGAGAAAAGCTGGAATAAAATCAGACGATACTGGAAACACTCAGCAGGTGCTACCTGTGCAAGTGCAGGAGATGCAACACCTGCCCTTTCACCTCCTCATTTTCCAACATTCCAAGTACTACTTTCAAGTAAAAAATCATTTTTTTGCATTTCTGTCAAACTAGTCGACTTAAACATCGTGCTGTCTCCTCTACACCGGAAAGACTAAACACAGACTTGGCAACCGCTCTGTGAAAACTCCACTCAGTTTGTAAACACAACCCGGAGCTTCTGTGGCCTGCCAGTATAATTCTTCACCTTTTTCTCACCTGACATCCCTGTCCTCAGCCTCTTGCAGATATCCAGTGAAACTCAAGGCACCTTTCAATTATGCACTTCACAGTCTTCCAGACAACATTGAACTCAACCATTTCAGGCTAGAACCTCTGGTCTCATTTTGTTTCCATTCTCTTTGCAGCTTTTAATCATACTGCCTTGAGTTTCTCTTCCTTGTTCCCAGGTAGCAACTGCTCATAACATACCATTCATACATCTTTAGTTTATTTACTTGGTCCATTCTACTTCCTTTGGCCTTTCTCTACTGACCCCTTTGTCAATTAATCCCACTTAACACAGACCTTCCATTCTGTTTTTTGCCCAACCTCCCTCCTTTCATTTTCTTAAAACCAATAACATTTTCCAGTTCTGTTGAAAGGTCATCAATGACAAACATTAACTGTTTCTCTCTCCATGAATGCTGTCTGACTATGGAATATTTCCAGCATTTTCCGGTTTTATTTCTGATATTCAGCATCAACAGTGTTTTTGCTTTTATATTAGTGAAGAGATGTTGGCTTAGTAATGGCATTCGGTAAAGCAGTCATCGTCTTCCAAACTTAAAGCAGGATAGAGTGCAGGACACCACAACAGGATAGCATTCTGATCTCTGGGCAATGTTGCCATTGTTCATGAAAAATATTTATTGAAAGGCTTTAACGATCATTTCTGTATAATGCAAGTTTGAGAGGCTGCAAAGGCTGGAGGATGGTACAATTACAACATTTAAAAGGCATCTGGATGGATATACGAATAGAAAGGGTTTAGAGGGATATGGGCCAAATATTGGTATATGGGATTAGATTAATTTAGGATATCTGGTTGGCATGGACGAGTTGGACTGAAGGGTCTGTTTCCGTGCTGTACAACTCTATGACTTTAAGTCAGAGAATTGTGTAGGAGTGAGAGAATGCTTTTGGCATCAGTTTACAATTCAGGCATTGCCAGACCTGACGTTGAGAGGGTGAAAGGCTCCGAGTTCCTCGGAGTGACATAATCGACGACCTGTCCTGGACCTCCCACGTAAATGCGACAGTCAGGAAGGCACAACAATGCCTCTTCTTCCTTAGGCAGCTCAGGAAATTTGACATGTCCAGAAGGTCCCTCACCAACTTCTCCAGATGCACCATTGAAAGCATACTGTCCAGGTGCATAATGGCCTGGTACGGCAACTGCTCTGCCCAGGACCATAAGAAACTACAGAAGGTGGTGTGCACAGCCCAAATCATCACGGAAGCCAAACTTCCATCCACGGACTGTATTTACACGCTCACTGCCACGGAAAGGTAGCCATCATCATCAAAGACCCATCGCACCCTGGTAATGATTTCCTACAACCTCCTCCGTCAGGCAGAAGATACAGAAGTCTGAACACACGCACATACAGGTTCAGGAACAGCTTCTTTCCAGCCATTATCAGACTACTGAATGGCCTTTAGCCTCAAATAATGTAACCTGCAATGTAACTTGTCTGCCTCTAAGTCTTTTTGATCTGTACATCCTTTGCTTGCTGTGATCTGCCAGTACTGTTTGTGAACAAAGCTTTTCACTATAATTCGGTAATGTGACAATAAAATCAATCAATCAAAACAAAATTATAAATAAGGCAACTTTATTGCTCCTTTTGAATAGGAAAAGGCCTCCAAGTGTTTCACAAGGGCACAGTTTTAAAAAAAAACGTGTGGCGAAAGGAGGACGGTATTAGGAAGGGGTAAAAAAGAAGTTGGGTTTTTGATTCGACAAAAGCTTATGAATGCTGGAGATCTGAAACAAAGACAGAAAATCCTGGAGAAACTCAACATGTCTGCCACGATCTACGGAGAGAGAAACAGAGGTAACGATTCAAATCCAGTATGAACCTTGTATGACTGAAGAAAACAGTTGCACCCCTTAGTGTGTGTCGAAATGCAAAAAAAAATGCAGAGTTCCCGAGTTCAGAAATAACACCCTCAACAACGGCCTCATCATAAAATCATAGATTCCCTACAGTGTGGATAAACGCCATTAAGTCTGCACCAAACCTCTGAAGAGCATCACACCCAGAACCAGACTCCTTCCCTGTTCCTGTAATGCTGCACTTACCATGGCTAAACCACCTAACCTACACATCCAGGACACTACAGACAATGTATCATGGCTAACCCACCTAACCTACACATCCAGGACACCACAGGCAATGTTGCATGGCTATTCCACGTAATCTACACATCTTTGGGAACTGTGGGAGGAAAATGGAGCACCCAAACGAAACCCACACAGACAGAGAGAACGTGCAAACTGCACACACACGCTCACCTGAGGCTGGAAATAAATCCGGGACCCTGGCACAGTGAGGCAGCAGTTCTAAACACTGACCAATGCAGCCCTAGAAGCGTCCACATCACTCATTGCTGTAACGGTACTGACTGACATGACCATTTTCTGGTATGTCACTTCATGTCAAGCTTCAGCTGAGAAAACCATACCAATCTAAGAAGAAAGGTCATCTTCAGATCAACCGTTGCCATAGCAGTGTGTCAGGAAAGACCCAGTAGTTCCTCAACGTCCTGGATTGGTCAGGAATGTCCAAGGCTAGAGTGCTACGTCAAAATGGGATCATTGGTGCAATACTGTCTTTAACCCACCACCTACAGAAAAACAAATCAGAGGGATGCTGACCGCTGCGAGGCATTTTCAACTGAAAATTTGCCAATTACTGCAACCATAAGGAGAACCCCCATAAAGCACACGCAAGGCCCCAGCAAACAAAATCGAGCTGCTCTCAGAGACTCCACCTTCCAGCAACATGGGCAACCTCCCCATGGCAGTTATTGCCAGCTACACATACTTTGGATCAACAATGATCCTGAAACCAGTGCCAGGATTGCCAAGACAACAGCTTTCATGTCAAAGTTGAGAGGTCACAACACTAAACTAACTGAAAATGCAATGGTCCATATGTGTTAGGCTTGTACCCTCAACACACTCCTTACAGCAGTGAAGCACAAACAACAAATGCAAGAGAAGGGGATGAACAATGTCACCTGCATTGCTTCAGACAGAGAGCTGGATATGAAAGTATACAGGGAATACTGTATACAAGGAATGCCGGCATGTTTGCCCACTGGAGTCAGTGCAACTCCATTGACTGGATCATGTGAGCTTAATGGATGACAGCAGTATTCCCCAAGACATGCTCTAAGGCACGTGAGATGAACAGGTCATCCATGTCTTCAACAGGAGGATGTCTGAAAGCAAGATCAGAAGTTGATCAGGACTGGAGCAAATGCAAGTGAAGTCCTCACTGTTGAATAGAGTGCCTGGAGATATGCAGTCAAAGAGAGTGTGGAAAAAGCAAAGGTCAAAAAAGAAATGACCAGATGGCAGTAAAGAGAGTCCGCTGGAAGGAAAAAGACATTGCATTAAATCAAACTAGTGCTATTCTGCCATGCAAGTGATGGAATGGGCTGACACTCACGAATCAGTCCCTATACCCAATGTTCAACTCAGACACCCTGGGCCCAGTCTAATGGCTGATACAGGCAAGGGCCACACTATATGACTTCAAATGAGGTCCCATACCTGTTTGCTTCTGAGCTCAAAACAAGTCACTGATAATATGTGATAGTCTGACTCAATATATTTGTGTCCTTTTTTACAGTAATTCCCAACTGCTGCATCCAGCACATGGAAGGACAATGTGGCAAATCCATGGAGGTTCAGTAATTTTAAAGCCGGCCCCTCCATTATGTTGAAGGGCAAGATATTTGCAACGGAAGAGATATCGAATCAGGTGTTGACCTCAAGTTGAAGTGGGGCATGAGGTCATGATGAGTGAGGAGGTGGTCAGTAGAGGGGCTGATGGAGACATTGAGGGCACTGGGCCAAAGTGTGGACTGACCCAGGAATATCAGCCGCAGAGGCTTGTGTTGAAAGGTCACTGACATGAACTTCCTCTTCTCCCCATAGAGGACGCACTTACCTGCTGGATGTTCACAGCATTTTCTCATTTTATGGCGAAATCTGGAACTCCCTGACCAAGACCTGCACCCTCAGCACCTGAACTGGAGGCTCAAGAACCTACCATCACTTCAGGATCAATAGGGATTGAGTGCAAATATATCCTTTTGCCAGCCAAATCATCCACACTTTGAAGATAAGTGAATTTTTCAATAAAACCCAATTACATTACGCTCAGTTAAATAGACGGCAAAAGGTGACATTCTGCGAGGGTCGCTTAACTACGAAAAAATATCCAAACTGGGTCAATATCGAGCTAAATGCACGCGTTGCAGAAACGAGAAAGCGGGCGATTCTAAAAGATCACATTGCACAAGGATAACTTTAAAAATCTAGCTGCCAACCTCAACACAGTGGAGTAGTGGTGTGGCGTGGCATAACTAAATCTGAGAGTTTCTAGATAACTTTTAACTGCGACAATATTTTGCACAGAAACACTGACGATCGGAGAGAAAGCGCAGAAGGAAAGGCCGCGGGTATGTGCAGCAGGTCCACAGTGAACAGCAGGGACTGCACCAGTTCAGGGTTAAACATAATAACGAGTAACTCTGCACACAGCAACCTTACTTGTTACAAGCTGTAACACACACATTTTTCTTTCTCTCTCTCATTGACCTTTTCACTTACCCTGAACTACACGACGCGTACACAGCAGCACAAAGCAAACAAGATGAGCTTCCCAGCAGAAGTGCCTGACTCACAAGCTCCTCTACAGGGAGAAATGTGCAACCGCTGACAAATACACTGAGTACTGAAGTTCAGCTCTGCAGCGCCGTCACCCTGAATTCATTAGAATTATACAGCGCAGCAAAAGGCCCTTAGGCCCATCGAGTCTGCACCGACATGGCTACCACCAAAAGTACACTCATCCCAATTTCCTGCAGTTGTCCCATATCCTTGAACGTTATGATATCTGAAGTACTCATCCAAATGAATTGTGCTGGACCCCTCTTTGCACGAGCAGCAAGTAAAACCTGCAAAACAGAACATCCACCTTCAGGAAGCAGATTAGTAGAATATTAATTTTAGATGCTAAACAAGACCATAGATCATAAGATAAAGGGGCATATTTAGGCCATTCAGCCCACTGAGTGCTCCACCATTTCATCATGACTGAAATGTTTCTCAACCCCATTCTCCTGCCTGCTCCCTATAACCCTTGATCCCCTTACTAATCAAGAACCTATCTATTGCTGTCTTAAATACTTGGCCTCCATAGACTTCTGCAGCCATGATTTCCATAGATTACCCACCCGCTGGCTAATGAAATTCCTCCTCATCTCAGTTCTAAAGGGTCATTGCTCCACTCTGAGGCTGAGCCCTCGGGTCCTAGTCTCTCCTACTAGTGGAAACATCTTTTCCATGTTCACTATCTTCAGGCCTGTCCCCATTCTTCTAAACTCCATTGAGTAGACACCCAGAGTCCTTAACCACTCCTCATATGACAAGCCCTTTATTTTAAGGATAATTCTTGTAAACCTCCTCTGGACCCCCTTCAAGGCTAGCATATCCTTCCTTAGATATGGGGCCCAAAACTGCTTACAATATTCCAAATGTAGTCTGACCAGAGCCTTACACAACCTCAGCAGTACATCCCTGATCCAATATTCTAGGCTCTCGAAATGAATGCTAACATTTCATTTGCTTTCCAACTGAACCTGCATGTTAACCTTAAGAGAATCCTGAACTAAGATTCCTAAGTTCCTTTGTGCTTACCAAAGCTCCTATTTAAAAAGTCTTCACCTCTTCTTCCAACTAAAGCGCATAAATTCACACTTTCCCACATTGTATCCCATCTGCCACTTCTTTGCCCACTCTCTTAGCCTGTCAAAGTCCTTCAGCGGCCTCCCCACTTCCTCAACATTACCTGCAATTTCACCTATCTTTATGTCATCTGCAAATTTAGCAACAATGCCCTCAGTTCCTTTGTCCAGATCATTAATGCATAACATGAATAGTTGTGGTCTCAACACAGACCCTTGTAGAACTCCACCAGTCACCAGTTGTCATACTGAAAAAGACTCCATTATCCCTACTCTCTGCTTTCTGCCAGCTAATTCTTTATCCATGCCAGTACCTTGGCCCCAACACCATGGGTCCTTGTGTTATTTTGTGTGGCACCTTGTCAAAGGCCTTCTGGAAATCCAAATAGATCACGTCCACCAAAAGCCTTTTGGAAATCCAAATAGATCACGTCCACTGGCTCTCCTTTGTCTATCTTGTTCGTTATCTCCCCAAAGAATTCTAACAGATTTGTCAGGCATAATCCCTCTGTGATGAAGAGGTGCTGACTCAAACCTATTTTACCATGCACTTCCGAGTACTCTGTAATCTCATCCTTCATTATGGACTTTAAAATCTTACCAACGACCGATGTTAGGCTAACTGTGCTTCCATAGAAGGGTGCTGTGGGTAGAGCTTGGGGGTATTACAGGTGACTGAGCAGTGGACCGCGCTGTCACAAAGGGGATGGTCCCTTTGGAATAATAAAAGGGGAGAGCAAGAAAAAGATTTGTGATGGTGGTTGTATCATGTTGGAAATGGACCTGAGGATGATCTCTTAAATATGGAAGCTAATGGGATGGAAAATCAGGACAAGGGTAACCCTATTGTGGATGTAAGAGGGAAGGGAAAGGGTGGGAGCTGAAACCGTAAAATAGATGCACACGTGGGGTACATTGTCGCCTATGGAGGGTGAGGGTCTCCTAGGTTCGGGAAAAAGAAAGGCATATCAGAGGCATTAATGGAAGGTTGTGACAAACTAGAGGGACAGAATCCTCACAACAGGCAGTAATCAGAGTAGCTGTTAAGGAGCTTTGAGCAGAGGCTGAAATGTAGATCCCTCAATTTGTACATTTGTTGGTAAAGTCAGTAGCCAATACTGACTGATGGAGAGGGCACTCAGTGTGAATGTTTCCTTCAGCTGTGATTATCGGCATGCCCACCAGAGGTCACACTTACACAATTATCTCCATCCCCAGATGGCCAGAAGTCACACAACAGCAAGTTATAGTCCAGAGTTAGTAGGAACTGCTGATGCTGGAGAATCTGAGATAACAAGGTGTAGAGCTGGATGAACACAGCAGGCCAAGCAGCATCAGAGGAGCAGGAAGGCTGACGTTTCAGGTCTGGACCCTTCTCCA
>NC_063336.1:23472658-23479248 GCF_021869965.1 Rhincodon typus
AGGAGCAGGAAAGCTGACATTTCGGGTCTAGACCGTTCTTCAGAAAAGGGTCTAGACCCGAAACGTCAGCTTTCCTGCTCCTCTGATGCTGCTTGGCCTGCTGTGTTCATCCAGCTCTACACCTTGTTGTAGCAAGTTATAGTCCAACAGGTTTATTTGAAATCACAAGCTTTCAGAGTGTAGCCTCTTCGTCAGGTGAAGCAAGAGAGAAGCACACAGACACAGAATTTATGGGCAGAGAGAAATCAATGGCAGAGAGATCAAAAGACCATACAAATGGTGTAAGTGGCATGCCGAATAATAAGTCCCTGCAGGTGATCCGAAGTCAGAAATCACACGACACCGGGTTATGGTCCAACGGGTTTACTGGAAAACAGAAGCTTTCAGAGCCTCAGTCCTTCTTCAGCTGAAGAAGGAGCAGTGCTCAGAAAGCTTGCACTTTCAAATAAAGCTGTTGGACTATGACCTGTTGTTGTGTGATTTTGTAGAGTGAGGTACTGACGTGTCCGTCCCCAATGGAGATGTTTGTGTCCAAGGATGAGACCGATTCTGAAGAGTAGTCCATGGTAAGCCTGATGGTGGGATAAAACTTGTTGATATCACTATGTAGTTGTTTCAGTGATTCCTCGCCTTGAGTACAAAGGAAGAAAATGTCATTGATGTGTCTGGTGTATAGCATTGGTTGGAGGTACTACACAGCAAAGAAGCCTTGCTTGAACTTGTGCATGAAAATGTTGCCATATTGGGGAGCAAATTTGGTCCCCATGGCTGTTCCGTGTATCTGGATCAAGAACTGGTTATCGAAGGTGAAGGTGTTATGGTCGAGGATGAAACGGATGAGTTGTAGGATGGCGTGGGGAAATTGGCAGTTGTTGGTATTGAGTACTGAGGCTGTTGCAGCGATTCCATTGTCATGCGGGATACTGGTGTAGAGTGCCGAAATGTCCATTGTGATGAGGAATGTTCCTGGTTCGACTGGTCCATGGTTGCTGAGTTTCTGTAAGAAATCTGTAGTATCGCAACAGAAGCTGGGGGTGTTTCTTGTACGATGGGTTTCAAGATGGCCTCGACATAGCCAGACAGGTTCTCACACAGGGTCCCATTGTCTGATGCGATGGGACGTCCAGGTGTGTTGGCTTTGTGTATCTTCGGAACGCAGTAGAAGTGTCCTATGCAAGAAGTGTGCAGGATGAGAGTGCATAGGATACTTTGAAGGTCTAGATCAAATGTTTTGATCAGTCTGTTCAGTTGACGGGTGTGTTCTTTGGTCGGATCAGCAGGTAGATGTCTGTAGTGTTCCTGGTTATTCAGTTGTCAGCACACTTCTTTGCAGTAATCTGTTCTATTCTGTATGACAATAGCTCCTCCTCTGTCTGCTGGTTTGATGACAATGTTGCTATTGGTCCTGCGAGGATGGATGGCGTTGCGTTGTGCTTGGGTGACATTCTGCGCTATCTTGTGAGCATGGCCAATGAATCTGATGTTGACACATCTCCTGACAGCTTGAACCTACATGTTGAGCCTAGGGCAGTGGCCTACTGTAGGGGTCCAATTCAATTCTTTCTTCTTTGGTTGCTGCACCATGATCTTGGGTTCATGTTGTGCTACATGTGACCTGACCACACTGTTCTGTATCTTTAAAATTTTCCTTACTGTTCTGTTTTGTCATATCAACTGGATAAATTGTTATGATCTCTTTACCTTAATTAGTTTGTACAGTTTTGGTTAGACCTTCAGCATGTGACTCTTATACCTATCATGTTATTCCAGTATTTATCTCTCTGCCTCATTTAATTGGATTATAGGTCATTCCTTCACTAATTGTTGCGACACTTTATTCACACCGTCTGACACTTTGGATCACCCGCAGAGACTTATTATTCAGCACTGCCCTTGATCTCTCTCTGCCCATAAATTCTGTGATCTCTCACTTCACCTGTCAAAGGGGCTACGCTCCGAAAGCTTGTGATTTCAAATAAACCTGTTGGACTATAACCCTCGTGTCTGACTTCTGATTTATTCCACCCCAGTCCAACACTGGCACCTCCACACCATGGTCTCCAGATTGTGGGTTTAATCAGTGATGTTTGACTTCAAACCAAGTGCATTTCAAACTCCTCTTTATTATGAACCAGACCCAGGGTGAAACGAAAGGAATCCAAAAATTTAGCTCAAATCAACTCAACATTTTTTTGCATTATTTTACAAACCCCGTCCACTGATATAATCTTGTCAGCGACCCCGGCACCCACCTCCAAAGCCACATTGACTCCATTAGATTCAAGTACAGGGGGTTCTGCTATAACACATGTTCTGGTAATGCGAATTGGCTATAACGTGATTGATGAATAGGGGAACGCTATTTCTAAAATACAAACTTATGTTGGCTATAATGCAATTCCATTGGTGACCTTATTGTTGATGTTTTGGAAGATATTGATGTATTTAGAAAGTATTGCAGGAAAAAAAAATTATATTTCAAGATTCTCTTCAAGTGATTCTGCTCCCATTGCGAGCTTTCTGAAAATATCAAAGTGCTATTTCTACCCCAAACACAACCTCTCTTCTTCAGTCTATGGACCAGGGTGCAACTTTTAAAGCTTATTATTTAAGGTGCACATTTAAGGGATGATTGCAGCCACTGAGGGGCATAAGGACAGTGTTCTTCAATTTTGGAAGAGCTTTAACATCAAGAATGCATTTGACACTATCGTGGAGGCCTGGGGTGATGTAAGTAAGGAATGCTTGCATGCAGGTGGAGTCTAGGCCTGAAACGTCAGCCTTCCTGCTCCTATGATGCTGCTTGGCCTGCTGTGTTCATCCAGCTGTACACCTTGTTATCTCAATGCTTGCATGCAGTTTGGTGGAAGCTTCTCCCAGATTTTTTTCAAGATTTTAAAACCTTTGATCCATCAGAGGAGCTCCCAAGAATCCAAGAATATTGTGTTGATCTTGCAAAGCCAATTGGATTTGAAGAAATGGAGAGTGAGGATGTTGAAGAGCTACCTGTGTCCCACTGTGAAGACCACTCTACAGCTGATCTACAACAACTTGTCACTGAGGGGGGAAGTGGAAGCTGGAGATGAAGAAGATGAAGTCCGGGATGCAGCACCACATGAACTCTCCACTTCTGTTTTGTCTTCTATCCTGAGGGAAATTGAGAAGCATTTGCAGCTCCTGGAGGACAACAATAAAACACAGAACACAGCAGGGTGGCAGTTCATGGAATAAAATCTTATCTGGCCCCTATGAACAGCTTCTTCATGGAAAAAGAAAAAGGGCAAAGCAGCAAAAACTGAAAGTCTTTTTTAAGCCAACCCCCAAGAAACAGTCAGAAGGCAATGAACCACAGACATCTGCTTCTGGATTAATTATTTTCCACTAACCCTGCAACCACAACTGCACCTGAAGGTGATGATGATGATGCTGATGACAACCCTCAGCCCCTGCATTAACAACAGAGCAACTTCAAAACCTCCTCCCCCAACAAGTCATCTTGACATTTTTTGAAGACAAGGTGTTAAATTTACTTTTATTTCATTATTAAATATGAATTAAACATTTATTCAAACTGTGCTATCCTTTGTGTCAGGCTTTTGAGTGATTTTTATTTGGTGGTCTGCCCCCAAACCTGATTTTCCCATAAGCTCCGTTATTTCTACAAACGCTATTTTCCATAAAGCGATGTTGTGGAGGAACGCAACTGTCCTGTTATAGCAGATATTCCTATTTTTAACAAGATCTAGGATCATTCTAATTGAATTCCATTCTACGTCCCAATAAATGTCTGTCCCCGTCCCACACCTGAGCAGATTGGTGCAATCCAACCCAGCGACAAATATTGTTTATGTTCTCTAACACTGAACATTTTACTCAGGACCTCAATCTGTGGGAAAGGCCCAGCATGCGAATGTTTCGAAGGCCGTAAAGTGGCAGCCTGCCCTCGGGCCACCTCTGTCCAGTCTAACCGCTGACTTGCTGAGAAGGTACCATTTCCTACCAGGACATATGCTGCTCCTTAACACTGCACCGCAATCGGCACATTCAGCTTATGGCTCGACATGTGGACACAAGCTCAGCTCTCGTTTCCATTATAATGATTCTCTGAACGATCCACCACTGTAGGAAACCTCCTGAGCACTCCTGTTTAACATGACCCTGACCTTATCTAAACAGGGCGCTCCATGCGGCCATGTGAGTTCTACATGAATAAACTTAGCAGACTCAGCCATGCCTGGAAAGGAGGGAGTGAGTGAGTAAGGTAGATGAGGAAGTGAGCTAGGCGGGTCAGGCAGTGTGTGAGTGATTGAGAGTGAGTGAGTGAGGTAGGTGAGGAAGTGAGTGAGGACGGGAGAAGGGTTTAGGCCCGAAACGTCAGCCTTCGTGCTCCTATGATGCTGCTTGGCCTGCTGTGTTCATCCAGCTCTACACCTTGTTATCTTAGAGGACAGGAGTGAGCTGGGTCAGGGAGTGAATGAGGGAGAATGAGGGAGTGAGCTGGGTCCGGCAGTGAGTGAACTGGGTCAGGGAGTGAGCTGGATGAGCAAGAGAGTGAGTGAGTGAGATGGGTGTGTGAGAGAGTGAGCTGGGTGAGTGAGTGAGGAAGTGAGTGAGATGGGTCAGGGAGTAAGTGAGGGAGTGAGCTGGATGAGGGAGTAAGTGAGGGAGTGGGTGAGTGAGGGAGGGAGGGAGTGAGCTGGGTGAGGGAGTGAATGAGTGAGGAAGTGAGTGAGATGGGTCAGGGAGTAAGTGAGGGAGTGAGTGAGGGAGGAAGGGAGTGAGTGAGATGGGTCAGGGAGTAAGTGAGTGAAGGAGGAAGTGACCTGGGTCAGGGGGCGACTGAGTGAGAGTAAGGGAGGTAGGTGAGGGAGTGAGCTGTGTCAAGGAATGAGGGAGTGAGTGAGCTCTATAACTGCCTCTGACTTGGCGAGAGGGACACGGGGTGGAGGAATGTGCAAATGAAAGAAAAGTGGGCGATTTGATAAAGGTGTGTGTGTGTGTGAGAGAGTGTCTGTGTGTTTGGGTCTGTGTGTGTGTGGGGGTCTGTGTGTGTGTGTGTGTGTGGGGGGGGGCTGTGTGTGTGTGGGGGGGAGTGGGGGGGGGGTTTGTGTGTGCGTGTGCGTCAGGGTGTCGGGCGGGGGGGGGGGGGGGGGAGGTCTCTGAGAGTCTGAGTCCGTGTCGAGGGGCCGCCTGGATGCTATTGTCTGTGTTGGGTAAATGGTAAACACTGAGGGGTCTGAAGCAGGGAATGGATGATCCCGGTGTGAACAGGGCAGTGTGTTGGGAGATTGAAACAGGAATTTTTCGGTGTTGTCAGTCCCTCTCTCGGTGTCCAGGCGGAGCGCTGTGTGCTGATGATCATGCTAGGCCCTGCCACAATCCAGTGTGATCCATTCACGCTACCCGCCTCGCCCCCTCGTATAAAAGCTGCTCGCAGACTCGGTTCAGCCGCCACTCAGAACTCTGAGCACTCGTGTCCACATCTCAGCCACAGGGAGAGAGAGAGAACAGCGCAGTGTAAAGGCAGAGGGATTTTCTCGGGGGCGGCGGGGGGTGACTGGAGAAGAAACCCCCAAATTCACAATCAAAAAGAAACATCTTTTCAAACGCGAGCAAGAAAAGAAAATGGCAAAAATCTGGATGGTATTTCTCGGGGCTGTAGCACTGGCTGTTTTACTACAGATTAAGGTAAGTAACCAGGGTATGTGTGTGTGCTGGTGGTTAAGGTGGTGGTGTTGGGGAAGTGACAGTCTGACTGACTGTAACACTGGGACAAAGCCCCTAACCCAATGGTTCCCCAGCCCTTTCTGTCTGTGAGAGTGGGGGCATACAGCCGGCTCACGTTTACCACAGATTCCACTGGGAACGGTTTCAGAAGTTGCAAGGAACCTCTATGTTCCTGCTCCAAGTGTGTGATACTGAATTACCTGTGAGACAATGGAAGCTTGGATCTGGAAAGTACCGGATTCCTTGGAATTGCTCTCAGTATTTCTCAGGATGGGGGAAGTAACCCTCTTGTTCCTCCTTGCCCCCATCTTCTCCCTCTCTCCCATCCCCCTCCCTCCGCTGTTACACCGGGCTGGGCGGTGGGGGGAATTGTAGATTTACTGTCCTCCCTCTGGTCCTGGAGTGGAGCCGCCAGCACCGTCCCCCTGTTGTATAGAGGTCTCTGTATTGTCCCGTTGCTGTGTGGCTGTGGACATGGAACTCAGGGAGTGATGAGGCTGAGGGGCCCTCTCTGCGGGACCCTTTTACCATTGGCAGGGCAGGGCGGTGGAGGGAAAGAATAGAGACTGGGCTTTTCCTTGGAAACACCGCAGCACTCTCCTTTCCTGGTCTTTGTCCCCAGTCCCGACAGGAATTCGGCACCGGCCCATTTCCACATTGCCCTCAGCTCGGAATTTGGGGAAGGGGGTGCTGCTGGAGAGAGAGGTCAGCAAGAGCTCACCTCGGTTCCATGTCCGAAAAAAAACTAAACATTGGGAGGAATTTCAATGCCAGTGAAATCTTCCTCATCCAATGACCCTCCCCTTCCACTTCCCTCCCTCCCCATGTCCCCAACTCCCCACACAGTGAGATATCGATTCCCC
>NC_063336.1:23479258-23497866 GCF_021869965.1 Rhincodon typus
CCCCAACTCCCCACACAGTGAGATATCGATTCCCCCTCCCCATGTCCTCAACTCCCCACACAGTGAGATATTGATTTCCCCTCCCCATGTCCCCAAATCCCCACACAGTGAGATATCGATTTTCCCTCCCCATGTCCCCAACTCCCCACATAGTGAGATATCGATTTTCCCTCCCCATGTCCCCAACTCCCCACACAGTGAGATATCGATTTCCCCCTCTCTCTCTCCTCATGTCTCCACGCCGTGAGATATCGATTCCTCCTCTTCACCCCACACAGTGAGATATCGATTAGGGAGCTTGCCTTCTCCCTGACTTTCCCCTGGAATAACTAGGTGCTGTGTGTACTGGGGAATAGCTCACGGGGTACAATATCCTTCACTGTGGGGCACAACATCGCCAATCAGCAGGAGGGTTACGCAGCAGGATCACCGCCACCTTTTCCAGGTATATTCTGGAAAATATAAAACCCACCGGTTGGGAGAGAGACCTCTGGAGCAGGGTGGGAGTTGAAGCCGGATCTGCTGCTGCCTGTGTTCCCATTGTGTGCTGAGTGGGTGTGACCGTGTTTGACGAGCTCTCTCTCTCTCTGTCTCTCTCTGCAGGCGGACGGTAACTTCACAGTGTTCCCGACCACAGGCACCGCCACTCGCCACAACGCCAACGATTCGGCCTCCAGCTCGTCCTCGGGCGGAGGCTCGAACCCGAGCACAAGTTCACCCAGCCAGAGCTCCACCAACAGCACAGGCCAGGCCGCTGACCTGCACTGCTCCTCCAGCTTGCTGCTCCCGCTAACCATCAGCGCCTCCATCGCCTACCTCTGCTGCTAGGGATGGGGGTAACAGGCAGCAGCTCTGATCAAGCAAACCATCTCTCACTAGCGGGGAACTCATGATAGGCAGGCAACTCCTCCGGGAGAGATTTCCTCTGTGTGTGTGTGTGTGTCCCCTTCGCTTTCCAAAACTCATCGGCGGTGTAAGACTGAGTCTTCTAGTTAAGCCAAAATGATTTCCCTCCAGTTCCCTGAAACCAGTCAGTTGGCGTCGAATGTATTCTCTCTGTATGTATGTGTGTGTGTGTGTCTCTGTCTCTTTATGCTCTGCCTTGATTGTTACCACGCCTGAAAACCAGCAAGAGGACCTGTGTACCGGCGCCTAGCCCTCCCTTCTCCCCTTATTTTTCTCCTATTTCTATGTAAATAATTGAACGAGGAACAACTACCCCCCACCCCCCCCACCCCCGCGCCTACCAACTTTCTGTTGAAACCAGGCCAGACGAGATCCTTCGCCCCACCACTGTCCTAACTTCACTAGAAGCCGGGCATCTCTCATAAAGGTGAACACCAGCGGGAATTTTGAAAACACACGGTCAGCGACTGCTCGCTTCAAGGAGAGAGCCTTCTTGGTGCTGGGGCTGAAGATTCAGTTGTCTCAAAGCGCCCACCCACACACCATCTCACATTTACACATGCATTACTCCATTACTTCGAAACTGCTGGAGATAATGACTACAAAAAAAAATCTTTTTTTTCATCTGTTTTAGAGACGGTCGGTTTCCAGTTTGGTTATCTGATAATAGCGGTTGAATATTTACAGGCACGTTTTGATAGCACCTGTTCACAAATTGGCGCTTAAAATTCGGAGAACTAAAGAAAACATGAATCTGAAATTCGAGCAGAAATAAAACAACGCTCTTTATATGTAAACTGCGTCCTCACAAGGTAACAGTTAACAGCCAATGCAAAAGGAAGTGTGAATTCCCTTTTTGCAGATTACTATCTTTTATAAGTCAACGGCTAGTGCAGTTAGTCACTGACTGTGTTGTCCGTGAACCCGTTACTTGGCACCTTTCTAGTGTCCAGTCCGAGTAAATTTCTGATACTTTTTAACGGAAGGCATCATTTCATATAGGATTCACTGTTAACTACATCAATCGCATTTAGTAAATATATTTTCTGATTACAGTTTAATATTAGACTAACGTTTCTTTGTGACCATGAAACCAATTTCCAGATGCATTAGTTTTATTTTGTACAAGATGTACTGTATTACAACTTTGTATAATTAATTGCTGTTGATTAAAATGCAAATATTGTTTTGGGGGATTTAATATGTTTCTGCTGTAAATAGAGTTTACCTGGCAAATCATTTTAAAATGTAAGCCTTGCTTCAAAGCTGTTCTGAAAAATTGAAAACCTTTGAACTATTTCAATAAACTGATTGAACACTAGTCTGAGTGTGTACATATGTGTGAGAGAAAGAGATTGTGTGGGTAACTGCACAGAATTGATGTGTCAAATGGGTTTTCCTAGCTCGATTTTTTTTTAAAAAAACATTTTTTGAAGTTTTTGTTTGAGCCTGAATTATTAGACAAAGGGCTCGGATTACAAATTAGAGTTAAATTATGCAGCTGACACAGATATTGTCACATTTGATGTTTTATTACACCATCTTAACTCTTCAATTTACCAATGGCTGGCATGTAATGAACAAAAGATGCATTGATAAAGCATCTTCCATGACCTCAGTGCTTCCTAAACTCCTTTATGACCAATTAAGTCTGTTTGAAATTGAATAACTGTTTTGGAGGAAATGTTTCATTGATTGTACAAAGCAAAGAAGTTTCACATACCAGATGTGTTAATTACCAAATATTTTGATTTAATAAAGGATTGATGTTATCTAGGACACTGGGAGAGTGCCCCTGTCCTTTATTTGAATATTGACCCGGGATCGCTTATCTTCATCTGGAAGACTATAGACAACAACTCTAACAGCGAAGAGATAATCCAATTGCATGTTCTGCAAGTAGGGGAATTCGTCACAACATTGTGAATACACTTATAAAAAATTTTGGTCTTTGTTATTTGTAGTGAAATCATAAGAGCTCTGAAATAAAATCTTCACCCACTTGTTTACAGTATTGTTCTACATGGTTATGAATGCAGTTCTTCCCACAACTAGCCTTTCCTCTTTGCAAATTTAATCTTTTCCCATGCCCTGTTCTTTTACAAAGAAAATCTGCCAGTGCAGCTTTCTAAACTAGTCTTAGATGATATTTTTCCTCCCTTTGATTAAGGAGGCTGTGCACTGAGATTAACATTTCTCTCAAATGTGTTAGTGGAAGAAATCCCAAGCATAAAGCTGTATTATACATCTCAGACAGAATATTTGAGTTTCAATGTTTTACTGATATTTTCATTTTCTGTTCTGTTTTAATTATTCATGGACAGATCCTTGAAAATGAATTTAAACATAAGATCTTTTGGGCCTTGACACAATAGATATGGAGAGGATATTTTACAGAAGAAACTATAATAATTTGAGTCACTGTTTTAAAATCAAGGGTTGCCAATTTAGAACAGAGATAGCTGAATTTTGTTTTCTCCCAGAGGTTCAAGTGTCTTTGGTTCTCTTCCTGAAAATTTGGTGGAGGCAGAGTCAGAGATATGGCAGATGTAAGTTAATGTGGATATTTGTGAAATGACGTATTTCAGGAGAAACAAGAGGCAGAGGGGTTTAATCTGAATGGTACTGTTTGAGGACGTTTAAGAACAGAGGGATCTAGTGCTGCATGTTTGAAAATCCTTGAAAATGGAAAGGTGAGTTGATAACGCAGAATGTGATTCTTGGCTTTGTTAAAAAAAAAGGGCATTAAATAGAAAAAACAGGCAGTCATGTGAAACCTTATAAATCACTAGTTGGGCCTCGGTTGAAATAATGGATGCACAATGGACACCACAATTTTAAGAAAAACATCAGACCTTGAAGACAACAAGTTTACTATCATAGGATCTCTACAGTGTGGAAATAGGCCCTTTGGCCCAACAAGTCCACACTGACCCTCAGAGCATCCCACCCAGACCCATCCCCCTATAACCCACCTAATCTACACCTCCCTGAACACTATGGGCAATCCACCTAACTGGCACATTTTTGGACTGTGGAAGGAAACCAACATATTCATGGGGAGAATGTACAAACTCCTCACAGGCAGTTGCCTGAGGCTGGAATTGAACCTGGGTCCCTGGTACTGTGAGGCAGTAGTGCTAACCACTGTGCCACCATACCACCCCATGCTGCCTTACTAAGATGGTCATAGGGAGGTGTAGGTATAGAGAAGCTGGACTTTCCTCAGAAACTGAAAAAGACTGAATAGAGCTATTCAACATTATACAGATCTTGTTAGAGAAAGTAGGGAGAAAGTCTTAACTTTGACAAATGTGTTGATAACTAAAGGTCATAGATTTAAAATAATGAATAAAACATCTAAAGGGGCAATCAGAAAATATTTTACACATGCGGTTTGTAAAATCTGGGACACATCTCTTGAAAAGTAGGTGCATTCACATTACATTGAAAATTTGTTATGATCCCAGCTCAGGTCCCAGAACGAAATCTGTCTTAATAGATCTATGTTCACTTGTTGCACTTGATTACCATAGTAATTAATCATGGAAATATATTTAAATGAGGGTGCAAATGTTCTTGAACATCATATCATAAGTTTATTACACAAACGTAACAGAAACCAAACAAAGCCACTTACATTTTTATAACAGTCAGAAAGACCTTAACATTAACAGCAAAACAAAGTTTCAAAACTTACACTTTGACAAACACTCAATTCGGAGACATTTCACATCTATCCCAACTTTTTAAATTTTTAATCAACTGACACCTTCAAGTGTTTCTTTTCCATGGACTGTAGAAACAGTTTTTTGCTTTCTGAGTTCATGGGCACGAACCTTTCACCGTCAAATAACTTTTTGAACTGTTTGAAAAAAAACATTCAGAGAACTGACCGACATCTAAATGCCTCTCTTTTAAAATAAAAACTCCACTCCAAAGAGAAAAAAAGAAATGATATCCTTAAGAGGTAATTTTATTTTATTTATTTAAGTTTCTATCAACACTTCTTATTATCACTACTTCTATGTTATATGAATAACAATAATGATACATTTATGCAGTCTGATTTTCATAACAAGCATTTTTACATGAGTCAATTTTGATCATGGAATTTGGCTTCCTTCATGTTTACTCTTCACAAAGCATCCATAATGCCATGATTCTTGCCAGGTACATGAATGATTTTTAAATTGTATGGTTGCAACATTAAAACAGACTAAGATTTATGCCATGGAATCTTTCCAAAAAGAAAACTAACAGATTGTGGCTTATAAAACTCGCAGACTCTCCAGATTTGTTGGACATATAAACGCTGAATTTCTGTAGAATGAACACAATACTCAGGGTCTCTTTCCCTACCCTTGAATATTTCTGTTAGCGCACATTCAGTTTTTGCAAAAAAAATAACTGAATGGCAGTTTGATTCCCCATCTTATCTTCTAGTAATAATTCAGGGCCACAACTGATATCGCTGGCTGGCTTCAAAGTTATTTGAATGACTTTTCATAATTTGGTATTGCTAAAACTGAGGTGATTGTCAGCATAGCTTTCAAGTTGTCAAAAGCAGTCTGACATTCTTTAGTCCATTCTTTTGCCTTTTTTTCAATAACTTTGTCAAAGGAGTCACCACAGTGCAGACTTGTGGAGCAAATGCCCAATAAAGTCCACTCATGCCAATGTATCACAGAATTTCAAGATTTTCAGCCAGCATCAGTTAATCACGCTTGCTCCAGTGTCTCTCAGTATCTCGAGGGTTAGTAGGAACTGCCGATGCTGGAGAATCTGAGACAACAAGGTGCAGAGCTGGATGAACACAGCAGGCCAAGCAGCATCAGAGGAGCAGGAAGGCTGACGTTTCGGGTCTAGAAGAAGGGTCCAGACCCAAAAAGTCCGCTTTCCTGCTCCTCTGATGCTGCTTGGCCTGCTGTGTTCATCCAGCTGTACACCTTGTTATCTCTCAGCATCTCTCCTGGTTTACCACCATGGTTTGAAGAATGAGGAAATAGCTCTCCTTTTGAATTAAAATGTTCAGAAACCTCCGGTGAATTCAACACCTGGTTTTCCCAGTTTGGGTAGGATAAAGATGAAAGAGCAAGTAGCATTAACACATAGTACAATGATAGAAAATGAGTTAAGCTGTTAATGAGTTACTTTCCTGAAGAATCTCACAGTGATTTATTTTAGTGTGTTCTGAAGTCAGTTTGCGATCTCTAGGATTACGCTGCCACTTTTGTGCTCAAGTATACTAAGAGTGTGGCTCCATATTAATCTATTAATATGCAAGTTACAGCATGAGCTCACTGCAGACGCAAATGTCATTCCAGTCAAGATGGTGGCAGAGTGCACAGTGCAGTGTTCCAGCTCCTAAGCCTAGGAGCTTGGGGCTTGTCTGCTCCTTCTTCTTTTTGTATTTTTTTTCCTTTTTCCTTTTTCCATTTTTAACTTAGCTTCTTGTGGAGAGCTTGGACAGCATTGGCAGTTTGGAGGTGTCCAGCACGTTGGAGGCAAGTTTGTGTTCTAGGCGATGGCAGTGGCAGAAGAAGGCGAGTTTAGGGCCCAGTACTCGGTCGGGGACCCGGCACAGCATCGGCAGTGGCTGCTTTGGCACAGTGGGCATGGCAGCACGTTCAGGCCCAGCTTGGGAGCTGGTAGCTTCTGCTGAATTTGCCGAGATTGGGCACCAGAGCGGACACATGGCGGCGATGACATCGGTGGAGGCAAGATGGAGCTGAAGAATGGCAAGACAGTTCCAGCAGTGGCCAAGGAAATCTACCAACTGTTTTGTGCTGATGTTGGTCTCGGAATTGGGGTGGAAGACCCCAGATCCAGGGACAATGGCTAAGGCAATTAACAAGAAGGACTGTAATCTTGAACTTTTAACTTTATTTCTTTATATTTATATTCTACGTCTTAGCTTATTTTCTTTATTTTTAAGATGGTGCCAGACAGTGGTGACATTATACAACATTTTTCACTATATTTGTAATGTATACATGTAACATGTACACATGACAATAAATAAATCAAATAAATATATCGAATAAAAGTATACACATATTAACAAGCCATTCCTGTTCATGGTAAATCAGGAGGTAAACAAAATGTTGACTTCAAATTAAAGTTAGAAGATTCTACTTTCAGTTAGCTGAACCCAGCCAGTGGAGTATTACAGTTATAACTCGGAGCTCCACAGGTCCAGAGTAGGCTCCCTACTTCTGATCACTGTCCAGTGCCTCTGCTCTGATGCGTGTACAATGGATGAGGACTAGACCAATTTCTACATTGATTTTGATAGCCTGTTGATATTCAGTGATTAGATTCATGTTCACAAAGAATGCAACTTGGGGACATTCTATCAGGATTGTTGGTTTCCATTAAATTAAGGGTGGCATGGTGGCTCTGTGGTTAGCACTGCTGCATCACAGCACCATAGATTCCACCCTCGGGCGACTGTCTGTGTGGAATTTGTACATTCTCCCTGTGTCTGTCTGGGTTTCTTCTGGGTGCTCCAGTCTCCTCCCACAATCCAAGGATGTGCAGGTTAGCTGGATTGGCCATGGTAAATTGCCCATGGTGTTCAGGGATGTGCAGGCTAGGTGGGTTAGCCATGGGAAAATGTGGGGTTACAGGGATAGTGTGGGAGGGGGCTTGGCCTGGGTGGGATGCTCTTTGGAGGGTTGGTGTGGACTAGATGGCCTGAATGATCTGTTTCTACACTGCAGGGATTCTATGATTACCTTCTAATGATTTGTCTGAATAAATTGATGCTCAGAACGAAAAAAAAGTGGAGAAAATTGGATAGAAGCAAAACCCTTGCATACATTGATGAATAAAATGTCATTTGCAGCACATTGGAAGGAGCAAGATAAACTAAAGTACAAAAATATGCATAAATTACTGAAACGTTCCTACTACCATGTTAGCCCAGCTACTCAGATCTGGAATCTTAGAATATGCTCAGGACATAGTTTCTCCTGTATCAAACTCTGCATATTAAAATTATTTTTAATAGGAAATATGTGATTTAAGAAAACTATAAAATGATTCATATGAAACAATCACAGAATTTTCTGACCACTTGTATAAGAAATATATTCCGACAGAGCAACCAGATAATATTCCATTCACTTCATTAACCATGGCAAGACAGCTGACAAAAATAAACTTAGATTATAACCTGCTACTGCAAACATTTATCTGTCAAAGTCAGATTTCCAAATGTGTTAACACCCATTAAAGGGGCAACAACACTGAAAGACAATGTGATATAGAAGGAAAAGTAAAAAGCCAGATCAGTAAACTAACTAAAATGATGGAACAAACAAGCCCTGAAATAAGTTTGAATTCAATAAGAAAAGCCTTTGGCAAGAAACCAAAAGTGCCTAAACTCAAGCCTTTCCATGTGCATGGACAACAAAGTGTTAATCAAATTTCAGATGCTGATCAAACCTTTCGTACTGTCAACCTTACACAGCAAGGCCATGGTACCATGCGATCAGAAGCTTTCACATCAACATTGTACATCTACAAAAGGCAGTTGACACACCCTAAAAACCTAAAGTGTGCTAGCATATTCCAAACACACATCCTAAAAGACATATAACTCTGTAAGTGGCCCCCATTGTACAGCCCACAAAAGACTGTCTCACAGTGTATAACAGATTACCAATTTTGTGTCAGTGGGACACACACTGCAGTGTCAATATACAAACTCAGTCTGGCTTCCTGAATGCTTCTACCCGGTAGATACAATTAGTCCAATATTGGTAGGCTTATGAATATGCTCAGATCTCAACGTATTGACCATTCATCAAATTCAAGCTACATCCATGCACATTAATTCTCTTGGCAGGTTTCTTGTCAATTGCAATACTGTGACCCCAGGAAAGACATGATTCTGGAAGACAAATGCATGGCAAAATGACTTAGACACCTGCCTTTTGCATTTGCAAGTTGAGAAACCTATTACTTTTGGCTTAAAAGCCCTGTCATCTGTTTAAGAAACTACTCCAGCGTTGTGCAAGAAACATTAGCTCTGGTATTTGGCATCATGTGTTTTTGGACCTACTTACCTGGCAAGAAATTCACCTTTGAAACAGACCTTAAGACACTAAAAATTATCTACCATAAGCCAAGAACAAGGGCAAGGATATGATTTTGAAGTCAGACCCAGCTATCAGGATGATTGCATCTAATTCATTGAGCATCTTACCCAATCTATGCAAAGACTGAGATGTCCCTCTTGCTCTACACATGTAGACTCTAGAAATTAAAGATGGTCTAAGACAGATATGTTACTCTTTCACCAGAACGAGTACGATCAATTACAATCAGCTCAGCCGCAAAAGTTGCGAAAGATCATTACTTAAGGATGGTATGACAGTATTAAGGAAGTTCCTGAGAACATTCACTCATTTTGGCCATACAAAGACTAACTTGGTATGTTGTGGCATGCCATTTTCAATTGCAAACAAGTCCTAATACCAAAAACACTACATGTATCTTCCGGAACACACAGGTATTGAGTGCATAAGAAGGCTGGCAAGTGAGCCTGTGCACTGGCCAGAATTGGATAAAAATCATCCATGTCTCATGAATGAGACATGCTAAATACCAACCCCAGTAGCAGAGGAGGCCACTACATCCATACAAAAGGCTGTCTACTCTTTGGTCAAATATAGCAATGGATATATTCATGGTGCATGGGGAAAACGACATCCTTGTGACGGATTACTTCTCCAAATTTCTCATTGCTTGATGACTTAGCAACACCAGTGTAACACGTCACTGAAACAATGATTGCCATTTTCAGATGTTTGTGTTGTGGTGCGCTTAGTATCTGACAATTCACTGGCAAACCATTCCAAGACATGTGGGGAGTGACACATATCGCATTATCAGTCCGCTATACTCATTCAAACACTGTCGCTGAATGTACGGCACGCACAAACAAATCTATGCTCATCAAGTGACCAGCGCTAAGACAGATTTTTGCATTGTCTTGCTACATTTTCGTGTAATGGAGAGGGCTGCTATTCCTAGGGCAACTACTGCTCAGAAGGCAAATGTAAATAACCTTGCGCTGCAACTAATTATCTAACCATTCTGAGAACAGGATATTGTTCTTCACAGGCACGGGAGAATGAGAGAGAGGCACAATGACAATTATAGGAGCAAGAGTGGACTATATTCAGCCCATCCAGTCTGCTCTGATATTTAAAAACCGAAAGAACTGCAGATGCTGTAAGTCAGGAACAAGCTCGGCAGGTCTGGCAGCATCTGTGAAGAAAAAAATCAGAGTTAACGTTTCGGGTCCGGTCCAGTTCTGAGGAAGGGTCACTAGACCCGAAATGTTAACTCTGATTCTTTCTTCACAGATGTTGCCAGACTTGCTGAGCTTTTCCAGCAACTTCTGTTTTTGTTCCAATTCTGTTATTTAGTACAATCATGGTTCAATGCCTTTTACCCACACGATCCCCACAATCCTTTATGCGATTGATAACCAAAAATTTATTAACCTCTACTCTAAATGCAGCAAACTTCGTTTTAACTGGCGCCTTATGCGCCACTCTTGATAAACCAGCAAAGCTTCTCTTCAAGTAACGCGAAGTTAACTGTATAATTCTGTCCAGTTATTGTAGTTTTTTTTAAAAAAAGTTCACCTCAATGTCAATGTACTTGTTGTACAATTGAATGGCCACACGAAATATCAACAGTTGGCTCAATTTCGAGTCAATTTCTCCTCAAATACCCCTATCTATTGCGATGTCCGAATAGTGTGAGGGCGCGAGTGAGAAGGCTCTTTGTCAGTAAGTTTATCTAAGGTAAAGTTTCAAAATTATTGAAGTGATTTATCCTGTAAATAAAGTACAACAGTGATGGGTATACGCCTTGCATTATGTTTTTATTATTTAGTACGTGTTTCTTTCGCATTAAGTGGTCCTCTTGATTATCCAGAATATTGGTCAATTAGTACCCACCTTTCCCTAGATGCCGGATAATAAAAAGTTCACGTTTTATTAAAGACTGAGCTTCCACAGCGCTCTGTGTTAAAGAATTCACCACCCTCCGAGTGGAGTTGGTCTCGGTCTGAAATGGCATCCTCCTTATTTTTAAGCTATGCCCTCTCGTTCTAGGCTCCCCAACACATGGAAATGACTTGCCTGCATCTGGCCAACCCTTTGAGTACTTTGTACATTTTAATGAGGTCGTCATTATCGAACCCCTATAGCGTGGGAACAGGCCCTTTGCCCCAACAAGTCCACACCGACCTTCAGAGCATCCCACCCAGACCCATCCCCCTATATCCCTGAACACTATGGGCAATTTAGCATGGCCAATCCACCTAGCCTACACATCTTTGAAATGTGGGAGGAAACCAGAGCACCCGGAGGAAACCTACACAGACCGTGGGTGGAATTGAACCCAGGTCCCTGGTGCTGTGAGGCAGCAGTGCTAACCACTGAGCCACCATGGCACCCACTTTTTTGTCTCTCCACTTTTTCTTCTCTCCACTTTTTCAAGCTCGAGACAATACAGGCTCCCCATCACCCTGCTAGCCCTATAGAATCCCACCCTGGAGTAGACCTTTCCTCAAGTCACCTTTGGCATTAAATTGGATCATAGCTGGTCTGAATTTCAATCCCATTTACCCACTTTTGACCTGTGCATTTACCTAATACAAACCTGCCAGTCTTGGATTTGATCAAATTTAATTAACCCAGCATCTCAAATCTTTTGGTAGAACAAATTCCATATTTCCATGAATCCATGTATAAAAATACAATTAGACCATAACAATAGGAACAGGAGTAGGTAGTTCAGCCCCTCAAACCTGTCCGCCATTCAATAGGAACATTGTTGATCCAATATTCTTCATGTCTACTTTCATGCCCTTTCCCTATAGCCCTTGATTTCCTCTATCGATTAAGAATGTATCCATCTCAGTTTTAAATATACACAAGGACTTTGCCACTACAGCTCTTCATCTCAGTCCTAAATTGGTGCCCCCTTTATTCTGAGACTATGCCCTCTAGTCTTAGACTTTCCTATCAGGGGAAGCATCCTCTCAACCTTTACCCTGTTAAACCATAAAGCATCCTATATGTTTCAATGAGATCACCTCTCATTCTAAATTCCAGTGAATAGAGTGCCAACCCTTTAAGTCTTTGCTCATAAGACCATACCAGGGATCATCCTTGTGAACCTTCTCTGAACTGCCTCCAATGAAATGATCTCTTTCCCTAAATAAATGAGCCAAAACTGCTCACAGTACTCCAGTTGTGGTCTTTCCAGCACTTTGTAAAGTTACAGTAAGACTTCCCTACTCTTATATTCCAAACACTAGAAGTAAAGCTCAACATCCTATTAGCCCTCCTGATTACCTGCTGTGCCTGTGTGCTAGCTTTCCGTTTCATGCATATGTGCCTCCAGGTCCCTTTGTGTTGCACCTTTCTGCAGTTTTTCTCCATTTAAAGATACTCTGTTCTTTTGTTCTCCCTTCTGAAATGAACAACTTCACAATTTCACACATTATAGTCCATTTGCCAACTTTTTGCTCTCTTACATAACCTACCAAAAACTCTCTGTAGTGTTTGTGTCCCTTTCACAACTTGCCTTTCCAACTATTTTTGTGTTATCTGCAAATTTGACTACAGTACCTTCACTTCCTTCCTCCAAGTGATTAATGTATATTGTAAACAGTTGCAGTCTCGCCACTGATCTCTGTGAACCCCACTAGGCAACAGGTCACCAACCTGAAAAAGAATCCCTTGTCCTTCCTAATTTCACTCCTGAACGGCCAAGATCTAATTGAAAGACTGTATGCCCTTGCTCTTGTTTCTGTTGCCAGAGGACATGAATACTAGTTATGAAATTTGCTGAATTTTTTCATCATTTTAAACATAGCAGTCACAACACCCTTTATTGCACTAATTCTGTTTTTCTCTCTACAGATACTACCAGACCCGCTGAATTTCTTCAGCAGGTTCTTTTTTTTAAATTTCAGATCTTTACTGACTGTATCTGTAGTATTTTACTTTTATTTTGTCTTTCTGCACACTTCCAAGGCCAATATGTCCTTCCTGAGATTCATTGCCCAAAACTGATAGCAGTGCTTCAGGACTTTGTACAACTGAAACATAACTTCACCTTCCCTGAGAATTCCAGCTTCCTCAAGATAAAAGCTGATATTGTACTAGATTAGACTGTTTGATTAAAATTTGCAGCTTTAGACAGGACTTCAATGCTTTGTTTTCCTAGATACTCTTAGCTCCTTCATTTCACATTTAATAAGTATTCTGATTCCTCATTTTGAGGCAGAATTTAACGATCATGTCTGGGCGGGTTTGCAGGAGGAGGGTTGTGTGGTGGTGGGTGGGGCATGGTGTAAAATTCTCTGGATGGTCTTCCCACTGTCCTCCTACCCAGCCTGACCTGAATGCAGTGGGCACATGAGACAGGCAAGGCCTAGGTCCTATGAGGAGGGTCCTTCTCAAGAGTGAGAGTTAGAGGCCACTTTTCCAGTCAATTAATGTTACTCAAGCATTAAGTGGCTGCAAGCCAGCCGGTATTGGTGAGGATGCATTCCCTACTGACTGTCAGGGGGTGGGGGATGTGGGAAACTGCACTATCCGAAAAACCCTGCCTTTGCATTCAAACTTCCTTACTCCACATTTCCTTACATTGAATTCAGCTGGCCACAGCTGCTTGCATAACGTAGTTAATTTATATTCCGTCACGGCCTACAGTTGTATCTCTAATCTTTACTGTGCCTCTCAACTTAGTGATATCTGGAAAGTTGGATAAATAACTCCCCGCTATTTTATCTAGGTCATTGGTATATGTGATGAAAAACTGAGGACAGATCTCTGGAGAACACCATTTGTCACATCACACCAACCAGAGTACTGTCATCATGATGTGGAGATGATGAAATCTATTCCCGTCCTTTTAACTTCCTTTTGGTCAGTTGTAATAAATATCTGTCATTTCTTTTTAACATGCAGTTATCACAGTTTATTTAAAATTTATTCAGAACAAAATGAGAAAGAGGAATTTTATAAACTGCTGCCTCAAAAAAATAATAAAAATGCACATCAAACATGCACACAAACACAAACACACAAAAGCAAGTAATTAGTTTAATAAAGGAAATTACAAGCAGGATGATAAAAGGAAATGCAGTTTAAAGGCGCTTTCAGTCCTTCTTTGGTGAGTATGAAACCTGAGTTCACGACTGTTTAGCTGTTGTATTGCTTCCTTATCTGTATTGCAATTTATACAACCACTATTTTTGGTGAATGGTTGTTTTCTAAGTTGCTTGTTTGTAAGGTGTTAAGGCACAGGAAGAAGAAATTCTTTCTTGCCAATCTGTTTTTGCTTCTCTGGCTTCTATGCCAAGAAAGCTGCTGAAATATGGCTCATTTGAATATTCCCACGTCTAGCTTTAACTGCCTTTCCAACCTGAATACCTCACAAACTTTCATCTCCCAGTATGTGAACTTATCACACAATTGTGAATTAAGCAAGGTATGCAAAATTCTTGATGCTGTCTTCATTGTCAGCTGTCACTGTCTTTGGATTTATTTGGTCATTTTAATGTTGTCAGGTTTTGTATATCTCATATTGATTTCACAAAACATGCCTCAATTAGTGGCCAGGTAATCACAGGAACGATTTAGGTCAGTGTTTGTCCTTTTATAGAAATTAGCCTGTGAAGGTCTCAGGTTTTAAAACCAGATGATAGAATTTGATTAGTGATCGAGCGTATTTGTCATCGTTGTGAGAAAGGGAGTAGTGGTGTAATGACTATCCAGAAGCCCAGGCCAATGTTCCGAGGACAGGAATTTGAATCCCATGATGGCAGATGATGAACTTCGAGTTCAATAAAAATCTGATTAAGGAGCTGGCCTAATGGCAACCATGTAACCATTGTTGATGTTGCGAAAAAAAAAACCCAACTTGTTCACTTATGTTCCTTATGGAAAGAAAATTGTCACCTTACCTGGTCTGGCCTACATGTGACTCCAGACCTACAGCGAAGTAGTTGACTAATTGAGATGAAGAACAATTTCTTCAGTCAAAAGGTATTGAATCTAGGTAATTCTCTGTCAGAGAAGGCTGTAGAGGCCAAGTCACTGAATATATTTGAGAAAGAGATAGATACAATTTTAGATTTTAAGGGTATCAAAGGATATGGGGAGAAAGCAGGAACTTAGCATTGAGATAGGGGATGGGCTATGATCACATTGAACAGTTGTGCAAGCTTGAAAGGTCAAATGGTTTCTAAGTTTCTTTGATTGATAATTGCCCTTTGGGTGATTAGGGATGGGAAATAAATGCTGACACAGCCAGTGATCGTAGGAACAAATATAAGAAAATGCAAATGTTTTGTCCCTAATCTCTATTGGTGACCTCTCTATATTTTAATGTTTGGAAAACTATGACCAAGGAATTTACAATTTTTTTTGCCTGGCTGTTTTAATACTTAGAAGTTTGCCCATCTCACATGCCATTATATTCTTCCTTAACATTCATTTACTTAGATTAAATGCATTGAATTCTTGACTCCGCCTTTAGATTCTTCTGTATAGCGGTTATTTTCCCTCTTTCTGTGCTGTAAAAATAGATACAAAGGATCAATTGAAGGTATCTGCCACTTCCTTTTCCTCCATTGCTGTCTCCTATACTAAATGAGCTCTGACTCGCTCTTCCTATTTTATCCTCTTGACGTATTTATCGAGCCTTTCACTGGGAACTTTGATACTTTTTGAATTTTTTTTCATTTTTCTTCTTTTACTTCTGATTATGATCTTTGTGTTGGGTGCAGCTCTTCCAGTCTCTTGGATTACCACTATTCTGCAGCATTGCACAAGCATTTCCTTCCAGCCATCACCAATCTCAGTTACTGGCCAGTGCTGCTTAGCTGCAGAAGCAAGACTTACATTTTCATTTTAAAGATATGAATTGATTTTGAACTACCTGAAAACACCTTTGAATAACTCCCACAATTTGTCTGCAGATTTTCTCAGGCACAGTTGAGCCCGGTATTTTTATGGTCAATTTTTTTCTCACCCCTTCAAAATGTGCTTCTTCTTAATTTAGTTTAAGTCATTGATTTGTGATTTTTTTTCTTCTTTCAAAGAGAATATCAAAGTTGACAACCATATGGACAGTATTTGCAAGCTGTTCCTTTAAAATCATAAACATTAATTCCTAAGTATTTTTGGAGAGTCATGCTTCTTTTTATTCTAACTTTCTGATCTGATTTGAAAACAGCTGAGCAGAGATACTTTGAACCATAGAATGGTTACAGCAGAGATAGAACATCCAGCTCAATATATTTCCCTGTCTCCACACCCACCATCCCAACATTATCCTTCCACCAAAGCCTAACAAATCTTTTCTGTTTGTTATGGACCAGATCAGACCCCCTCAAAATATAATAAGAAGGTGGCCTAGACCATTTTTTTTTTCTTATTTTAAAGGTAATTGTGAGGTGCTGTGTTCTAGTTTCAATTTGATTGGCTAAACTACTCAAAGTTAAACAAAACACAATTTATTCAAACACTATAGTTGAAACAACAAAAGAAAGAGGAATTTGGAATAACTTAACTCTATTGGAAAGCTTAACAGAATAACAGATTATTTTACTACTAAACAGCAACTGTTCAAAATAGTAACATCCCATAAACATACCCTTGGCAACAGGCAAATTTGGAAAACAGAACTGTTTTACTTGCAACACTCGCAACCCAGGAAAAACATCTAAAGAAAATTCAGAGAGGGAATAGCAACCAGGAGACATTCACTGCCTTCCAACCCTGCTGAGATCCCAGCAATAACTATTGCTAAAAAAGGTAAAATCCTGGTTCTGTGAGAGCTTGACCACACCCATTCAAGATGATTCCATTGTAGCAACTTTTTAAAAAAAACCCAAAACCTCATGAGCTCTTACAGACTGCTTGTTGTCTCTTGTTCAATCTTTTTTATTTAAAAAAAAGGACAAAATAACCTCTTCAAGCCACAGCATCATCACACCTTCAGAAATTTATCTAATTCTCTTTTCAAAGTGATGATTGAATCTGCCTTCACCACACTCTCAGACAGCGCATTCAAGATCTAAATCACATGCTCCATAAAGTAAAGTGGGCTTTCCATCTGCTGGCTTCAGTTCTTTTGCAAATCACATTTACTTGGTAGCCTTTGGTTCTGGAATCTTTCACCAATAGGGACAATTTCTCCCTAAATACTTCAAGTGGGCTATGTAAACGCCTCTGTCAGATCTTGCCCTTCCCTAGGGAGAACAAGACCAGCTTCTTTGATCTATCTTCACAACTGAAGCCTCATCACTGTAACCGAAGAAATAAAAATAAGTTAAATGACTAAGAAATTGGATTACAAAATGGAAAAGCAAAAAGAAAAATCTGGAATTGAAAACTAACTCCCCCTTCATCTTCTTAGGCAGTTCTAGTACGGTGTTGTGGGCCCCATACTGGATCCACAAGCTCTGCTACAGGTGGGGCAGCAGTAGGGATGTGAAATATTTGGGGTTTTTGCTTAGAGTCCAGCCTCACCATCTAAGGGACCAAGACTTATTTTAGATCCTCTGTTTCTTTTTATATTCACTTGTAGAATTTTTTTTAACTGTTTTCACATTTCTTGCTAGTTTTCAGAGTTTGGGTGTAGTTGAAAAAAAGGACAGCTTCTGTGAAAGGTTTTCATCTTGATCTCATCAGGGCAAATCACAAGAAAAACAATTTAAGGGGGAAAACCAACATTTGTACTTCATGAGAGGAGAATGCAGATCGGTTGGCAAGTGGACTCTAACTGGTAGAGACATTGCCATGGAGAATGCACCATTTATTGCAGATTGAGAGTTAGCTGTCATATTTTGTTTACATTTTAAACCAGGTACATTTACTGTGATTGATTAGAACATTTCCCTGAGAAGTGAATTAGCAAATGGCTGTCACCTATGTTGTTGACTTGAAACAGGTGTGTCATATGCACATGTTCTTTCTGTTTGCAGGGAACAGCTTCATGTGTATATGTACCTTCTACGACATGCAAGTGCGCCACACTACGATTCCAACTGACAACCCTAAATTGGTTGTCAATGTAAATCTTTGCATACTCAAAATTATCCAGCAAATATTGTCCATTTGAGATCACATCTAATGTTGGGCACTATGTTCTAAGTTTTGCAAACATTGGCGGGTTGGGTACAGTCAGAACAGCTGAAGAGATACACTGTCAGATATGATCCACGTATGGCCCATATACCTGTTGGCACACCAGCACAGAAATTCATACCACACATTCCTGTTTATGTGATAGGCAGAAAGTCTTTTTTTGCTCGACATTTACCCTTCAGGTAGTCTGAGATAGACTGAGAACTTTTCAAGACCAAGAGTGACTACCTTAGGGCCTTCCATTAGTGTGTACAATATTCAGAGAGGAATGATCCAGAGATGACTCTTTTGAAGTCTCCCTTACTAGTTTCTTTTCTGTCTCTCTAAAATATGCCAACAGGATTTCATCTCTGTTCCCACCCACATTGCTAGGACTGATATGGACCACAATTACTGGCTGCTTGCCATCCCTGTTTACAGTCTTGCTCCATGACATCTTTGACCTTGAGATCAGGAAAGCAACATATCTGAGATAACAAGGTGTAGAGCTGGATGAACACAGCA
>NC_063336.1:23498266-23546262 GCF_021869965.1 Rhincodon typus
CACAGCAGGCCAAGCAGCATCATAGGAGCAGGAAGGCTGACGTTTCGAGCCTAGACCCTTCATCACTAGGCCCGAAACGTCAGCCTTCCTGCTCCTATGATGCTGCTTGACCTGCTGTGTTCATCCAGCTCTACACCTTGTCATCTCAGATTCCCCAGCATCTGCAGTTCCTACTATCTCTGAAGCAATATATCTTTCTGGATTCATGTCTGCAGCTGCAGAAGTGTTCGCATTTTCCTCCAACTATGGAAATCCTTATCATCACAACTTTCCCATCCTTCCTTCTACCACTGGGCACCTTCCTTCACTCCCCACAATATTCCATGTCCTAAACCCCTAGAACTGAAGCAGCCTGTGGTGCCATGTACTTGGATCTGGCTGAGCTCCCCATAAGAGCCTTCACTCTCACTTATGTTTGGAACTGAATCTCAACCTAATGACACCAGCTTCTGATTAATCTCCAAAAGCCAGAGCTCCTGCAGCCTGCTTCATATGTAGTCATTCAGGTCATGAATAATGTCCTGGGCTTCCCACATGTAACAGGATGTTTTTTTAATGGGACTAAGGATCCTTGTTGTGCGTCTATTTATTAGGCCAAGTAAAATTAATATAGATACACTAAAGACTTGGAAAAAGCTGATAAAGAAAGACTTACCAGTCAGCAACCTTTCATGAAAGGACCACCCTTTGTTAACTGTTTACCTTTCTTGCTGATGCTCATGTTCTCTCCTCCCTGCTGCTTTGAAGAATCCACATTCATCAGCTTTTTTAAACCCAGAGGTAAAAGGTGGAAACACAGAGCAGGAATCACCATGGGCAGAAAGAGGGAAAAAATGCCAATGGGGTAAATCAAGAAGTAACATTTAGGCATGGCAGGTATTGACTGTAAGAGAAAGGCAAAAAAGTACTTGCACACATATAATATCTTTCATAACCACTGGATTGCCAAAGCACTTTGTCAGCCAATAAATTATTTTGAAATGTAGTTGTCATTGTAATGGTGGGTGATGAAAGGGGTGATAAGGTTTTTTTTCACAGTTTATAAACATTTTATGTCAAGGTAAAGGAACTGAGTGATTTAAACATGCCCCCTTTCAACTTTGTAAACAGTTATACATTGTCGTGCTGGTATGAGTTTGGAACTTCACAACACAAAAACACTTTTGTGTTTTACTCGTGTCTGCAAAAATAGTAAATGCTGACACAATCGGCTTTCAGATGAAGCAATGTCTAGACCAGGACAAACTGGTAGCTCATGTGATTGTGTATGGTGTGTGTACTGCAAGTGATATTGCATCTCCCTTACTGGTAATGTCAGCATAGCTTCAGAGTTCATCAAACATTCAGATGTAGAACACAATAAGGATATCAAATCAAACAGTGATGTCTACTCTTCTAAAATATATGCAGTGGCAGCAGCTGCAGAGAGAGACAAAGCTCACAGTACAACTGCAAATGGAGCTGGATCATGACTCACAGTTTGGATCCTCCTTTGTGAACATTGCTGGATTATGCTCGGACGATTTCATATAAATTGATTGTATCAACTTTTGACAATGCGCACAAAGTAAACATTCTGGTTGCTTATAAATATCTTTAGATGTAATATTTGATTGTACCTTTGATTTTGTGGGATGCCACATTGCTTCTTAAGAATCTTTAAGAAACATCGGCAACTGTAGACAATGAAGACTGAGTAGTGGACACATAGAGCATGCTGTTCTTGGTTTTTGGTGAGTTTGGATTTGGCAATCCTAAGTTTTCCATTAGAACCTGATTAGTACATTTGAGACCTCTAATGCTTGGTTTAAGCAGGCGTCCTGCATTCTGCTTACTATGTAACCATAAATTCCAATTGAAATATACAAGGTTCAAATGGTATTTGAACTCAGATCATCCTTCCAAATTTACACTCTTTGTTCTGAATCTAACAGATATGAAGATAAAGTGCTGTGGAAGAAATCGTTCAGAGTATGGCCATTAAATAAGGGCCTTCTTTGATTACTATCAGAGTTCTACTCGTCAGTTTTCTCCCTTTTTATCTCTGGTTACCATACTACACTTGCTCCCAGTAGTTTGATGCTCATAGATCATACACTTGAAGCATTTTCTCCCTTCTTTCCAACAATGTGTTGTGCTCATGTGGTTGGGTGATGAGAGTGTGAGAGGGAAGAACTGTGTGAGTCTGTCTCTCAAAATAACAGTAGCTGGACAGGACAAATCATTGTCTTGAGGGGTGCCAGGCAGATTTAACAAGGCTATCTGAAAATCTTGGCAATTTGCTTTACATTTAATGGTCATGGATTCTACAGTATGAACAGTACATCTGCAAGGTAACTTGGTTGAGTGACAATTGGAGGTAATATGTTGTATACCCCATTTCCTGCAAATACCTAGGAAGGGTGTAGTGGTGTACTGTACACCATTGTCAGACACAATTTGTTCAGGTACACAGAAGATTCTGAAAATAGTGGTCAATTTGTCAACAATGGTTGCACGAGTGTTAGCTTTGATTTGTTGCACAGAAAGGAATTTGGTGAAATAGCCAGTCTCCAGAACATGATCGTGTCCATTGACGTGGAAACCATAAGTTGTCATCTTGTACCATGGCTCAGAAGAAATCTTGTATGGGAGGAGAGGCTGTCTTGCTTGTTGAGATTGATGGAGTTTAATTCATATAACTTGATTAATTGATTGATGTCCCTATTAATGCTAGGCCGATATAAGCATCAATATGCCAATCGCTTGTTTTTTTTCTGCATCCAGGTGAACTCTATGCATAAGGTCTACTATGTCTTGACATAGATTTGGCAGAATTACAGACTGGTTTGTACATGACAATACCTTCTAGGAGAACTCAACTTCATTTCTTAATGACTGGATGAGGAGGGATGAGCTGTCTTCCCTTTTTTATTCACACACTTTCTTGGTTGGTCGCAACACGTCTCATTTTAAAAGGATCCCTTCCCTTGGGAATAACGTTCTCTCAAACCTAAATTAACTTATGTTGTAAAAGGAGCCAATATAGTCAGGCTATCTTTAATTAACAAAAAGAGTGACTCTGTTAATTACTAAGTGAAAGAAGAATTGGTAATGCAATACATATACACAGATTAGAGGTCAGCCCAAAGAGATAAATGTTAAAAAAAACAGAGATATGGATCAGTGTCTGAATTATTTTTGAAGTGCAAATGGTTGAACTTTGCAGACGTTGCATTGAAGATTACCAGTCGTGTCAAACGTTTTTTTGAGATTCTTGGTTTTATAGGCTGATTGAAATCTTGATGTCTTTTGACTGTGATTGAATTCTAGCATTCAGAGTGTGAAAGAAATCTTTGTTCTTCTGTTTCCCTTTCCAATCGGTTGAGTTTGAGTTAGAGAGGGAATTTACCCACAACACAAGAATAACTAAGGGACAGTTCTTCGATTGTGTCTATCACAGCATGCTATTGCTCAAACCCTCACTGGTACACGTGAAAATGTTCAGTCCCACTAGTACTCCTGCTGCAGTAGAGTTGAATTTTTTTAAACCCGTCCTTGTGTATTCTTCTCAGGGAAAATCACAAAATGTGTCTGTAGCTTGGTACATCATCAGCAGAGGGTGGCAAGCTGTTAAGCAGGGGGTAATCAAACGCTCATTATTTTTGAAGATCACAGTTCAGCCTGTTTGAGTATTCCAGAACACCTTTAGTCATAATATCCCATCGGTCTTTCTCTCTCTAGGCAGCCACTTAATTTACATCCGCATTCATTTTTGGCTGTATTATCCTCGTTCCAAAAGCACGTTTTAGATTTAAGGACTAAAAATGTCCGCACTACTTTGAGGTTCTGACATATCATTGTGACATGTTGCAGTTCCTTTTTTGTCTTTGTTGACGTGTTTGTGTGTCATGGTCAGAACTTTGGAAGATTTTTGGGTGTTGTTCCTTGGTTGGTTCTTCTTCACCTGTGGCTGTGGAGCATTGTGTTCTACTTTACATTTTTCTGGGTAATTGGACTTCCTATACACATTAGTGCAATATTCTTTATAGTATATAGTGTGGAGATATCACAAAACGCTGGGTACTATCTTGGTGGATGAAACAAGCCATGCCTCATGATAGGTTTAGATGTTCCACTGAACCTGTTGATGACTGCAGGATTTGTTTCAGGATCAAGCACTTGCAGATGCTACTGGCCTGCCACAACTGCTTTGAGCCTGTGTCCTGTTTTGCGCATAGCCTCTGTGGGTTTGTCCTGAAGTGTTTTCTGAAAGGTTTGATAGCTGTAGAGGAGACGGCTAGTTCCATAAGCCTTATAGTTATGTTTACATTTGGTGAAATCACATTCTATACCTTTGCATCAACTCCTGCCTACAGTTTGCTTGATCATTTCACCTTACTGTTGGTGGCTTGACATGAACTCAAGCCCATTATCCTGAAATTGACTTAAATGTTGAGTAGAACGAGTAAAATTTGAAACATTTGTCAAGATCTTTGTGGGGTGTCATCATCAGAAATACCAGAGAATTTTAATTCTCTTTAAACTTCAGTGTGCAAATTGAGAGTATGCTTGACCGCCAGTCATTCTTTATCCACTATCTACTGATCCATAAAGTAAAGATTCATTCTCTGCACAGGGAATCCCCAATTTATGTCCATTATGAGCACAATCCTGTACAGGAGTGTAATTTTAAAGATCTAGCATGTAAACATTTCCTGGATTCATGAATGGCTGCTTTACATTGCCCTGTATTGTGTTCTGATTTGTGTACAAATCTACTTGCAAGTGGACTTAAGAGCGGAATCCGTTTGCAATCTGGGGCCTGCCTGTAATTGTAAATACCAAGTCTTTGGTCCATCTCAGACTCTTTCAGAGTCCCCAGTATCACAGAGTCCAATCTTCAGTCAATTCAATTCACTCCATGTGACATCAAGAAATGATTGGGTGCACTGGACCAGGGATTCCAGAGCCAGGAGCCACAGTCTAAGGATATAGGGTGGTCCATTCAGGACGGAGATGAGGAGAAATTTCTTCACCCAATGAGTGGTGAGCCTGTGGGGTTCTCTGCCACAGAAAGCTGTTGAATCTAAAACATTGAATGTTTTCAAGAAGGAGATAGACATGTTTCTTAGGGCTGAAGGGATCAAAGGAAATAGGAAGAAAATGGGAAAAAGGTGCTAAATTGGATGATCAGCCATGACGACACTGAATGGCAGAGCAGGCGTGAGGGGCTGAATGGTCTCCTCCTCTCCTATGATTGTACGTTTCTACGAACATCGGCAGATTGATTGATTACTGTGAGGAAAAAGAACTTGCATACCTGCCACACTGTTGTCACCTTTTCCTTTCACACCAACTAATGTACTGTTGCTACTATCTTTCAGTTTCCCTGACTGCTATCTTGATGTTGTTTGTGACTTCTTGTATGTTAGGCCTCGTAGCATATACCACAGAGATTTGGGTTCTCTTTAGTCAGATTTCTTGAAGTATATTTACAAAACTAATTAGTTAGGAGGCTACAATATCACAGATGCACACAGAAGCTCTGGGGTCTATGCTTACTAATGATTCTGTAGACCACGCACACTGACTAGACTGACTCCATGACACAGAAAGAGTGACTTAAAGTGAGACGCTATCTTTATATTTGAATGTTCAATGCTGCAATATCATGTAACTCTCTTGAATATACAGTGAAACAAAGCTAAGAACTGTGTATGTTGGAAATCTGATTTAAATATCGAAATTGCTGGAGAAGCTCAGCAGTTCTGATAGTGTCTGTGGACAGAAAGCAAAGTTAACATTTTGAGTCCATTGACCCTTCTTGAGAATCACTCGAAATGTTAACTCTGCCATTTCTGTTTTTGTTTTAAATTTACAGTGCTTTTATGTTCTGAAATCTGTGCCCCATAGATCAGTGGCATGAGTACAAATCCCACGATGATAACTGGTGAAATTTAAATTCAATGAATTAGTAATCTGGAACTGAAAGCCAGTCTCAGTAATGGCAAGCAGAAAATTATCACGGCTTGTCACAAGAGCCATTTGGTTTACCAATGTCATTTAGAGAAGAAAATCTATCATCTTTACTTGGTCTGGCCTACATGCAACTCCGGGTCCACAGCTATTTTGTTGACTCTTAACGGTTATCAAAGGTAATTAGGGGAGTGTCCATATTTCATAAATGAAAAAGAGAAAGAAATTACAGGACTGTACAAGACTTTACCTTCAAAGGCAAAATTGTGTAGAGGGCACACACATATTAAATCTGTATTCCTATTAATTAACATATTTTTGAGTTGTTGATTCTGACCAAAAGACTGACTTGCATTGATTTCGCACTTTTCATTCTGAAGTGTTTTATGGGGAATTAAGAACTTTTGAAACTCCAGTTGTAAAAGAGGCAGCAGTAATGTCACTAGACCAATAATCCCAAACTTCAGCTAATGCTCCAGGGACATGGGTTCGAAATGCATCATGGCAGATGGTGAATTTGAATTCAATAAAGATCTGGAATAAAAAGCTGCCCATCTGGTTGGCTAATGTCCTTCAGGGAAGGAAATCTGCTATCCTTATCTCACCTGGCTTATATATGACTCCAGACCCACAGCAATGGGGTTGTCTCTTAACTGAGATGAACAATAAATGTTAACATAGCCAGTGATGCCCACATCTGACAAACAGCCAAAACGAAAAGGTCTGGGCACTCTGGTATGGAAATTATCTATTAATGAGAGAAAGCAATGTTAAAAATTGTCCCGTCCAAGAGAATAAAAACATGAAACCAGACAAACCAGTCAATAAATATCTGCGAACAGAACTCAATTGTTTTGATTTCAGTACATGAAATGCCAGAAGAACTTTACAAATGGATATGGATAGATAGTTGAATTGGCCAAAATTTGGCAGATAGAGTTTAAAGTGGATAAATGTGAGATTATCCATTTTGATGCGAAGAATAAAAAGTAACTTATTATCTAAATGGAGAGAAATTTAAAAACGCTTTGGTGCAGAGGGATCTGGGTGTCCTCATGTATGAGTTGTAGAAAACTAGTAAAGTAGAATGAGTGTGACGTAGCAGTGAGAAGTTGGTGGTGCTTACCCTGGCAGCAAAGGTCATTGGCCTTTTTATCATACTGCTGAGCATTCCACCAGACTGTGAACAGCACCGAACTGGGTGGTAACTTCAGACCGGGCTGGCAGTGACCTCCATTGCCAGTCCTGAGGTAAGAGGCCAGCCCTCCTCTGCACCATCCCATCCAGCAGGGCAGGTCCCTGATGGAGGGACATGAATTTCCCTTTATTTGCCATATCATGGGGCAAATGTCACGATCTGTGCAAAGCAGTTCTGGATTGCCAATACTTGTGTGGGTTAACAAGGGCCTTTTAAATTTAGTTCCAGGATATTTGAGCTGTAGTGAGTTCTTCCATCTACGACGAATGTTAGACTTGATCTAGCATTGGACGAGAGAGAGATGCTATAGGGGCAGGGTAGGGAGTTAATGGGGCAAGATTGGCTGATAGCCTGAGAAATCCGCTGGGCTTTGTGGAGTGAATCCTTCTGTGAGACACAATGAAAATTATACAGCAGAAAATTATAAGATTCGGTTCATAGAATCAGTTTGAGTGGGGATAAGAAAAAGTAAGGAAAATAAGTGACTGGTGGCAGTGATTTGTAGGGTCCTTAGCAATAGCTATACCAATGGGACAAATGTAAATGAAGAAACAATGGAGGTCTGTAAGAAATCGTGAGCTGTTTTAATCTTCTTATAGGTTGGACAAATCTTGTAGTCTTTAACTAAATGGCAGTAGAGATAGCTGATTGTAAACTTCCAAAATTCCCTAGATTCTAGAGAGTCCTAGTGGATAGTAAATGTCTTATGCAACAATTCTATTCAAGAAAGGAGGGAGACACAGAAATCAGGAAACTATAGGCCAGTTAGTTTTACTAAACTAACATTGGGAAAATGCCAGAATCCATTATTAAGGAAGCAGGACATTTCAAAAATCATTGCACAATAGAGCAGAGTGGACATGGTTTTATAAAAGGGAAATTATTTTTGAGAAATTTATGGAACAAGCTGGGTGGCTAAAGATGTCCCAGTAGATGATTTCTAAGAGGTGTTTTTATTATTTACTGCAAAAGATAGAAGTTTATGTGTAGCACTGGGGACAATATATTAATATGGATAAGGGATCGACAAATAAACTAACAGAAAACAGTGGACCATTTTCAAGTTAGAAAATAGTTAACTGTTGGGTGCTATAGGGATCAGTGCAGGGGCCACAACAATTTAAAATCCATATTTATTATATTCATATATTTTATTAATATTTTATTTAGGGATGTCAACGATCCAATTGTCATGAATAATTTATTGTGGTTACTGAGGGCAAGCCTAAGGAGATAACTTCTTATATATGTTGTTGTGCTGGGAGTCATGTACAGAAGCAATTGAAAATTGTAGGGAGGGGAATCACTCTTAGAAAATGATGCAACATGGAGATGACGTTCAATTATATGCCACCAAGCTGTGCTGAGAATCCCAGTGATCTGGACCCTAGCAGTAACCCTGTAGTAGATGGCTGTCAGCAAATTAGAGTAATCCAAGCTCAGTCTACAGCTTCACTTGCAAAATGATCAGGACCCTGAATGGCGTGGGAGAAATCTGAGCTCATGTTCTGAAAGCTTTGTGCACTAAAGAGGCTTGTGCCAGGTTATCAGGTTAATGAGCACCTCATGCACTCATGAATTTAGCATTAATCAAATCCTTAGGTGAATTTGAGGTTTCTTTGAAATTACTAATGGTGGCTTAGCCTCCTTGAAGAAATGGAGGAGTCACTTTTAGAGCCTAAATCAGCTTGCGTCCTCCCGATGAACCAATACAATAAAGTTCTTTCCTGAAACTTGCTCTGCCATTATGAGTTTTGTTTTAAGTAGTAAAGGCCTGATTTTCAGGTTATCTGAACGTATCAAAGTGACAGATTTGCATGCTATGGGTATTGAACAACTCACTTGGTCAGTCGTGGGACTATCGTCTTGGCTCAGGGGTGAGAATCCTGCCTCAAATTCAGAGGTGTGTGGGCTCAAAGCCAACTCTAGTACATCATCCAGGCTAACACTCATAGAGGCAAGACAGGAGATGTAGTTTAACCAAAACAAAATGCATAAACTGCTCAACAAAGGGCTGGAGCAGATTTCAGGAATCCCCCAAGTCTCTTCTGATATGCTTTAGGATCATACCTGACCTATACAAATCCTTTGACCCATACTTTCTTCAAAATTCCTTGATGACAAAGAAAGAAGAGCGTCGAACAAACATTGTGAGAAATAGACAACGATGCTTCATGCAGCATTAGGAGCTTCAATGGCTTGTAGCTCAAGTTGGTGACACAAAAATGAAGCCCTCCGAAGGTAAAGTTGGGGCTATGTGATGGAATGATATTGGAGGTTGGCCACTGCTGCCTCAGAGCTTGTGATGTCAAAATTTCAGCTTGACCTCACTTGGGGTCCTGATTCCCGCTATGGGAAGCCCTGCCCTAGAAGGTTACTGAAATGTTCTTATGGATGTTGAATGGCTTCCTGGTGAACATCATCTCAAAGATGATGAGAGTGTGCGACTAACTCAACATGTGCTGAAGAGAGCTCCAGGCACCCTTATGTACATCCAAACAAATAAGATAGATTGACAGACACAGGAGGTCCTAAAGAAATTGGAAGAAAGACAAGAAGAGCATGCAATTGAAGAAAAAGTGTGATAGGATAAAAGAATAGAACAAGAAGCAATTGAAGATGTCTGATGCCATGTATTTGACAATGAAAGGACTTCATTCAGATGAGGTGAACAAGACCTTGTCAGAGCTTCTCCCAAGTGAGAGCTGCAATACAGATGCAACAAAAATGTGAAAGCAGTGTAATGATTTGTTGGATACGCAAGCAATTTAGCAAAGTTCTTGTGGAATTTGTCTTCAGAATGTGAGTGTGTACTCAAGTTCACTGTTAAGGATATATAGTGGTATTTACACATGGAACAAGAGCAGTTTTCACTATAAAATCAAAAATCTATCAACACCAGCTCAACGTGCTCTCGAAGTCACTATAGCAGCAGTGACCATTTGGCCTCTTGAGCCATTCAATAAGATCATGACTGTCTCCCTGGGCAGTCTCTCCATCTGTCCTCATCCCCAATTGCCCTAATCCTATCCCCACCTGAACCCCATCATCAGCATGAATACTACCATTTCCCAACGGCATTTAGTTATGATGAAGCGCTGCTGACTCAAAACGTTAACTCTTTTTCTTTTTCTCCAAAGATGCTGCCAGACTTGCTGAGTTTCTCCAGCAGTTTCTGTTTTTGTTTCAGATCATTGTTGAATTTGTTTGTGTCTCAAATTTCACATCTGATTTCCATGCCTGACAGGAATCCATCTTCCTCTAACTTAGAAACGTTTTGACCTCACTTGGAATTAGTTTCAATGTGAATATCACCTTGTTCTGGGAGCTGAACATTCCTTTGGTTCTTCAAGCTGCAAAGGATAGTGCCATAAGTAAAACCAAGTATCTGTTATAATTCATGAAGCTTTTCATAATTACAGTAATAATTTAGCTTAGGGCTACTGAGGCTCCTGGCAGACTGAGTTATAGAGATTATAAATTAACCACAGTGGATTTAATGAATAGCAGAATGTAAATACAGCAAGAGTTAGAGTCATTTACTTGACTTGCTATTCATTCACAGGACGTGCACATTCTGGGCTAGCATTTAATGGCCACCCTTTATTGGCCTGGAGAAGGTGATCATGAGCTGCCTTCCTGAATTGTCACAGTTCCTGGAGTGTAGGGTCACTCACAGTGCCAATGGAAGTTCTGAGAGTTCCCGATTGATAGCAAATGAACAGTGGTTCAGTTCTGAGTCTGGATGATGTGTGACTTGATGAATGTCATATGAACAGATACATTTTTGCATGATTTTGGTACAGCTTCTTCCAGTCCTCTCACTGTAACTATTGCTGTTATACCATCGCAAATCATCATGTTATGGACCAGACCCGACCCCCTCAAAATATATTAAGAAGGTTGCTTAGACTCATTTTAAAGGTAAATGACAGGTGTTATGTTCCAGACACAATTTGATTGATCAAACTACTCAACGTTAAGCAAAACACATTTCATTCAAACACCCTAGTTAAAATACAATGAAATAAAGAAGAACTTGGAATAAAATAACCCTGTTGGAAAACTTAACAGAATAATAGATACAGTAACTATTACTAATTAACTGTTCCAATGTAGTAACATCCCATAAACACATCCTTGGCAAAAGACAAACTCAGAAAACAGATTTGCCTTGTATTCAATCTAGCAGCCTAGGAAGAGAACCTCCAGCTTTTGTCTGTAATTGAGAAAGGGAAAAATAGCTTTCAGTTCTTCAAGACCCCAAACACAACTGCTGCTGAAATCTAAAAATCCCTGGTTCTGTGAGTTGGAGTTTGATCACACCCATTCAGGTTGCTTCTATTGTTCCAGCTTACAAAAAAGACACTCAAGGCTTCACGGGATCTTTATCTTTTCATTGACTGCTCAACATCTGTCTCCCAATCTCTCTAAAACAAACCAGGACAAAACACACCTCTTAAAGCCACCGCATTATCACAATCACTATACATTCTGCTGATGCCACATGGCTTTACAGAGGGGAATGTGCAGGAGTTGGTCTTCCCCATTCATAATGTAATTAATGTAGATTTTTTTGACAAAGAAATCTTGGCAACTTGTTGCAATTTACTATGATTATGGTAGAGATAGTCAACGTCTAAGGTGCTGATGAAGGAAGCTACGTTGTCTTGAATGGTGCTGAGTTTTGTGAATGTGTTTAGAGCTGCATTTGTCCAGGCAGTTAGAAACAACTCCATTATACTCCTAACTTGGACCTTGAGGATGGAGAGGACAGGATTTGGAGAGTCAGGGGCTGATTCTCTCTGAGCAGAATACCTCGTCATTGATGCACTCTTACAGCATATATGCTCAAAATAAAAGAGTGAAGTTTAATTACCAAGAGCCTGTGTCTGTCAGGACGCTGGGTTGGGTTGACCTGTCACTAGCTCTGAGGGCTTTCTCACCTGTTCCACATTCCCTTTCGGAGCCTGTCAGCCTGCTCCTCACTGGAGAATTAGCACAGTCCAGATGGATCAAATGGCCTTTTTCATTGTCCTATGGCCTGTGCAACACTATGTAGAATGTCCCTCACAACTTGTAGATACCCTCATTCTCCTTCCCCATGCTGGTTTCAACGCATTCAAATTAGGAAGACAAGATAAGAAAATGAGAAATAAGTTATCAACAGCAATTCAGTCTCGAGGTTATGACTTATTACCCATAGCTAGACTGTCAAACTGTGATCCACTTTGCCGATAATAATGGCAACTTTTCAGAATCATCCTGCTGTCTCCAGGATTTAAATTTTAATCTGTTGAACCTGGCTATGACTGAGACCAGGAGGAAATACATGAGGACATGACAAAAGTGTTCATTTTGTTGTGTTCGTTCAGCATGTTAGTTCATTCATCATGGAAGTATTAAAGGTGGTGAAAAAGGCTGTGTGTCTAATGGAGAAGGGAGGTCATGTGACAATGTACATGTCAATCAGAGACAATATCAGTCTCCCATGATAGCATTGCAGGAAAATGTAGGCCATTGTTAACATAGCCACTGGACATAGGATGTGGAATTTTCTCACCTGAGACTAATTGTCATCGAAGGCCCTGAAGAGTGGGAGGGACTTCTGCTTGGGGACAGCTCAGGAAGCTTCTTATTCCACACGGATGCATGGGTAAATTTTATGGGAGGGCATTCTGAAGCCCACCAAGACCCTGGCTCCTAGAGTCCTACTTCCCAGCGCCTTATTGAAGAGGAACCCGGATGGCAGCATCTCTCAACCTCTGTTCATGGATCACCTCCACTCAACCCTGGAGGTGACTGAGGCCAAGCTAAAATGCAACACCAGACTGCATGGAAGCCTTCCTTGATGTTCTCCTGAAGATTGCCCAAGGGAGGAGGGGTGTTCTTTTTCCTATGGAGGGAAAAATGGGGCCATCCTGACTGACAAATGCACAGAGGTAGCCTTTGGAAGTCAGCACCGCTGGGCAGCTCAGGATCCACCAGATGGTAAGAACAGATTTTTTCCTGCTGTTATCAGATATTTGAATGGATCTCTCATATATTAATGTTGATCTCTCTCTGCAGCTTCTCTATAGCTATAACACAATATTCTGCATTTTATCCTATTACCCTGATGTATTTATGTAAGGTCTAATTTATCTGGTTAGCATGCAAAACAATACTTTTCACTGTATCTCAGTATAAGTGACAATAATAGATCAAATGAAATCAAATCAAATGATCTGTTGTGCTGAATAAGGTGTGGAACTCTGTCACATGTTTCATGCTCCTTTGAATGTGAATTAGCATTGTAAAGTTGACCCTGCAGTGGGATTTCACAAAAAGAGTTTGGGTTCCAGTACATGTACAATCAATGTCTGTCACTTCATTGCAGCTACCCATGTAACACTGCTGGCACCATAGTAGTACTGTGTCTCACACATCTACCAAGATTCACACTTAAAGGAGCTGCAGTTCCCAGCAGTTCAAATACCAAAAGATCACTGACCTTTTTTCATCTCAACTGGGAGATTGTGCCAATCTCAGAACTTTTCACTGAAGGCTTTCACCAAGACAAGGGGTGACACAGTGGCTCAGTGGTTAGCACTGCTGTCTCACAGCACCAGGGGCCTGGGTGCGGTTCCAGCCTGGGACAACTGTCAGTGGGGAGTTTTCACATTCTCCCTGTGTCTGTGTGGGTTTCCTCTGGGTGCCCTGGTTTCCTCTCACAGTCCAAAGATACGCAGGTTAGGTAGATTGGCCATGCTAAATTGTCCCATCGTGTCCAAAGGCATCCAGGCTAGGTGGATTAGCAATTAGAATTGCAAAGTTACAGGGAAAGGTCAGTGGGGTGGGTCTGGGTGGGATGCTCTTTGGAGAGGCAGTGTGGACTCGATGGGCTGAATGGTCTGCTTCCACACTGTAGGAATACTATGACATCACAAGCATACGACCAGAAATGATGGCCTTTTTTATGTTGAGCCCCCCTGCCCAAGCTTCAAAGGGTGGACTGGAAATATTTCATTCAGGTCCTATTCCTAGCTGATGATCATACATGACCTTAGTCAGGGGCAATCTTAGTACTAAAGATCAGAGAAGGAGAATAAATATTAATGACTTGCAGTTTCAGTTCTATTGCTTAATTGTTTTTCTGCCTATCTCTATTTTGCAGCACTTTAAAGTTTCTGTACTCATCATGGAGTCATAGAACTTCCTTCCTTCAGATTTTACTCCCTCCATTCTTCATTGAACTTCTTTCATGAGATCATTTCCTTCCTGATACAATGCATTTTGCAATGATCTTCCCTTCAGTAAAATAGGTGGAAAGGCAGGTTACAAAATGGATACAAACAGTTTATAAAGAGATATTGAGATGTTATATAAGTGGGCAAAAGGTTGGCAAGTGGAGTATGTTGTGGGAAAATGTGAAGTTGTTCAATTTGGAAGGGAGAACAAAAGAACAGATTATTACTTAAATAGAGAAAAACTGCAGAAAGTGGCAACACAAAGGGACTTGGGAGTACTTGTGCACAAAACATGGAAATCTAGCACACAGCTGCTGCAGGTAATCAGGAAGGTTAATGGAATGTTGGCCTTTATTTTAAGGGGTTGGCATTTAAGAGTGGGCAAGTCTTACTGCAACTGTCCAAGGTACTGCGAGCCATTTTGATCCCCTTATTTATTGGGGGTGGATGATAGGCTAATGGTATTATCACTAGATTATTAATCCAGAGACCTGGCTAATATTCTGGGGACCTGGGTTCTAAATCTGCCATGGAAGATGGTGGAATTTGAATTTAATAAAGATCTGGAATTAAGAATCTAATGATGACCATGAATCCTTTGTCGATTGTCAGAAAAACCCATCTGGTTCACTAATGTCCTTTAGGGAAGCAAAGTGCCTTCCTTACCTGGTCTGGCTTACAGGTGACTCCAGCCACACAGTAATGTGGTTGACTCTTAAATGCTGTCTGAGCAATTAGGGATGGGCAGTGAATGCTGGTCCAGCTAGTGATGCCTACAACTCATGAATGAATAAAATCAAAATTTAAGCAAATGTATCGTTTCATCGGAGGCAGTTCAGAGAGAAAGTTCACTAGGATGATCCCTGGGATGGTCTCCTGAGCAAAGGTTAAACAGGTTGTGACTCACTGGGGTTTAGAAGAGTGAGAGGTGATCTCACTGAAACATATAGAATTCGTAAGGGGCTTGACAGAGTAAATGCTGAGAGGATGTTTTCCCTCATGGGAGAGTCTAGGACCAGAGTGCATAGTCTCAGAATAAAGGGATGTCAATTTAAGACTCTGATGAGGATGAATTTTTTCTTTCAGAGGGTTGAGAATCTTTGGAACTCATTGCCACATATAGTTGTGGGGGCTGAGCCTTAGTGTATATTTAAGACTGACATAGATAGATTCTTTATCATTAGGGGAATCAAGGGTTATGGGCAAAAGGGTAGGCAAGTGGATGTGAGGAATGTTGGATCACCCATGATCCAAATGAATGGCACAGTAGGCTTGAAGGACTGAATGGCCTACTCGTGTTCCTATTTCTTATGGTCTTAGGGTTGACTATGAAGTGTTTTGGATTACTTTGGCCCAGTGTATTGTTCCCAGGTCAGGTGCACAACAATAGGCAACTTTGTGGTTCCGTAAACCCCACTTTTAAAAGTGACCCATTTTTCAGTCTGTGGGAATGGGGAAGAGAGTGGTGCTGAATTGGCATCCAGGAAACCTGCCTCAGGGTTCCAACACTGGACCAAAAAATTAAAATAAAGGAATAGAAAAAAAACATTCCCACAGTCCTAACCCATACAACCTTCTTTCACGTCCTGTCACTCACCCTCATTTCTCATCCATACCAATCTATTCTACCTCATGGACTCTAACAAATTACCATTACTCCTCACACTTCTCTGCCAAATTAATAAGCAAATGCCAACACACAGTTCTACCCTCAATCCCTTCAACTACCAAGTCATCTCACCTGTCATTGAACAGTATCCAACGAGATGTAAGAAAAACAAAAGTTGCAGAGTATACTCCACCGAAAAAGCACTCTTGTTTATAGAACACATATTTGGGCAGTTCTTCACAGAGTTTGACAGTTCTGAACAAGTTTGATACTTCTTGAGAATTGTTGAAAAGTTGGATGCTTCTTGACAAGTTTCACATTTCATGATGGTTCTGAACAGTTCTCGATAGGTGTGACAGCTCTTTACCAGCTTCGCTCCTTTTTGGACAGTGTCAAGGGGTTTATGCATCTTTTGGACACCATCTTCTCCAGCATTGACAATCCCAAAAGAAGACCATGCCTCCAAGGGTACCAGATCAACCCTGCCAAAGGATGTCCCAGAATCGTATTTATATGAATGTCTTGCCTGTGAGAGGGGGTTCCCTGGCTATCTAAATGAATCCACAAAGTTCAGGCCGGCTTTCAGCAGGTCTTCAGGGCTCATGCTGCAGGGGTGCCAAAGTCACACTTTAGTGGAGGCAACTGCTGATTTAAACAGCCAGTGGCCTCCGCAAAAAACATGCACACCATATCGAGCCTGACTCCACTACTGTCACAGTGAAAATGGGACATACTGTGCTCAGGGACAGAAACCTACAATTCCAAGCCAGTTCTACCATGAAAGAGGTCAAATAAGGCCTCACATGTGTGTGAGTTGTTTCATTATTTCACCCTTAAAATGTTGGAAGCTCAGTTTTCGGCTTGAAAACATCCAAATGTTTGAAGAATTTGAGCATTTTCAATGGAAATTGGAAAGTTTCAATTAATATTAATTCAAATAGAAATTCCTCTGTCTTACTGTGAAAGTCTCCTTTAAGACCTGTTTAGGAGACTTTTGTATGAACTGCAGCCAGCTTACTCCCTTTTCTTTCCCCAGACATAGACTCTATGCAAGACATTGATTCAACAAACACATTATTATCAACCTGCCTAGAGTCATCGGCAATGAATGTAATATGGCCAGGTTGAACAATCAGCTTCTTGTAACCTGTAGTTACATTTTAACATAATTAATTTCAACAGAGACCTGTTTGACAGCATTGGACGCATAGAAGTAACTGAAATATATTTAATGAAATTTGCTAGGTGGTAACCTGGACAGACTTTTTAGCATGAAAATGAACACATGCCTTCTGTGTGTTGTTATTGGTGGAATGTGTATTTTCCTTGCATTTGTTACACCATTGTTATCGCCTATCAATATTTCAGATGCTTTTATTCTGTAGTTCTGATTTGAATACTTACACCATAGCAGGGCTTTTCTCTTTAATTTGATTCCTACAATTTTCTGCCACTGTACTCCAAGTGACACTCATATTAAAAAAACACCCTTTTTCCTTCACAATCTCCTTCTTGCGATTAATGTGCACTTAGCTCAGGATAAAACAGTTTATTGATGCTTGCATGCTTTCAAATCAACAATACTTAATGATACTTAACACTAGGTCTGGGTAATAAATGCTGGTCTTGCGGTAATGCCCACCTCCCGTGAAAGAATTAAAAAAGTGACTGAGTACTGAGTGCACAGAAACCATTCTGGAATTAAATTACTTAAATGAATGTCTTTCTGTTTTGCTTATGGGGACTTTCCTCATGTGGATTTCATAAAGTATAAATCAGTTTAAACCTGTTTTCAGGCATAGAATAAACACCATCCTCAGGCCCCCTCCTGATAAATTAAGTGTAACGTGAGTCCTAAATTGCTGCTGTTTATATATATTTCAATCAAATATGCAGGCAGTCACCACACTCACACAATTCGCTGTGATGGTAACTAATGAGATGGTATCAATCGGAGCATTAGTGACAGGCAGCCAGCCTCTTGGGAAAGATAGGTACACTTTGGCTGCAGGCAACTTTTGCTGACGTTGATTGACAATAACCACTCTCTACCTCCTTCACTTCATTTGGGATCCTTCTACAAACCCACTACTGTGACCAGCTGTTTTGCACATCGCAATCGCTCATTTGTCTCAGTGCAAATATTTGCCTGATAACGTCCCTGTGTCTTACCAGCTTAACACCACAACGTGCACGGTGAAGCGCAGCTCCAAATGCCAACGCTTGGCTGGGTGCAACATTGGGCTACAAGCATAGCTTAGGTGCCAGGGATCCCAGAGTGCCCCTGCACTGGAAAGTACTTCTGCCTGTGGCGAGTGGGAGAATATGACAAGTAGGCTGCCATATGGCAGTGGTGCATTGGTAATGAGGCACGTTTGTGACGATAGTTTGAGAGAACATGCTAGGCCTCATGGAGAGAAACCCTCCATGCAACTTATCAAAACGACACAGTCAACGACTGGTGATATTCAACACTAACAGCTTAACATCAGTCCAGAAATGTAAGCATCTGTGAATTTAATATTTGTATATAACATTTAGTTGTAATACGTCGAATTTGCTGAATTCCCTAAGGCACAATATCTGAGGCCAGTTTTATGTTATGAGGGATAACATAAGCATTGCCGCGTTATCTTTTCAAGGACAACAAGGGATGGGCAATAAATGCTAGTCCAGCCAGCAATGTCCACATCCTTTGAATGAATTTTTAAAAAATCAGAAAACACCCTCCTGGAGGCAAACTCATTCCAATCAACAGCACAGTCACTAATCGTAGAATACTATCATGAGGAGTAAAATTGAGGAACGTCAACACGCTAGCATTAGAGGAGTGTAGATATCTCAGAAGGTTGTGGGGTTCTGGGAGATTGCAGGGATAGGGAAGCAAGAAGTTCATGTAGGGATGCAAAGGATGAGAATTTTAAAACCAAGACTTTGCTTAACCAGAAACCAAATAGATCAGGAAACACAAGAATGACATGTGAATGGGACAGGTGAATTGTGAGTTAAGACATGCCATGATACCAAATGAATAATTCAAGTCACTTAATTTTGGAGAGCCTGGACTATTTGTGTTATTGACTTTCCATATCAATTGTACATTTTGTACCTTGTGACCACACAGCGTTACCTTGTATAAAAGCTCTGCCAATTCTCACTTCCTTTCATTTGAAGGTGCAGCTCGACTAATTCCTTTTGCGGAGATTGAATTTCTGTGATAGTTTCAACAGACAACGATTAAAAGAACAGAGCTCTCAATTGTCCATTGTTGAAGATTATCTGCTTTGGTAATGTTGCCATTTTAACCAAGTGAGTAGTTTTATTACTGATTTAACCAACTGGAACTTTGAGATTAGAAAACAGGTTATGCCCTTAATTGTAAAACAGTATACATAATAGTTAAAAGGAAACTCCAGGGAGCACAAATTCCTGTCTTCAGTAATTTTTGTCATTGAAACATGATGGAATCAAGATTTAAAGCTGTTTGTTTAACATTTTTAGGTCATTCTTATGCATTCAAAAGAGATTAACAAATTATTCAACACAAAGCAAAAAGTGCTGATATATAGAACATAGAACACAGAATAGTACAGCACAGTACAGGCCCTTCAGCCCACGATGTTGTGCCGACCTATTATCCTACTAAGATCAATCTACCCTGCATACCCTACATTTTACTATCCTCCATGTGCCTATCCAAGAGTCGCTTAAAAGTCTCTAAAGTATCTGACTCCACTACCACTGCCGGCAGCGCATTCCACACACCCACCACTCTCTGTGGGCTTGTTAAAGTGAAACTAGAGAGTGAGAATTGACTCCACATCAAATTTGATGTCAATGAATCTAAAGTTACTACAGTATTACTACAGATAACAAGGTGTAGAGCTGGATGAACACAGCAGGCCAAGCAGCAGCAGAGGAGCAGGAAGGCTGACATTTTGGGTCTGGACTCTTCTTCAGAAATGGGGGAGGGGAAGGGGATTCTGAAATAAATAGAGAGAGAGGGGGAGGCGGATGGAAGGTGGATAAAGGAGCAGATAGGTGGAGAGGAGACGGACAGGTCAAAGAGGCGGGGATGGAGCCAGTAAAGGTGAGTGTAGTTGAGGAGTTAGGATGGGGGTTGGTCAGTCAAGGGAAGATGGACAGGTCAAGGGGGCGGGATGAGGTTAGTAGGTAGGAGATGGGGGTGCGGCTTGAGGTGGGAGGAGGGGATAGGTGGGAGGAAGAACAGGTTAGGGAGGCGGGGACGAGCTGGACTGGTTTTGGGATGCGGTAGGGGGAGGGGAGATTTTGAAGCTTGTGAAATTCTGCACCTCCCAGTCGCGAACCATTTCAACTCCCCCTCCCGTTCCGCAGACGACATGTCCATCCTGGGCCTTTTGCAGTGCCACAACAATGCCACCCGAAGGTTGCAGGAACAGCAACTCATATTCCGCTTGGGAACCTGCAGCCCAATGGTATCAATGTGGATTTCATCCCCGCCTCTTCGACCTGTCTGTTTCCTCTCCACCTATCCTCTCCTCTATCCATCTTCTATCCGCCTCCCCCTCTCTCCCTATTTATTTCAGAACCCCCTTCCCCTCCCCCATTTCTGATGAAGGGTCTAGGCCCTAAACGTCAGCCTTTCTGCTCCTATGAAGCTGCTTGGCCTGCTGTGTTCATCCAGCTCTACACCTTGTTGTCTCGGATTCTCCAGCATCTGCAGTACCTACTATATCTGTTTAATGTGGAAGGTTTTCTTGGGGCCTGGGATGGAGTTGAGGGGGGAGATGCAGGGGCAGGTGTAGCACTTCCTGCGGTTGGAGGGGATGGAGGGGGTAGTGGGGAGTGTGGAGCGGACAAGGGAGTTGCGGAGAGAGTGGTCCCTCTGGAAGGCAGATAAGGGTGGGGAGGGAAAAATGTCCTTGGTAGTGGGGTCAGATTGCAGGTGGCAGATGTAGTGGAGGATGATGCGTTGAATCTGGAGATTGGTGGGGTGGTACGTGAGGATGAGGGGGATTCTGTTTTTGTTGTTATTGCAGGGAGGGGATGTGAGGGATGAGTTGCGGGAATTGTGTTTCTACAACATTGTGTTCTTGCCCTTCTCAGTAGTAGAAGAAAGGAGCTTTTGCAGAGCAGCTTGTCACTACTACATCCTGCAGTTGTAGTGCACCAGTTTTAATAAACCAACACATAAATGAACAATTCTTAAAATGCACCACTAGTTAAAATGTTCATTTAAGACCAAGATGAGAAGGATTTTTCTCTCTCAGACGGTAGTGAATCTGTTGAATTCTTTACTGGTATTCAAGGCTGAGATAGACGGGTTTTTAATCAGTAAGGCAATCAAAGGATATGGGAAAAAGGCAGGAAAGTGGAGTTGAGGATTATCAGATCAGCCATGATCTCATTGAATAGTGGAACTGTCATAGAACTTGAACATAGAACAGCACACCACAGGAATAGGCCTTTTCACCGTGTCTGAGTTGACCATGATGCCATTCTAAACTATTCCCATTTATCTGCACATGGTGTGTATCTCTCTATTCCCTGTCTGTTCATGTGTCTGTAAATGCATCTTAAACATTGCTGTTGTATCATTCCATACACGCATCATCCTCTGCATGAAAAAGTTGCCCCTTAGGTCCCTTTTAAATTTTTGCCCTCTCACCTTAAACCTATGCCCTCTAGTTTTGGACTCCCCTACCCCAGGGAAAGCCTTTAATTATTCAACCTATCCACGCCACTCATGATTTCATAAATTTCTATAAGGTCACCCCTCAGTCTCCAATGTTCCAGGGAAAATAGCCCCAGCCTTTTCAGCCCCTCCCTGTAGCTCAAACCTCCAACCCTGACAACATCCTTGTAAATCTTTTCTGAGCCCTTTCAAGTTTCACAACATCCTTCCTATATACAAGGAGACCAGAAATGCAAGCACTATTCCGAAAGTGGCTGAGCCAATGACCTGTACAGCTGTAACATTACCTTCCAACTCCTATACTGAATGCATTGAGCAATAAAGGCAAGCATACCAAACGCCTTCTTTGATTTCTGTTTCCTAAACCTTACATATGCCTCCTTTCTATTTTTATCTAAACTAATAAAATTTCTCATCATCCAATGTTCCCGAGTCTAAATGGGCTGAATGGCCTAGATATCTGTTCTGATATCTCATGGTCCTTTGAAGCTCTTACAGAACTATTTACTTATGAAGTTGCAATGCTGTTGCATCACTTACCGTGTATTTTTATCTCATTGCTGCGATTTGAACAGTCACGTTTGAATATGGAAAACAGCTGAACATTGTTCAGCGCCTCAAGCCCTATTTTCTATTCAATTAAATCATGATTTATGTACATCTTCATTTTATTTACCTATAGTTCTGTAACTGTCAATTATCCTGCCAAATCAAAATGTCAGTTTTGAAATCCCCACTTGAATATCCACCCACAAGCGTCCTCTTCAGCCACAACAGCCTTCCAGATTTCCATGACCCTTAGTTATGAAATGCTTCCTGATATTGTCCCTGAACTGCTTAGCTCCAATTGTAAGATTTTGACCCTTTAGTGCAGAAATCCTCATCAAAGAGATGGGTTTTCTCATTCTACCCTGTTAAATCTTTTAATCATCTTAAACATTGCAACTCTATCATACTGTAATCTACTTTTATATTCTTGAAAATCGTCAGCTGATAAAATAGACCGGTAAGGGTAAGTAAGGAGTGACTTATACCTGATGAACCTGATTGAATTTTTTTTGAAGAGGTGATTAAGGTAGTGAATTAAACACGGGAATGTCTATGGATGTTACTTATAACAACTTCCAGAAGACATTGGATGAAGTTCCTCATAAGACACTGTTAGCTAAAAGTTGAAGCTTGTGAAAATGAAGGTGTGATGACATAGTTAAGAAATTAGCTGAGTATCAGGAAACATAAGCCCAGAGAGAATGTCTTCATTGTAATGAAAATGGAGGAGAATGGGAATCCCAAGATCAGGCTCTGGATTCAACATTTCTCATTTCATGGAGGATGGATTTAAATGTTCTGTATATGCGCACACACATTTCGCAGTGGCATCTGGCCATTTAAATTATCATGTGCTTTCACTCAAATTGGAGTTTGAAGTCTCTGGCATCAAGAACCCAGTGTTTTGAGTTTAGCCCAAGTTGGAGTAGGCCTGATTTTATGTATTTCTTTTAAATATCTATCGTCCTCCTTGGAGAGTTGAGGTACCTCTGTAGGTATGGTCTAGAACACCTTGGGGATGAGAGCCTGGGGTCCTTGGGGTTCCAGATTTGGGAGTATGGGTCAGAGTTACTTTTCAACCCTATGGGACTGTTATCTGTGGAGAAAGTTTTACGTAAAGGATAGATAGAGCCCTTACAACTGGCCAATTTGCCAAGACATGTTAAGAACCGTCAAGGCCTGTCAGGACTTGTCGTGAAGTGCCAAGATGTGTCAACCTGTAAAAAAATGCTAAGAGGCATCAAGTTCAGTCAGAAACTGTCAAGAAGAGTTAGGAGATATCACTGCTAGTCAAGAAATATCTGTCAAGACCTGTCACGAAGTATCTATCAATCAATCAAGAAATGTCAACATGTCAAGAACTGTCAAGGCCTGTCAGGAAGTGTCAACATGTGTTAACCTGTAAAGAAGTGTCAAGAAGCATCAAGATCTGTCAAGAAGAATCAGGAAATATCACTAACTGTAAAGAAATGTCTGTCAAGACCTGTCATGAACTGTCAATCAATCAAGAAATGTTGACCCATCAAGAACTGCCAAGAATTGTCAAGAAGGGTCATGAGGGTGAAGATCTATCAAGAATTCTTGAGATCTGTCAACAGCCATCAAGAAGTGCCAAGAATTGTCAACAGCTGTCAAAGTTTGTCTTTTCTATATTTGAGAGTACCCCTCCCAATAATGTGGCCTGTAATATCGAACTTTTAGTAATAGAACATTATGCTTTCCTCCTGTGTGCATGGTTCCTCATGGATATTAGGTGCATTGACATGCTAGGTGAAAAGGAAAAGGCTTTAGGCTGGATGCAGACACAAAATTGGTGTAGAGTGTATGCGAAGCCATGAGAGATGGGGGTAGTTGACAACAGATCAAATGAATTGACATGGATAGAGTATGGGAGTGTGTGGGGATGAGATGAGAGTGAGGGAGGTGTGAGGGGTAAGAACTGGAGGAATATTTTATATTTAATTCTTTTTCTTTAGTTTTTGATCACAGTGCTATAGCCCTGAGACCAAATTTGTACCCAGCCCCCACCCTGGGAACTGGCAGTCCCCTCAGCTCTTTGCAGGTCACCCAATCTGATTTCCAACCCATCACTACCCCACCCACCAACACAGGATGAAAATAAGAAGTACAGTTGGAAAGTTTAAAAATCTCAATCGTGGAACCAGGTATTCTTCTATCATTGCACACCCAACTCAGACCAAAAATCAGGATCATAGAAACAGGCAGAAACTCCAATTGATTGGACATCGTGAGCAGTCTCCGATAATTAAGGATCTGTGTTGGGACTTCAGTTCTTCACCATACTTACTAACAAATAAATGATAGGGTAGAAAGCAACATATCCAAATTTGCCACTGGCACAATGTTAGATGAAGCAGAAAATTACAGGAAGATTTTGATAGCTTCAGTGAATGGACAAAATTGTAAAGAAAGAATTTCCATATAGATAAATTTGAGGACATCCACTCTAGACCGACAAAGGTTAGCAAAGGGTATTTCCTAAATATTGAAAAGCTGGAAACAGTGAACATTCAAAGAGACTTCAGCATCCAGGTAAAGGACATCAAAGTGTTATAATAGGTGCAGAAAATAATCAAACATGCTCATACAAGGCATGTTGTAATATCTAGAGAACTAGAACATCAGGGACAAATAGCCATGCCTCTAGTATTCAAAACTCAGGTTAGACCACACCTATACAGTGAGCTGTTCTGGAAACTGCAGGTTGGGAAGAATACATTGCTTTTGAAGGCAGTACAGCATAGATTTACTACAATGATATCTGGTCTCTCAGTGTTGGATTGCAAGAAGCGATTACACAAGCTAGGACTACTGTCAATGGAATTTCAAAGGTGTACACTATTTATTTGAAGTTTTCAAGATGTTATGATGAACAAAAAGGCTGAATGGAGAGAAGCTGTTGGCATTATTTTACACCACACTAGTCATCAAGCCGACGAATTAACTGACACCCATACTAAATACAGTAATGTACAGTGATACAAACAGAGCTTTATACAAGGTGCATACCACCTACACTTTGGTGTTCCAGCCCCTTTGAAGTCAAGCCCAACATTATAGTAAGATTTTAATTCTTTTGTACCAGCCCATTAGTTTGTAGCAATTTTTGTACCTGGACCTCTGTCTGCTTATTCACCATTGAGAAGCAATGCTCCTTACTTCCAACGTGAGTGATCTCATAATTCCACACTCAGAAAGTCATTTATCACAGATTTGCCCAGAAAGATAGACTCAGATCTTCCAATTACATCAGAACAGATCCGACTGGCAGAGATTTTATTAAAGGTTGCCCATTACCTGTCAATGATTTTTGTGGCTAAACTTCTAATGTGGCCTGTCCCAGACTCCCCCCATTATAGGAAATTAACGAAGAATCTAGTCAGTGCAGGATTAGTATTAGAAACAAGGAGAATGCCCCCTTTGTAAGGCAACAGCTGTAATATTCCTGGAAGCAAAAATGTTTAAAGATCTCAAAGCCACTTTGACTGCTACTGGATCAAGGGTATGTATGTAAGGTCATGGGTGAGGGAGAAAGGTGATGAGTGTGTGAGGGGTCGGGTGCCAGTAAGGTGAGAGTTTAGGGTGATAGATGAGTCAGTGGATCATGTGGAATGAGTGAGAGGGTACGTCCTGACCCGCACTATTCCTGGTGTGTCTGATCTCCCATCATTTGGAGAGTGGAAGATCTGGAGTGAAGGTCATCAAAGTCCCTTTGCAGCTTTCTGCTGCATTCCTTAGGAGTTCTGGGGGATTTGGATCCTTAGTGTTCTGTTCTGTTATAAAAATAATTTATAAATAAGGATGAATGCTGAGGTTCCAGATTCTGTGCAATGACAGAAGAATACCAGGTTCCATGAATGAGATTTTAAAATTCAGCCACTCACCACATCATGCCAATTATCCCTACTCCGTGTCTCTCACTTACTAACCAGGTCCCTACCCATGCCAAAGTTCGAGCAATCAGCAATCTCAATGCCTCTGTTCTGAAACAAACATTTCGTTGCTCACAACTGGAAAATTGTACACCTTTTCTGAGGGAGTATTTTCACCTTGTGGGAGACGGTGAGTCGCTAATATAACAAAGCAGGCTCTCCACTGAAGTTAGCACCTATGTTACAGCATCTGTGCATCTGTTTCAGCTCACCCATAGTCACAGAGAGAACAGCATACCTTTGAAGAATACAGTCAATAGGAATCATTTGGGATTTACCCTTGGGGTTGTCTAATGCGATTGCATAAAAGTATTGATGCTGGAAGTAAAGAAGCTAACTTGAAAAGTGCAGCAGGCAGGGATTGCATTGGGAATAAATATCGTAAAATGTTAACCAGTGTTCTCTCTAATCTGCATGGGTGCGTGGTTCTGTAACAATTGGCAATGGGCATGCTGGAATCAGACAGGTCACATATAAGTTCGCTTGATGGCAGTCAACCTTAAAGGAACCACACAATTCAACATGCTGGCTGTGCACAACAAGCAGAAATTAGAGCTAACATTGATCTAGTTATAATTTCAATGAGTAGACCATTTGAATAATACATTTAGAATACTATATAGTTTCTATCACTTCATTGTGTTATATGCACTTTGAGTAGGTAATGTTTAACAGACAATCAGATTAACTTATATGATTTTCAGTGTTCATGGTCAGCTTTCTCAAAACCTACATTTAACTTGAAATGAATAACTCCCTTTGTTTTTAGGGCATTCTTTAACTTAAACCCAGGTCTTTAAGAGGTATTTTATTCTGGTCTGAATTTTTTTGTCTAACTGTGATTGCCGTGATTGTTTTAAGCTGACCTTTTAACTGGTTGTTCTCATCCTGGAGCAAGGCAATTTCCTTCCTTAAGGTTTCAGTTGCTCCATTCTTCATTCAACTTTTCTCTCAAGCTTCATTTCCTTCCACTAGCTTGGAGAATTCTCTTGAGGAGATGCTCCCGCTGACAGAGGCACTCATTGAGAGGGACGATGGAAGTGACAGCTGACTGTGCTGCGGACTGCCACTAGCAGGGGATCAGTTTAGTTCGCTGGCGCTCTATCACCCGGGTGCCCTTTCAATCACACTGACATGCAGCTGTTCTGCTGCAATGCAAAGAGAGCTGAGAAGTGTTTACCTTCTGCGATATAAACTGGCTGTCAGTCTCCTAAAGTTACAGCTGATCAGGTTGCTGGATAGATCACATTCAGGGAAGGCTATTAAAATATAGCACTCAGCTCTGCTCTGTTCCCTAAGATATACAACGTTGGAGCTTTACAATGAGTTGAGGCATTCAATATTATCAGCGCAGAGTCCTTCAGTGGGGTCCTGACCTGTCACTTTCATGTTGCTGCTGGATATGCCTGTGATGGGAAGGCCCAGTGAATAATGCCCTGCTGCAGGGCAACTTGAGGTCCTTAAGGGAGCAATAAATGCACAGACTACTGCCATGTAATTGTAGACGGCTGCCAGCTTGGTGCTGTGAGCCAGTCTTGTCAAGGACCTCCAAATCACATCACTCCTGCAGCCTGGCACTAAGTAGGAGCTGAGCCTGGGGCAGATAACCATCATTTTGTTGAATGGCAAGGCAGGCCTGAGGGTCTGAATGGTCTGCTCCTATTTCTCATGTTCTTTTGTGCGTATAATAAAAGCAACATACTGGGGATTCTGGAGATTCGATATGAGAAAGGAAATTCAGCAGGTCTGGCAGTCTCTGTGGAGAAAGGGACAGATCTAACATTTTGAGTCAAATATAACTTTTATGGAACTGAAGTAGGAAAGAAATGTTATGATTTAATACTGTTTGAATGCCTGGGCTCTAGAAATGTGAAATGCTGGGGCAATTAAAATTCAAGTGAGTGCTGCAGTTAGTATAGGGCCCTAACTTAAATAAAATAAACCCTCCCTTAATTGTCTGGATGGGCAACCCTAGGACACCAACCTTATAGAAAATAGCAGGTAACAGACTTCTGGAATGGAAATGAATTCACACTCTTTGTCGTCATTCTGGAACATGGTAGATCAGGTAGGGCCTTACAAATGACACTATCAGGCCAGTAACTTGAACTCTGTTGCTCTCTTTCTTTTCCTCTCCTATCTATGTCTGTTCAGTTGGACATTAAAAAGTTCTTGCACCAACCTAGAAGAACAGAGAATTCACAAAAACTAGTTCTGAATGAAGAAAGTTGTTTCGACAATCAGTGTCCATCTGTCAACCAATGCTGTTCTATCAAGAACTAATTCTGAAAGGGTTAATGCTGTAGATGGCATCAGACTCCATCCAATCTGATACTGTCATACAGTCTTGGGTGGAGAATTGAGGAGTCGAGCTGTAAATCCAATGGAGTGCAAAGTCCATCTCTGGATCCTGACAGTTTTAATAATTACATCCAACTAGACAATATAATATGCACCGATTGCTAACATGGAATTAATCACTCTTTAAAATTTACTCATGAAATGTGGGTTTCACTGGCTGGACCATCATTCATTGCCCATCCCTAGGTAGACCCGCAATGCCTTTAGGGAGGGAATTCCAGGATTTTGTTGCAATGCCAATGAAGGAACGGCAATGTATATCCAAGTCAGGATAGTGAGTAAGTTGGAGGGGAATTAGTGGATGGGATGTAGTGTTCCCATGCATCTGCTGCCCATTGCACTCATCCAGGCAAGTGGGGAATATTCCATCACACTTTCTGACCTGTGCCTTGTAGATGACGGACAGGCTGTGGGGAGTCAGGGAATGAGTTACTTGCTGCAGTATTCCTAGCCTCTGACCTGTTGTTATAACCACTGTATTTATATGGCGGGTCCAGTTGAGTGTCTGGTCAATGGTATCCTCTAGGTTGTTGATAGTGGGGATTTTGTTGCCAAATCAAGTGTCTCTTCTTAGACTCATAAAGGGTTAGTCCTCTATCATTGGTGAACACACAGGCCCTTAAACTCAACAGTGCTTGATTGTCTGCCATCTTCTGATGTCGAGTTTCGGTTGAGAGAGAAGATACAGTTTCCATCTTCACACCAGTTGCCTTTAAGAAACTAGTGATTGCAATAGGGGCTGGGGTGAATCATCACATTGGATAATGTTATTTCAATTTGATAAGTTTCCATTAACCATTTGTTGATCTGTCACAGAGTACCATTGACAGCTGTTTCATCCATTAAAGCTTGTTATTTTAAGAGACAGAAAGTGGTTCATATGTGGAATGAACTGCCAGAGGAAGTGATAGATGCAGGTACAGTTATGACATTTAAAAGACATTTGGATTGGTACCTGAGTAGTAAAGGTTTAGACAGATATGAGCCAAACACAGGCAAGTGAGATTAGATTAGTTTGGGAAACTTGGTCTGATTGGACGAGTTGGACTGAAGGGTCTGTTTCCATGCTGTATGGCTCTATGACTCTGGAAAGGAGTATTAGTAGCAGCACACCACTCTAACAACAAGCTGGCAAGCCTATGACAAATACAACTCCCTTATAGGGTACAATCATTTTTTAAACAATACAGGATTTTCATCTTCATTATTGTGCCATTCATCCCAATTCCCTGGTCAATATTTTTCCTTTAAACCAGTACCACAAGTAGCCATCAAGGCAGATCTATGCTATTATTCACAGGGAATTTGGCGACAATGGTGAAATGGTTGGGAAATACTCGGTAACTTCACTTAACCTTGGCAAATAATTTAGTGTGATTACTCTTTGGCTGTTTTTTGGTGTGTAAGAGAATATCAGGCAAATATCAGACAAATTCCAATATTTTTGATCAAATCTATGAACACGTTGTCATAAAATTCATGCTGGTAGTGCCAATCAAGTAAAGTTTTTTTTATTAGGTTTATAAATGAAGGCAGGTTCTTTTCACTTGTTTGGTGACTGGACAGGGACAATGGATATGGACTAAAACAAATATCGTTGTATTCTTATATTCACAAACTTATTACAAAGGCAAGTTTCCAGTGCATCACATTGATCAAGTTTTTGAAGACTAAGTTTTTCTTTCCACCATGTTTTATCTAAAATAATAATTTATAACGTAATTGGCTGGTTTTGTTGACTCATTAATTTATAATATCATTGGCTGACCATGTGGTTGTGTTGGAATTTTTGAAGAGAACATTTTTCACAGTAAAACACACTGATAGTATCAGCAAACGATGCAGAAGCTGCTTTAATTGAGTCACCAAGTCTATAACTGGATAGATTCCTGATTATCAAGGAGATAAAAGAACATTGGGGCTGGGGGCGCGTGCATGCAGGATTGTACCTACTTGAAGTTAAAATCAGGTTAGCCATGATTTTGTTGAATGGTGGAGCAGGCTTGAAGTGCCAAGTGGCCTGCTTTTGTTCTTTGTATGTTTATGAAACATTTTTAGAAAGTGATCAAATGAAGCATTTTTTTGGATATGAAGTATAGTGGTTTTGAACACACAGTTCTTTTGTCCTCTGACTCTTTTTCTGTAAGACCTCTTATCAATGTTTATGAGTTGAAACCCCACTGGAAGGCCTGATCGTCACAACCGGAGTATTCCTACTGGAGATGTCTGAATTTGTGCCCAGAAAAAGAGAATTCAACTAGCCATAAGAGATAACAAGTTGTAGAGCTGGATGAACGCAGCAGGCCAAGCAGCATCAGAGGAGCAGGAAAGCTGACGTTTCGGGTCTAGACCCTTCTACAGAAGAAAAAAGAAGGGTCTGGAACCGAAACGTTCCTCTGATGCTGCTTGGCCTGCTGTTTTCATCCAGCTCTACACCTTGTTATCTCAGATTCTCCAGCATTGGCAGTTCCTACTATCTCATTCAACTAGCCATAACTGATCCAGGGAGGAAACCTGAGAATGAATAGCCTGTCTGGAAAGTAATTTCAGCTGCAGACCAGCATTTGAACAAACTGTGAACAATTCTTTTTTTTGACTTTAGCTGTAACTTGGTCAAAGTTCTTTTCTTGGCTTGGAGGTGTGTCGCCTTGCCTGTGTCTATCTGTGTCTGTGTGAATCTTTATGTGTCCCTGTGCCTGTATCTATATGTGTTTGTGTGTCTTCTGGTTAACTAGACCTGCATTTTGTCATCAGTAATGAAATGGAAATAATTTACAATGCCTCACCGAATATTTAGCTCCTTAGCTTTATTTAGTAAGAAATCAGGCTGATTTGTTTCTGAGACAGAGCTATATACAGTCCAAAATATACATGGTTAGCAATATAACCTCCCTTTTAAATTGAAACACAGCTGTGGCCAGCGGAAGTATAGGACAGGAAAAGGAATTAGTCTACTCTTCCTGACTTGTTTGTAATGGTGACCAGAATTCACAAGTACTAAGTTGACTGAAGCCTACAGGTCATCTTGAGGTTCTGAAAAGTATCAAAAATGGCTGTTTTATAAGAACTCTTCTGTTGTCCTTGCTGGCAGTAACGTTAGCCCACACTTGTGCTTTGTGTGGATGATTGTCATTTGAGCAGTGGTCCCAGTTGCAGTGAACACTGAGATGGTCACTTTTGTTGAGAGACACGATAGCACCCTAGCTCCCAGGGAGAGTCCAGTCAGGAAGTTACTGTACAGCACTGTTTGCCCACTGTGACCTGTCAGGGTAAAGGTGTAGGCTGATTGCTATGAACTTACCCCAATTTTTATGTTGGTTATTTAGGGCTCCACGTAGCGGCCATAGAGCCCGTTTGGAAGTGCAACCCTTTAAATCAAACACTTCTATATCCTGGCATCCCATGCTTCCACCACTTTGGCAGCCCTGGCATCTTGGTCACCAGGCATCAGGCCCCCATGCTCCCTTCCCCACAAAAAGCTGGCACTCCTAGCAACCACAATACTCCATTGCCCAGCACCCTTAGCATCCTCACCAGCACCACCAATACATCTCCGGTTCCACAATGTCCACTAACCACTGACACCTCTCACAGCATCATTGGTTCTCTCAGCGCCCAACTCCACGCATCCATTTTTATGGTATCTCTAATTATACATCATGACAAATCCAGATGGAGACTAAATGCAAACTCTCATGTGTCCCCATGCCCCAAAAGACAGCGAAAGAAGATGGCTCAGCCTATCTGGTGCCCTGAGACATGGGCTTGCAGGTCCTGTTCAAGGACAGACACTGAGATAAAGGCAAACAAATGAGCCTTCTTCCACTTTGGTAGAAGAGAAAGCTGGGTTCATGTTCCACAGGCACCCTGTTGCAGAAATGGCTGCTCTTGAGTCAACAAGGAAGAGAGCTTGGCACTAATCCCATCGGGTAAGAGGGTGACACAAATGCCAAAAGATGCCACTTGTCTGCAAGCTTCAGCTCCCATCCAGACCCACTGAGTAACAACTTCATTCTCTTTGTTTTCTGTATTAACAGGCTGTGAAATATGTCTTCCCTCTCTTACAGATTCAGGAAGACAGAACAGAGAAGGCCTCAGTGTGAATAAGTTCCCTACCAGTGATGTGACATTGGTAAATCAAAGCTAGAAGCAGAAGATATTCAAAAAGATGAATTGACATAACCCAAGGGTTTAAGGGTTATCTACTGAGAACCTACAATTTATGATTAGATTACCTCTTTGGAACTGGGGCTGAAGATCAATTCCACTCATTTCATTCACCTTTTGCGGTGGTGGGTGGGTTTTGGGGTGGGGGGAGAGGATGGGCTATGTAAGTGATGTAAGGAGACCAAGATCACAACCTATAAAAAATGAACGCTGGACAACCATGGATCTATAATGTTACAAATTCTTGTAGCTGGATCTCCCTCTGTTTGCTTTACAATTGAATTTCCTCCAGCTGCAGAGGTTTCCTTATACAAACGCATTTAATCATATTCCCTAGTTCTGGGAAAACATCACATCTTTCTTTCTGCTTAGAAGTGGACTAGTACAGAGCAGACATACCTAGATTATCAGCATGGAATTTGACACTCGATGCTTGTGCTGCTTCTATCCTGACTGTATGACTATACAGCCTTGATAGATATTACACTATACACTGTATTTTATGTTTGTTAATAGGAAATCACAATGGCTACCAAATTCTTCCCGTTCTTGACACTGTGATGCTTTTGGCTTATGGGAACTCTATTTTTGCAACAATGAGCACAGGCTGGCTGCAAATAATGCAGTACATTTTGAAATATAGGGTGGAATCTTATATGGGACTGATTGACATGGACAATGGCAAGAAATGTAGCAGAATTCTACGAGAAGTCCCGGGAGGAAACCTCCACCTTGGCAACACCTCACTGCACCTTTTAACTAAGTTCGGAGTGTCAGGGTGGGATTCTTGTTAGGGCACAGCAAGTCACCTATTAAGGGGGACCACTGCTTGTTTATGACTTTGTTAACTGCACATCTCATTCCATTATTGTGCAGCTTGCTATCCTACCAGCTGCCATCATCAAACTCATTGTTGAGAACTCTCAACGTGGAAATCAGAGTGGGTGCCAGGCGATTCCAGTTCACCAATGGCTGTGAGGAACCTCTGTGTTGCTCAGCACCAAACAGCATCTCAGGGCACGATCTGTGGGCACCGGCTGCATGCAGCTCTTGCCCACGGACATTGGCATCCAGGACCACTCAGGATCAAATGACACCTCCCCACTCCACTTGAAAGATGCTCAGGAATTGCAGACCTGCATTGCAGTGTATCCCAGCAATAACCCACTTGGGACTACCACTGAGAAGCCGGTGCAAGGACACTTTATCCAGGGACAGGTATCCAGGTCATGGGTTGGACCAGGCTGTATCTCAGGGCTGCTCGCTTACTCTCTTAATGCTTGATTACTAATGCCTACCTGCATGCTCACAGCATCCATGCCTTGCCTTGCTTTGCCTTCCATGCTGTGCTGTGTTGTGCCTGTTAGTGGGTTGTCGCTTCAGCCAGAGGCTAAAGGCCCTCAGTACTGTGTATTCTGTGTATTGAAGTGTTATTTTGTGCAGTCACCAAGACAGACTGCTGTCACTAGGGATCTGTCCAAGTTTGAGGGGATGTGGGGCGGGGGCGTGGAGGAGGGGTTTGGCAGTGGAGTTAGATATCTTGCTGTATGGCACATCAATCTAACATCAACAGCATGGGTTAGCTGCCTGTGTGGCAAATACACTGCGCAATCATTCAACCAAATGGTCATGTCTGGAAGTGAGGTGCTAGTTCTCAGCCCAGTCACTGAGGTGCTGTAGGTCCCAGTATTGTCAGCCATGGAGATAATCCACACACAGACCAGGGGCTTGGTGGGTCAGTCACCCATTCAGGCTTATCAAGGCAAGGGTGGCTGTCTGGCTATAGTCCAGTGGGTGGGTAACAGTCTGACCTGTAGTGCCATCAGGACCAGTCAGGGACGTCTTGCACACACAGCGATCAGGAGTTTGTCTGTAGGTTGTGGTGAAATAATCCTGGGGGGGCTGTGTGCATTGATCATTGAAGACAAAGCAGGGGAGTATGGAGTGCTGAAGGGGTAAAGAGGGTCTCACTGCTAAAAGAAGTGGGGCAGTTTAAGCTATAAGGGGAGGAAGCAGAGGCGTATATTCAAGGGAGAACAAGGATGGTGATAGGGGAGGGACTTCAAGAGATAAGGACCATAGACAGAAGACATGCCAGGCAATGGGTGGGTCACATAGGCAGTGGCCACCACTATGACCTATGCAGGTGTGACATAGAGAAGGAGGGAGGGCATCATTGAGGTGTAATGTTGGGGCTCAGGGGTGGGGAGGTCAGTAGGAGATGAAGTTCAATTTAGTGGCTCTCCACATAGGGAGGTTGCATTCCCTGCCATCACTCACTGTTCACTAGATGCTAACAGCACAGGAAACTGACTGAGACAATGGCAGAGCCAGTGTTAGCTTGATGGGCGACAGCACAGGATCCACATCTGCAGCATGTTAGGACATTGAAAGGGCAGAGATATGAAACATGTGTTTGCAAACTGCAACTACATTTAATTTGCAATCATTTCATCATCATTTGTATTAAATTCAGAGGAATGGGCAGTGAAGAAGGTTTTTGGTATGCTTGCCTTTATTGGTCAGTGCATTGAGTGTAGGAGTTGGGAGGTCATATTACAGACAGGACAGTAGTTAGGTCACTTTTGGAACACTGCATTAAGTTCTGCTCTAACTGCTTTGGGAACGATGCTGTGAAACTTGAAAGCATTCAGAAAAGATTTACAAGGATGTTGCCAGGACTGGAGGGTTTGAGCTATAGGGACAGGCTGAACAGATGGGGGCTATTTTTCCAAAACTAGAGAGCATAAGTTTAAGTTGAGAGGGGAAAGATTTAAACGGGACCTAAGGGGCAACTTTTTCATGCAGTAGGTTATGCATCTATGGAATAAACTGCCAGAGGAAGTAGTGGAGGCTGGTACAATTAATATATTCAAAAGGCATCTGGATGGGTACTTGAATAGGAGGGATTTAGAGGAATATGGGCCAAATGCTGGCAAATGGGACTAGGTTTAGAATATTTAGTTGGCATGGACGAGTTGGTCCAAAGAGTTTGTTTCCGCGCTGTGCATCTCTATGACTCCATGAATAGAGTTCACATGACGGTTAAAGGAAATTTGGACTGTGTCATTGGTCCTTCCAAACTGGACATTGGCATTTCAATGATGCAGCAATATTTTAAAAAGAGAGGATAGCTGGACTAAGGTGATCCATAACTTGTGATACTTCCAAGTTACTATGGGAGGAGCAGACAATTACTTCAGTATCCTTCTTGTAAACGTTACGATGGACTGTACTGAATGCACTAATAATGTTGATGTGGGTCGGGGATGAGAAGGGGGCCAGACAGCGCCAGCTAGTCCTTTCTCGATGTGATGTGTTGGTCCCTCAGCCAGCATAGCATCCCTTCACCAGGTTGGTTCACAGACCGAAGCTGAGGCTGAATGACTGATGGAGATATGGCCCTCGTTATTGGGGCTCTGCATGTCTCACTGTCTGGAAGAGGGTGTGTCACCCCGATCTACAGGGAATGTCATCACTGCCTGCTCTCAGGGCTAAGAACTCGTTTTGCTCATTATTTTCCCAACATATGCCATTACCACCGAGAGTCATGCACCCAGCTGTTAGAGGGCTACTGGCTGCCTTCCTAATAGGGTGAAGGTCTAGGCAGGAGGACCAGGGCTGACAGCAAACCCAGGAGCAGCAAGAAACTGCAGCTGAGGATGAAAAGCTCAGGAGAGGTCACAGCCATAGTATCTTTCCAATGTGCTGGATCCACAGGAAGACCAGAGGGTTTTGCACCTGACTCTAGTTCATGAGGATGAGAAAGGTGCAGTGTCGATGCAGGCCCCATATGTCCTGGGTCACTCTGATGGAACTGTCTTGGCTGTGGGAGTGGGACCTGAGGGCAGCAGGAGAGGGGAGACCATCGTCTCCCAGCACCTGGGAAAGTGCCAGCTCCCTCTGAAATTCGTTGTGAGGGGCTCCTTCCAGTGAGTGCTGCGGGAGCTGGGCGGGATCTCTCAGTGGGTGTTCCCACAAATGGATCAGGACAGTGACTGATACCCTCTGCGCAGGATCACACTGGATCATTTCATTTCCTGAGACTTCATGGGGCCCAGAGTCAATGTTGAGGACTCCCACAGCCACACCCTCCCGACTGTATACCAATGTGCCGTCACCTCTGCTGGGTCTGTGCTGTGTGTAGAACAGGACACATCCAGGGATGGTGTTGGTGGTGTCTGGGACATTGTCTGTGAGGTTTATTTCTGTGATTATGACTATGTCACGCTGTTGCTTGACTGGTCCAAGAGACAGTTCTCCCAGTTTTGCCATTAGACCCCAGATGTCCTTTAGAAGGGCTTTGCAGGCTCGACAGGGCTGTTTCTGCCTTTGTCATTTCCGGTGCACAGGTTGACGCTAGGTAGTCAGTTCAATTTCATTTCTTTGATTAGACTTTGCATTGATTCTTACAACTGAGAAGCTTGCCATGCCATTTCACAGGGCAGTTAAGAATCAACTGCAATTGCTGTGGTCTGAAGTTGCATGCAGACCAGACCAGGTAAGTGTAGCAGATTTCCTTCCCTGAAGGATACTAGTAAACTCGATTCTAGATACTTATTGAAATCAAATTCCGGTATCTGCTGTGGCAAGATTTGAGGTTAGAGCATTAGGTGAGTTCCTGGATTCATAAATTGAAAGAAAATGTTTCTCAATGTCAAGATTTTTGTATTCTTGCCAATTTCCTCATCAATGCCCTCACCAGAGGGCGGAAGGGAAAAGTCTGCTCCCATTCACATAATCACAGCAAGATGCTCTGTGCATGTGGGAAGATCTGATTGCAAACTGATTAAATGAGTGTAAACTGATTAAATGAGGTGGTTTCCTCCACATGGCCTCATCCTGTAAGCAGGCATCCAGCCTGACAGTGTTTCCAGCTCCTTTTCACTCAGCAGGTGGTGGAAACGAGATTCACTGCTGTGTGCACAGACCCAGTAAGTCCATCACTGAGACTAACCCTGTGTGTCTGTGTGTGTTTGTGTGTATGTATGCTTCCTTCCTCTGGACTTCAGCCTGTGAGAGATAACCAATACTGATCTCCACCTTCCCATGGAGACTGTTACCCTGAAGTGATCAAAGTGAATGATCTTCTCTTGCATTGATAAAATAAACACTTCGCAAAAGGGGAGAGTCAGGGAAAATCAGTGGAGATGTGTATAACTTCCCTGAGATAAACTGTCCTGTAGCTGAACATATATAGATAAGCAGGACATTTCTCTCCAACACTCAGCATATGTACCTTACAATGCTCGAAAGATGTGAGTGACCAATTGATACTTCATGTCTTGACGCCTTAAGACCTCCAGGATGGATTGAATGCTCATATTCCCTGGAGATGGAAAATCTGACTGAATTTTCACAGCTGAATGGAATAGAGATTCATGAACAGCCTGTGGGTTCGGCTCATACAACCCATTCCTCAGGGCATCATAAAATCCCACAACTAGTTCCTGTTGTCTGATCCTCAACAGTTATGTTTCCCCTGGTGCAGCCTATGATTGCTGTAGGTGTTCAGAGCAGCCTGGGTTTGCAGGCACGACATGAATGTGATACTCGAGGCTTCAGATTGTTGTTCAGTGACACAGACAAGAGCTCTGCTGTTCTCGTTCTGAAGGCGGTTCCCTCTCTCCCTTCTTCATGCTCTGTCCTGGTAAACAGATCTGATCGGAAATACTCAGGCTTCTGTGTCTGCACAGGAAATCTGCAAGCTAGTTGGTGTCCGGTGCTGAGTGATTTTTTTGCAGTAGGAGGAAGGACTGCAAAATCCAACAAGTAGTTGCCACCAGGCCTGCAACAAGTACCTGAACTTCAAACAATTCTCCCTTCATGGAGGTAGCTTGCTTCATTCTGCAATGGGTCAATGCCTGACAAACTCGAGAAATATTATCGGGCACTCAAAACGTCTGTTGGCAAAAAAACACACAATTTTTATGCATCTTGCAAATAGAATATTTCTTTTCAATGCACAAAAGTGCGATGCAAGATGTCATTGTTGTTTGAGTTCTAGTCCCTGGGATTGGAGGGGAATCTTGTTGCCAAAGTCAACATTTACTGCTTAGGTTTAATTCTGCAATGGAAGGTGTGTGACTGTGTCTGTGTATGCACGACTGAGTGAGTAGGTGTGTGAGTGTGAAAGTGAGTGAGTGAGTGAAACTGAGTGTGCATGTCTGTCTATGTGAATGAGGGAAGGTGTGTATGAGTGCTCGTCAGTCTGCGTGAGTGTGCTAGTGTGTGTGTCAGTTTGAATGTGTGTGTGCGTATGTTTGCACGTGGTTATGAGAGTGAGTGTGTGAAAGTGTGCAAGCATGGGAGTATATGAATGAGTGGACGTATATGTGACATGCACACATGCTCACTCGCTCATTCACAATGCATTTGTTTTTGTGTGTATGCAAGCATGAATGCATTGTGAGTGTGCGCATGTATTTGAGCATGTGTGCATTAGTATGTTTGTGTACTTGTGTCTGTGTGAATTTGTGGGCACAAGTGAGTGTCTGAGCATGAGCATGTACATGTTTTTGAGAATGTGAGTGTGACTGCGTGTGTGTGTGTAAGTGTGGATGTGCGTTTATGTGTGAGCATATGGTTGCGCGTGAGTGAGCATGACTGTGTCTAAGTGTGAGTGTGAATGAGTGTGGGAATGTGCATGTGTGAGAAAGATAATTAGTGTGTAGGGTAGATAAAGGGAAAGCAGTTAATAAATATATATGGATTTTCAAAAGGCATTTGATAAGATAGCACATGTTAGACTACTTAATAAGCTGTCATAGGAACAGGAATGGGCCATTCACCCCCTCAAGCCTGTTCCACCATTCAATGAGATCATGGCTGATCTAGCTCCTAACTCCATAAAGCTGCCTTTGGCCTGTATCCCTAATACCTTTGTTTAACAAAAAAAAATTATATTGTCAGAGCCCATGGTTTTGGAAGTAGTATGTTAGCATGGATAGAGAGTTGGCGAACTAATAGAAGACAGAGAGTTGGAATGGCAGCTTTAGGATCTTGTAGGGTGAAGGCTTATATCATTAAGTAGGGGCTCTTGGCATTAAGACATATTAATGGTTGATCCTCTGGCACCATAAACTACGTCTGCCCTTAGTCAGTCAGGGAATGAAAATGGTGGCACCAACCATCCCAGCAACAAGTTAGTAGTTGTTTGCATCACTGCACATAAAAGTGTGAGAGGGATGTCCCTAGCACGTCTGAAAAACAAATATTATGGGAATGGATTAAAATGAGTATCGACCACATTTGAAAATCAGGTCATATTTCCATATCTCTTCTTGAATACATTAACAACACTCCTCCCTAATTCAAATAGGAGCTTCCGTTGGTCAACCAAAATATAATTAGATTCGGACAAAGCCAAAGATAGGTAGAAAGTAGACAAGTTTGATTCCTATTTCATTTACCGCACTCTTGTGTCCTATCTGTCTTTATTGAAACTTTCAAATGTGGAGCAACAAAGTCTTTTCTTGCTCTGTTTCCTTTTGACTGGCTACTAGAACTCCGAGTGAGTGAGCCCTGTGTGTATAATGCGGGGTGGCTGGTGGATGGTTTTTTGAATATACCTTTCACAGCACACGTGTACTCGAACCTAAGAATGTACAAGGGTAGTGCACATAGACAATGGTTGTAATTGGCTTTTAACCCCAGTCTTTGTGAATTCCCAAACAGGGAGAACACAAACATATCTCTTGCCCAGACTACTGCTTTTTCTCTTATCTTATTGTGTTAATAGTCTGAGATATTCACAGGAGTTTACAGTTCGGTTAGTTCGAAGGCATTTTTTCCTTTGACATCTGTTGTTGTGACACTACAGGTACCTCTCTAGACACCCATTGAATTTACATCTGCAGTCATATTTTGGCTGCATCATCTCTTTGTTTAAAAAAAAATGCATGTTGGGATGAAAATTTCTGAATCTTCACAGTGATCAAGGGTTACGATCCTTGGTCATGACTCTAGTTTACATTGCAAGGCCCAGCAGGAATGGTCAATGTATTGGAACCCCATCTTAAGGATGGAATTGTGAATCACAAGTTTATGAGGAAGACTGTGAAGATTCTTTAACTAACTTTCTTTTAGCAGCATATCAGCTCTGCAACGTGTTGTCCTCCCTACAACTATGTTAATCTCTTCTGAAATAATAAAAAAAAGTGGCAAATGTCAATTCCTCCATAGCTGTCATATTGCATTATCCCAGAAACGGTTTTCAATGCATCTGCTGGACCTAGTAAAGCCCAGAGACTGATAGAATGAATGAAGATTGTCAACTTCAGACCTAAAAATTCAGTGGAGGATGTCACCCATTCCTTCTGAGTGAAAATCCTGCTCCAACTGAGACACGTTTTGGTAATAATGGCTCAGGACGCCCTTACTCTGCACCTCATTGTTTCATGAAGATCAAGATAGTGAGGCTAGTATATTCAGGATCTGGTCATTCTCCTTGCCACCTTGGAGAATGTTCAGCTGTTACATTTCCCTCTGGATTGCAGCAGCCACTGGACGTTCTTTCCATTTGCTGGATTTTTTTATGGCAATGTCTCATGGTCAGCAACGTAGAATCCCTACAGTGCAGAAAGGGGCCATTCGGCCCATCAAGTCTACACTGAGACTCCAAAGAGCATCCCACCCAAACCCAGCACCCCTCCATCCCCATAACCCTGTAATTACCGGTGGCCAATCCACCTAACCTGCACGTCTTTGGACTGTGAGAGGACACTACAGCATCAAAGGGAAACCCACACAGACACGGGGAGAATGTGCAAACTCCACACTGACAGTCGCCCGAGACTGGAATCAAACCCAGATCCATGATGCTGTGAGGCAGCAGTGCTAACCACTGAGCCACCTTGCCACCCTGGCATCAGGCTTCAGCATTGTGTCCTTGTGAAGGAGTTGCAGACCTCCACCTGTATTGTCACCATTTAGAACTGATGTAGATTTGTAGAGGGAAATGATGCCATTGTATGGATCAGTCCTAACAGCCCAGGTCCCACTTTGACAATGCATATCAGGCTCAAATGTGAAGTTGACAATCTTCATTCATTCTATCAGTCTCTGGGCTTCACTAGGTCCAGCAGATTCATTGAAAACTCTTTCTGGGATAACGCAATATGACAGCAATAGAGGACTTGACATTTGCCACTTTTTAAAATTATTTCAGAAGAGGTCAACATAGTTGTAGCCAGGACAACACTTTGCAGAACTGATGTGCTGCTAAAAAAAAGTTAGTTAAAGAATCTTCACAGTCTTCCTCATAAACTTGTGATTTGCAATTCCACCGTTTTTATTAAAAATGAATAGAATATGATTAAGTTTTGGGTCAGATTCTTCAGGTACATTGATGATACCAAGCGCTACCTCTCCAGCATGTCTTTCCCAACCTCCTACAGTCTCGGTGTTCTCACACTGTTAACCTTCATCCAGTTTTGGGTGAGCAGTAATTACCCATCAGTGCTGAGGAACTAACCATTATTGGTTGGTCATGCAAGAGGTAGCTATTGCCACCAATCCTCCTTTCTACTCTTGTAAAATGAACATTCATGTTTATGGTTTGGTGGGCTGCTGTTACAAAACAATCAAAAGGTCAATGGAAACTTAAAAAGAAAATTTAGCAAAATTACGTTAAAATGTCATTTTGAAGTATGATGACACAGCTCAGCCTGTACAGAATCCACGCCATCCCTCCCATGAAACACCCTTCCTGCATTTGATGACTTTCAGACAATATTGTCCAATTCCCCTGAACCTGAATCATATGCATTTCACACTCACATCGCATATTCACACCATCCTAAAACTTGTTCTGCGTAAAAACAAATTGATGGCCTGCACAGAAAGATAGGGAGACAGAGACTTATCGCCATGAAGTAAATTTTTTTTTTCTATTCATTTGTGGGATGTGGGCATCGCTGACTGGCCAGCATTTCTTGCCCATTCCTAGTTGCCCTTGAGAAGGTGGTGGTGAGCTGCCTTCTTGAGCTGCAGTCCTCCTGCTGTGGGTTGACCCAAAATGCCCTAAGGGAGGGAATTCCAGGATTTTGACCTAGCGACAGTGAAGGAATGGAGATATCTTTCCAAGCCAGGATGGTGAGTGACTTCATAAAATCATAGAATCCCTACAGTGTGGAAACAGGCCCTTCGGCCCAACAAGTCCACACCGACCCTCAGAGCATCCCACTCAGACCCATGCCCCTATAACCCACCTAATCTACACATTCCTTGCCACTAGGGGCAATTTTTCATGACCAATCCACCTAACCTGCACATTTTTGGACAGTGGGAGGAAAACCATGCAGACACGGGGAGAACATGCAAGCTCCACACAGACAGTTGCCCAAGGGTGGAATTGAACCTGGGTCCCTGGTGCTGTGAGGCAGCAGTGCTAACCACTGAGCCACCATGCTCCCCCAAATGGCATGCCCCTGTAGTGAATAGCTGGAGGGCAACTTGGAAGTGGTATTTTTCCCATATATTTGCTGCCCTTGTCCTTCTAGATGGAAGTGGGTATGGGTTTGGAAGGTGCTGTCTGAGGATCTTTGGTGAATTTCTGCAGTGCATCTTGTAGATAGTACACACTGCTGCTACTGAGTGTCAGTGGTGGAGGGAGTGAATGCTTGTGGATGTAGTGCCAATCAAGCGGGCTGCTTTGTCCTGGATGGTGTCAAGCTTCTTGAGTGTTGTTGGGGCTGCACTCATCCAGGCAAGTGGGGAGTATTCCATCACACTCCTGACTTGTGCCTTGTAGATGGTGGACAGGCTTTGAGGAGTCAGGAGGTGAGTTACTTGCCGCAGTATTCCTAGGTTCTGGCCCGCTCTTGTAGCCACTCTGTTAATATGGTGAGTCCAGTTGAGTTTCGGAGTCAATGGTAACCCCCAGGATGTTGAAAGTAGGGGATTTAGTGATGGTAACACCATTGAATGTCAAAGGGCGGTGGTTAAATTGTCTCTTATTGGTAATGGTCATAGCCTGGCATTTGTGTGGCGCGAATGTCACTTGCCACTTGTCAGCCCAAGCCTGGATATTGTCCAGATCTTGTAGCATGTGAACATGGACTGCTTCAGTATCTGAGGAGTCACGAATGTTGCTGAACATTGTGCAATCATTGGCAAACATCCCCACTTCTGACCTTATAATGGAGGGAAGGTCATTGATGAAGCGGCTGAAGATGGTTGGGCCTAGGACACTACCATGAGGAACACAGTAATCATGGATCTGGAGGCATTCTTGTTGCCTTTCCCTCAGTTCGCACAGAGTAGGCCTAAAAACAAGGCTTCAGCCAGCCAAAACATGTGGAGATCTGCTGTAGCTAAAACCTTGTAGACTTGTCAGCACACATCACTGTTATATTCCTGCAGCTTATCCAGTTATGGCCCCTCTACCTGCTTGACATTTGCTTGTATGGTTGCCTGGAACAGAGTGGGATGAAGCCTTGCTGTCAACAGCAGACCTACTCTCTCAAAGTAATTTCATTGACACAGGCTGGTTTATTAATCAACAACACCCTGGAGTAATGCCGACCTGTCTGGTGAGGTATAGGATTACCCAAGTGTGACACAATTGATTAACTTGGTTCCCAGCTCCTGTCACGTGACATTTAATTTTGCAGCCAGCTCAACTTCACTTATTTAATACATTCCCAGGAAGTCTCTTGATAATATGAAGTTGGGCTGACTTTCTGATATAAATCCTGATTATGGAGTGAACTGAAGCATAGAACTGAATGATTTCAGTCTGTTTCTGGGATTGGTGCTGATCAATAAAATTATTTACATGACGAGTTTTACCTGACGTTTTCAGAACATAGGACTGTCCCTGGATTTTGTGCCCACAGACTTCTCAAACAAACAGTACAACTTACCTTCATAAAATCCTTGCACCTGAGGATAAATCTCATTTTGATCTTTACAGTTTGAAACTGGATTCACTAAGTCAACTGGTTCATTTATAATTCATTGCTGTGATCGCTGTTTTGGCAGCCTTATGTATGTTGCTATTTAAGAAGTTATAGTCCTCGTGTTTTCCCTGAGCAAGGATTAAGGTCTGTCAGATACGTCTGAAGAGTGCTTTGGCATGACTTAAACCCACAAGGTTTAGGTTTTCAGGCTTACATCTTGTTGTGACTCTGATTCAGAGTTGGGGAAGGGGTGGAAATTAATCTGCAGTGCGAAACCTTCTGTTTCCAAACAGCAGCCAAAAGGCTTTCAACTTCCAGGATACTGGTGTATGTTCTGCATTTTGTTTTATCTTCTATGTTTGTGGGTTCTTTCGGGCTTATGTGGTCTAATGTGTGTGAGAGGTAGCCATCTTCTGGTCTAATGCAAAAAGTCTTCTAGAGTAAACTACTGGGAGTCCTTCTGAACCCATATGTAACAACTGTTTTTTTTCAATGACTATTATTGCCATGAATTTGTTTATATAATTACATTATCATTACCTCATCGCACCCCCATGTTCAATTCACCGCATTTTCAATTTGTGCCAGTGGATTTTTGTCGTTTATTTATGGTTACATGAAGATATCATTGTGCTTGTTGAGTGAGGATTCTTCTTTGGAAGGTAGGAAGGTCAGGAATTGTATTTGAACTTGTCCCTAGTCAACTCTGCATCCAATGTAGACTTGAATTTGTTTATAACTAGTTGCTCGCAGTGTTATGTTGCAATCTGACGTAATCCAGTTGCAGATGCCTCAATGATCTTGAGTGGATCTGCTGTTCAGTTGCTGCTTCTTTGTTCACCATTTTCATGAAGCTTGTTGACACTTGGAATCTGAACTCCCATTAATGTTGATAGCAACGTAAAAACATTTCTACTGAGCGAGTGTAATTACAGCTTTATATCTCACTGATGAAGTGAAACTAATTTCTTCTTCCAATGTAATTAACCTGAAGGGATTCTGAATTTTTGTTCCAATTACCCCTGAACTTATGGAGACCTACAATATTTTCTACTGGTCATTCTTCAACCAAGTATTCCTTGACAGGCTGTTCCTTGACATCTTGTTGTTTGACCCCTTTCTGCTTTTGAGTGAGATTGAAGTCAACATGTACCTTTATACTTAGGAGTAAGAATTTCTGTTTTGAAGCATTTTTATCATAGAATCCCTACACCATGGAAGCAGCCCATTCTGGCCATCAAGTCCACACCAACTGTCAAAAGAACATCCCACCAAGACTCACTCACCTATCCTATCCCCTCCCTGTAACCTATGACTAAGGAACCAAGCCTGCAAATCCCTGGACACTTTGGGTAATTTAGCATGGCCAATCCACCTAACCCACACATTTTTGGATATGGGAGGAAACCCACACAGACACAGGGAGAATGTGCAAACTTCACACAGGCAGTTGCCCAAGGATGGAATTGAACCTGGGTCCCCTGGTGCTGTGAGGCAGCAGGGCTAACCACTGAGCCATTATGTCACCCAAACTATAAGTTGACATTTACAGAAACACAGTCAGTTTTGAAATCTCTAGAGGTGCCAACTCCACTTGAGCCAGATCTGAGTTGAACCTACAACCTTTGGATCTGATGTCAGATGCATTACCTATTGCAGCACTGGCCCTGCCCATGTCTAGGTTTATCAATATTAAGTGTACCTTATGTTGGAGAGTAGTTTGAGTTGCATACTTTTAATGTTAAGCACAATGCCTCCTAGATAATATAGTCACATTTCTGTCACGTATAAGCAGAGATTGGTCAATCAAGGCTCACTCCCTGATTATTAGTAACACTTGCTCTCATGTCAAACTTGAAATTTGTAGGATGCCCACTGACATAAATAGCAACTTGTCAAAAATTTGTGTCGGTCTTTTACTGGAGACTGTATTTCACCTATCTCTTTTTGTTGCAGTTCTTTAGTCTTTTGCTTTTCTATGGCTATGTCCTGCTTGTGAAAGTGGCATATAAATTTACAAAGAAAGCATTTTTTTTAAAGGAGATTGAAACAGAAATCTGTTCTGCAATGAAGATGGTTTTAATATCTGGGTGTTATTTGCACCTGTGAGTGTGTTTGCTCCACAGCATTGGAAAGGACTGTTAATGTTTGGTGACTGTCCTACCCACTGCACTGATTTACCATGTGTGCCATGTGATCCTGTATTTTAAGAATTGAATGGATTCCTAAGGTCTCCAATACCATGTTTGATCTATTCCCCTTAAGAATGATCTGTATAGCTTCCAGAGCTCTGCTATACTAACAATCTGAATCATTTTCTCTGAAGTAAGGTATTTTTTGGCTTGTAATAAGTCTGTCTAAGACTGATCAGTCATGCCTATAACAATTCAATTTATTATGAATTCTGACTTTAGGTCACCACAGTCATGTCTCTCCACTAGGGTCTGCACAGATAATATATTGATTAAGTCATCTATGGATTCCCTAGATAATGTGTTTTTCTGCAAAATTTTGCTCTTTCATGAATTTTACTAACTCTGACATTGAAATGATTTGTCAAAGGCTTTAAGTACTTCTTATTGCTTATTTTCCCATTTATGAGCAATGATAACATCATTTGCTACACTCCCAATTGTGTACAAATGTGTATCCACTTGTTTAGCTCTGATGTGGTATCCAGTTTAGTAACTATTCTATATCTCAAGAATCATTTTGTTCTGAGTGCCCAATTTTTTGTTTTATTTGGCCATCGCTGAAATTAAATCTTCCTAGAAAGATGTTTTTCTGATGCAAGGCTTTCTATTGAGATTAATTATTTTGTTTTACTTCAGGATTTTGATTTTGCAGCAGGGATGACTTGCCCATGCTTTGGCTGCTGTTCTGGATAGTTTTCCCACTCATTGCAACTTTAATGGAGGATTCCCATGGTTTTGCAGGTATAATTGATGATTCCAAACATTCATGGCTGTAGTAGAAATTTTCTCACCTTTTGCAACTGCAATGGATTCACCTGGCAAAATCTTCAAAAAACCAAGAATAATTCTCTTCTCTAATTTGGCCAATATGTATCTACTTTTAAATGACTGGTTTTCACAATTTCCCTGTCTTTCTGCTGCCGGATTGTGGGAGTTAAGTGAGCGAGCAAAGATCTGGCAAATGGAGTGCAATGTGGGAAAGTGTGAAGTTGTCCATTTTGGCTGAAAGAATTTTTTTGAAAAAAGCGAGTTAGCTAAATGGTGAGAGGTTGCCATGCTCTGCAATGTGGAGAGATCTGGGTGCCCTAGTGCCTGAATTGTAGAAGGTTACTATACAGGTATAACAAGTAATCAGGGACGTTCATTGAATGGAACAAAAACAAAGTTGCTGGAAAAGCTCAGCAGGTCTGGCAGCAT
>NC_063336.1:23546662-23602417 GCF_021869965.1 Rhincodon typus
ATGCTGCCAGACCTGCTGAGCTTTTCCAGCAACTTTGTTTTTGTTCCTGATTTACAGCATCCGCAGTTCTTTTGGTTTTTATTAAGTTCATAGAATGGTATGTTTCAGGCTGCATTTGCTGACACTGCAGAACATGTGTGCTATTTTGCACAAATGCATAAATGCACGTTCATAGATGTGGCCATGAATGGGGAGAGGATTGGGAAAGGACTGGGGTTGAGGGAAAAGGACATGGCCAGAGGGGATATTAAGGCAGGGGGGCAGGGAGACACAGCCAGTGTGGAGAGATCAGGCTGGGGAAGGGGGGAATTGGACACTGGTAGTGGGAATGAGTAGGGAAGCTGGATGGGGAAGTTGGGGAAAAGATGGAGATTGGAGGTGAGACTGTGAGGGTTGGAGAGACAAGATCTGGTTATGGGGTTTGGGGCACGATCAGCTCTCTCTCTGACATTCCCAACCCCATGTGACATCTCTCCAGCCCAACCCAGCCTAGTTCATTCCCTCTCTCTCTAACCCCCAACCCTGAGTGTTCTCTTTCTCACCCCCAGCTCCATTCATTTTGTCTCTGCATCACACACTTCCCCAGCTCTGTCTGATTCCCATTTCACTGTTGTGCCTGTTCTGTACACATGCACAGTGTGGGCTTTGTGCATGATGCAAAGATGGTTGGAGCCGCGGTGCCTGTGTATTTCCAAATGAGTGTCCATGTGGAGTTGCCCTGTAGTTTCTGTGTCAACAGACGCTGCCTATGTTTTATTGTGAGGGGAATTGAATGCATGAGTAGGGAAGTTGTGCTTCAGTTATACAGGCCATTGGTGAGACCACATCTGGAGTACTGTGTACAGCGCTGGTCACCGTACTCATGGAAGGATGTTAATGTGTTGGAAGCAGCTCGGAGCAGGTTTATTAGACTAATACCTGGAATGAGTGAATTGCCTTATGAGGAAAGGCTAGACAAGCTAGGACTGTACCCTTTGGAATTTAGAAGAGTCAGAGGTGACTTAATTGAAACACATAAAGAAGCTGAGGGGGCATGACCTGGTGGATGTTGAAAGAATATTTCCTCTCGTGTGAGAATCTAGAGCTAGGGGTCTCGGTTTCAAAATAAGGGGCCACCGATTTAAGCAGAGATGAGGAAATATCTTTTTTCTATCAGAGGATTGAGAGTCTTTGGGATTCCCATCCTCAAAAGGCAGTGGATGCAGAACTTTTAAATATTTTTATGGTAGAGTAAATAGAATCTTTGTTACGATATGCTGGAATGTAGAGTTGAGGCTAAAATCAGATCGGCCATGATCTTCTTGAATGGTAAAGGAAGAATGAAGGGCCGAGTGGTCTGCTCTTGTTTCTTGTTCATACGTTCATATGCGAGTTTCTCTCTTGACCCTGTCAGTTTCATTTTTTCTAGCTGTGCCTCCTGCTGTGGCAGCAACGGCAGTCTGAGCTGTAATGTATTGTGTTAAATTTTCAATGATTCAGCCTAAATGATTTGCGCTGTTTGAAGATCCCTTTTATACAGGGATTTTTGCAATTACAACTGATGCAATCTCCAACATCTGTTCGCTCAGCAGTTAAGCTAGGACTCGGAACTGCTCCCACAGACCACTGCCACACTATGCAGCCCGTGCCTAAGCCTTGACACTGCAGATATCTTCTGTTCCAGCGTGTCTCTTATGTCTGAAGTGTTTTCAATCATTCTTTGACATTTTCTTCAGTGTTTGGATTTGCTGCATGAACTTTTTGGCGTTCGCTGACCCCAGACAGCAGCAGGATCTGTATTCCTTGAAATCTGCATGTTCACCTTATTGGAATTGGTGTTGATAAATTAAATCTTCAGATCCCAGCCTGATCACCATGGTGCAGGTGTTATTTATCACTTCTCTGTGCAATTAATTACAGGTTTTAAGAATAATTTCTACATTACTACAAAGACGGCCAGGGCGAACCTACAGTGGCTCCATCTCCCACAGGATCCCACTTTACTTGCCCACCAATTCCTCATGATTTCTTCACTGTGGATGGTAGTCATTGCAGTCAATGAAGTATTAACCCTTTCAGTTCTTTCAGGCCCACATACAACAGATCATTCCTGGGATGTGCAAGTAAAAGGCGCTGCTTACTAGCTTAAGATTTTTTGTTCTCTCATCCCTTTAATACCCAGAAGGGAGAGAGAGCTTGGAATCTGTCTTTTGAATATGACGGCAGTGATGGCGAAAGACGGAAAATGGCAGGTTATTTCCTCGGCTGCCTTGTTTTATTTTTAATCTGTTGCGGTTCCTCCTCAGTGATTATTGACAAACTCAACGTGACGAAGAATCAAAATCTATGGCGGCTGCCCTGTTTTCCTCAGCTTTCCACCAGAAATTGAACATTGGGAGGTAAGTACAAAAAGAGAATCTTTCCCTCACCTGTCCCACTTTTGGAGATATTGTGTTCGGTGATTGGAAGATCAGGTAATGCCCTGAGTTTAGCACTGACCTCCCTGACCACATTTTCTATTAACCTCTTCAGAGACATTAATACACACCTTTAGAGCAGGTGGAACTTGAATCCAGGCCACCTAGCTCAGAAGTAGGGACACTATCACTGTGCCACAAGAGCTCCAGCACTGTCTGCCATGTATAGAATCCTTAACCTGAGCTCCAATCTACCGTAATTTGGAAGCAGAATGAATTACTCTGTATCTGTTTCAGATTGTACATATTCTCCAATCGCCCTGTTCAGAAACGCTGCTAAACACCCTGGAGTAGGTGAGACTTGAACCCAGGCCTCCTGGCATAGAGATAGGGACATTACCACTGCACCACAAGAATCCTCTGTTTCAGATTGAATGAAGACTCTCCTAGTAAACTTCAACTGTCAGTTTGTTTTAAATTGTTCAGGTGCAAATGGTCCTCCAAAGTGACCAAGGTGAGGTCTTTGGTCAAAGTGTAGGCCAGGACGCCTGAAGGCTTATTAAACAATTATTGACTATACGCGTTGATTGCTGTCACTCATGGCCTTTTGCGAGCCAGTGCTAGTGCTTTTCTTTGCTTGAAAGAAAACAAATCTTTGATGTTGAGAATTTCGGTTGCGGCTTAACAGGATACTCACGATTTTGTGTTGTGCAGTGCTGGAGTGGTGAGAGGGATCTCAAAAACACCTCAGGAGACACTCTGGGACACTTTGCCAAGACCTCACCAACCCAAGAGCAACATTACTTCTGGAAATTTTGTGACAGCTTCATCTGAAAGCATTATCTGTTATATTACTCCAACATTGTGTAGAATTTAGCAAGGCAAAGAAAATTCTTGCTCAGGAGCAGCTTGCTGGAAGAATGGCACAAAGAACATGAGATCAGGAAAAGCAACATCTCAGCTGCAGGAGAGAGCGAGAGGGGGATTAAGGAGGAAGAGGAGACCTGTGTCAGTACAAGACCTCCTCCACAGGATCTTCTTCATGAGGACTTCTTACAAACTTGCTTCATCAGACCTTCAACCATCCTGCAACATTCTACTGTGTAACAAAAAGCCAGCACATTCCGCAAGTTCATGGGAATGTGGGTGTCAAGAGCCCACACATCCTGCTCAGTGAAAATTGTGTCTCATACAGCATTCGAATATGAAACCTGCCCAATGTCTGGTTTAATACCTCGGGACAAGTTTAAATTATTGTAATCGACAATTAGAAACAAATTGAGCGTCTTATTACCACAGCAGCCATTAAGCAGCTGTTTTCAAGTTTACAAATCATTTTGCTTACACTGCGATGGTAGGAACATTTGAGGTCATTTATACCTGTGAAAAGCAGAAACTAAAGCCCCAACCATCTTTCTTAAATTGAGAACATCAATAGAATCAGAGTGCATTAGATCCCGTGCTCACTGAAAGTCGTGTTTAGCAACTTTAGAGATCAATTTAATTAATTAGATGCAACAAACTCCCTGAACTACCTCTGTCAGTAGGTGATCATTATCAGTAAGGAAGTGAAATTGGAATAGATCACCACATTTTCAAGAATACCATTGTTATGTAAAGGAACTCCTTTGTTTCTGTTGTTTTCACACCTGGAAATGGCTGCTCATGGATACACAGCCCATCTACTTGCAGTGTTGCAAAGGTGACTTGTCCAGTTAGGGATTTCTGCAAGGCGCCTTTCCAACAGGAATTCCATTGACATTGCTTGACAGAAGATGACACACAGAGATAGCACTACGAGATTGTAAACAGGATGTTTACATTAAATGTTTGAGATTAAACTGAGAGCAAATTAGGCCAACATTTATATATCTTCCAGGATAAGACTATCTAAGGTTTCTGTCACTATGTTCAGCCCCAATAGAGGCCAAAGGTCAGAGGGAGCAGGTCTTCCTAGAAACATAGAAAGATTTGTGTTACAAAGGACACCATTCAGTCCATCATATCTGTGCCAGTCCAGAATGAGCTATTCTGTGTAATTACATTTTCCAACTCTCGGTCCATAGCCCAGTCAGTTACACCCTTTTTAGTACATATCCACATCTTTTTTAAAGTGCGAGGTATTTCTGCCCTTCAAGATAGTGAATGAAAGAAATACTCTTTGATTCCCTTCTATTTTATCAATTGCTGTAAATCTTATTGAACTCAAGGGTAACGGAAATGGGTACGCCCTAATCACCTGATCTGGGCCCTCAAAATTTTAGACGCCTCCAGTATATTTCTGTTCCACCTCTTCTAGTCCAACAAAAACTACCCCCAGCCTATTCAATCTCTGCTCATGACAAACGTCCGCTCCACCTGGCAATATTCTCATCAATTCCTATTGTACTCTCTCTGGTGCAATTATATCCTTCCTTAAAGTGCTAACCAGAAGTACACTCAGCAGACTAGCTGGTGTTTTCTATAATTCAAGTGTTACCTTCTTGCTGTTATACTCTTGAGGTTTGATTTTCAGTTGCCACTGGGAGACAACATGGCCGTTGGTGAAAATTGAAAATTTTCTCCTAGGATTCCAACACCTCCGGAATTTGATCCGTTTTTCAAAGGGAAGGCTGGAACTGGCATATCTCCGACTAACTTGTTAACAGTTAATGAGAATGATGACCTCACTGTTGAGCTCATTAGCTGGCCTCAAAAGAGCAGTTTGAAACTGTCACTGAGTAGGAATGGGGAACATGCACAATCTGAGATACATCAGGGTGGTCTACATACATCATAACACAGAGGAGTTAGCAAAGGCTGAGAAGGCATTGGGATTCGTTCCATTGTAACCATCAATACACCAGGCCAGCTAACCATGTTTCTCAACAAAAATTTCTTCTTCTGATTGAGGTGAGTTACTTGTTGCAGAATTCCTAGCCTCTGACCTGCTTGTGGAATTTCTAAATTTATCTGGTGAATTCAGCTCAGTTTCTGGTCAATGGTAACCACCAGGATGTTCATAGTGGAGTTTCAGTGATAGTAATGCCATTAGCTATCAAGAGATGATGGTTAGATTGTCTTTTATTGGAGATGGTCATTGCCTGGAATTTGTGTTGTACAAATGTTACTTGCCGCTTGTTAGCCCAAGCCCAGATATTGTTCAGATCTTATTGCATGTGGACATGGTCTGCTTCAGAATCTGAAGAGATGTGAATAGTGATGAACACTGTGTAATCATCAGAGAACTTCCCACTTCTGACCTTATGATGAAGGGAAGATCATTGATGAAGCAGCCGAAGATGGTTGAGTCTAGGACACTACACTGAGGAACTCCTGCAGAGATGTCCTGGAGCTGAGATGACTGAACCCCTACAATCACAAGCATCTTCCTTCCTGTTCAGATGTCTCCAACAAACAGCAAGGTATGCTCTGAGGAACTGATCACTGTGCCCACCTGGAACCCAAGTACAGATGCAGAAAGATACAATAACCAGAGCCAACTCCTGAATCAAACCTGCATTGGATCGACTGGTTGGCTGGTACCCTGGTACAAGTGCCAGCCAGGCTCTCCTGTATTGTATATGTACAAGAGGGATGTCCAAGGCGGTCTGGAGCTGAAAGAAGAACAGGACCCAGAATCCCTCTCTTCCTCAGTGGATGATGGTGAGGAGTGATTTGTGAAGGATAAGGAGAATGAAGGAGGCATTATTGAGAAGTTACCACTTCCTCTGCACCCCGCCACATCCAGCCTCCCACTGCCCTTTCCATTTCCCCCAACCCAACTTGAAGTTTTGATGTCAAGCATTAAAAACATATACACCTGGTTGAAATCATGACTAATTGCTATTAGAGGATAAATAAATGACAAATCAAATAGAGAAGACTTCGACGTAACCAATGTAACGCACAAACTGTAACTAGTGGTCTGGCACTCCACGCTCATGCTCACTTCACTGTGGTGATCCCACTGTGGCTGAGTGTGAGGTGGAGGTAGCCTGCTCCATTGTCTGTGCTGATGACTGGGACTCTCATGCCTTTCAGCCTTTTTGTGGATGTGTTCCTGGGGCTGGTCCACACACTGCTGTGCCTGAGTTATTACAGGGCAATCTCTGCCTTGTGTAGTCCTCCTATACAGTGCTACAGCCTCAATGATAGATTGCAGTATGGCTGGTGAAACATCTGAGCATTAAAACTGGGAACAGGAGTAGGCCACTTGGCCCTTCAAGCCTGGTTTGCTATTCAATAAGATAATGGCTAATCTGATTACGCAATCTCCCACCTTCACCTTTCATCCCTTGCACATCAAGAATCTAGCTACCCCATGTCTGATAAATAGTCAAAAACTCTACTGCCACTTTTTACTTTTCATTTCTCTTTTGAGAAAGGGAGTTCCAAAGACTTATGACCACCTTTTTGCAAACAAGATCCTATGGTTTTAAATGGTGACCTCCCTAGTTCTATATTCTCCATTAATAGGAAACATCGTCTCCATATCCATCCTATCAAGACACATAAGGATTACCTACATATCAACCACATTCAATTGCCTCTTATTCTTCTAAATTGCAGTAGATACAAACCAGGCCTGTTCAACCTTTCTTCATTAGGCAGTCTGACCATTCCAGGTATTTGTCTAGCAAAGCTTCTCTGAAATCCCTAAAATGCATTTATATCCTTCCTTGACTAAGGAGAACAATCCTGCATACAGTATTCCTGATGTGGGCTCACAAATGGTCTGTATAACTGAAGCATAATTACCCCACCTTTGCACTGAATTCTTCTGGCAATAAACAATAACGAATTAGCTTTTCTAATTAATTGCTGTAACTAACTTTGGTGATTTATGCACGAGAATGCTCAGATCCCTCTGCATCTCAGTGCTCTGCAATCCATTCAGATAATGTGCTCTTTTAAAAGTTATTCTTCCTTGTAGCATCCTGATGCTTCTACACAAATTACTTCCCTATCTATATTTGTGTCATCAGTAAATTTGTCAACCGTATCCTTGGTCCCTTCATCTGGACCATTGAGCATTGATGCCTATGGCTCATCACTTGTTATATCTTGCCAACCAGATAATGACCTGTTTATGCCTACCCTCTATTTCCCATCAGTTAGCCTATTTCATATCCAGGAATATGTTACCCTCTACACCTTAAGATTTTCTACAACAGCCTTTGGAAAATGAATTGCACTGGGGGGATAGCCATGGTCTTGAGATACTCGGAGTGTAAAAGACCTGGCTTTGGGCTGGACCAGTCTGGGTTTACTGACTGCAAGGACCTAACAGAATGTCAGCTGTGGGAGACTGAATGCTTTCGCCCTGGAAGAAGTCAGCAAGCTCATATACAATGGAGCTATTGCCACACCCTGGGGCAGTGCACCAGAAAACCTCATCATTTGGCTGATTGCTGAACTGCAGGGCAAGGCTGCACATCCCTTTGATGTCTGTAGCCGTGACAACAGCTGTCCGTGCTTGGATGGCAGTAGTCACAGACAGGGTGGCAGTTTTCAGAGATCTCATAACCTCCGTTTGATTTCCTAGTCCTTCGGGAGACCTCTGCCTGTGTTCCAGTAGAAGCAGAGACAGGGATGGGCAGTTGTTCCGTCATAGGCCAGTCCAGCAGTGCCGGTGCAGTGGTCCAAGCTCTAATAGTCCCCTGTGCCAGAGTGAAGCTGGACTCCACCATGCTCCTAGCTAGCAGCTAGAGGATATCTGCCAAGACATCAAGCAAGTTGGTTTGCAATGTCTTCAGCAATGTCTTGCAGTCAGTCCCGATGAGGTCCTCCACGAAGTGCCCTATGGCAGAGTTGGTGTGCAACCTCACCTTCCATGGGCCCTACACACAGGCTGACTTATCGCTTGGGTTGCCATTCATGCCCATTGACTGTCCATGTGCAGATCCCAAATCTACTCCAGCCCGTATCTGAACTGCTGGCTGTGAGTGGAGACCGAGTGACAGAATGTCCTTCTCCGCTCTTCAGTCTTTCCCAAAGGACTGGGCTGAAAGTCCTTGGTGTGTGGCAGTGTATTTAGATGATAGCTGTCATAGCTGAACAGCTGGAGTTTTGTAGAGGGTGTGAGATTTCTGTGCTCAGATGAGGAGCTTTGAAGATGTGTGTGGGTGAGGTACAGTGTAAGGACATGGTGGTTTTGGGGGTTGAGTCCTGAGAGCTGAGGTGGGCTGTTGGTTGGGTGACGGAGGTTTTGGTGGATTTAACAGTGAGCACTGTGCTCCTGGGCTGGTGATTCATTGATACAATGTGGTGGATGCATTCAGTCACCTTGACAAAGCAAATAGGCCCATTTAAACTTTCGCAATACTTCTGCCAGGTCTGTGATGCCACACTCAGCCCCCTGCCCTCCTCGCCTGCTCCTGATCCCTTCTCGGTGTCAGTCCAGAGGGGCTTAACCTGAGGGTCACTGCACCTCAGGTGAGGGGAGAGGTTGAGAAGGACAGTCCTTCATGGTAACCTCAGCTGGTGCGGGAATTGAACCCATGCTGTTGGCATCACCCTGCATCACAAGCCAACCGTCCAGCCAACTAACATGGAAACCCTGTCAGTGGTCAAAAAACACACAGTATCTCTTCTTTCCGTGCGGCAGCGGTGAGATTCCTGGCAGGTTGGTTGCCAAGGCCACAACACTTGAGGCTAATTTAAAGCAAGGATGCACCAAATGACATTACAGTTTGTGCCAGCATTTCACATGGAAGAAGTGTGGGCTGCACTTTGAGGCTAATGACTGCTCACTGATAACCCCACAACCAAGCCTTTCAGTGTCTTAACTTTCTTGCAGAAACCACACTGTAACAAAAATAGAACAGCAACAATACGAGACAACAAGGTGCAGGGCTGGATGAACACAGCAGGCCAAGCAGCATCATAGGAGCAGAAAGGCTGACGTTTCGGGCCTAGACCCTTCATCAGAAAAGGGGGAGGGGAAGGGGGTTCTGAAATAAATAGGGAGAGAGTGGGAGGCGGATAGAAGATGGATAGAGGAGAGGATAGGTGGAGAGGAAACAAACAGGTCGAAGAGGCGGGGATGGGGCCAGTAAAGGTGAGTGTAGGTGGGGAGTTAGGAAGGGGATAGGTCAGTCCAGGGAGGACGGACAGGTCAGGGGAGCGGGATGAGGTTAGTCAGTAGGAGATGGAGGTGCGGCTTGAGGTGGGAGGAGGGGATAGGTGGGAGGAAGAACAGGTTAGGGAGGCAGGGACGAGCTGGACTGGTTTTGGGATGCGGTAGGGGGAGGGGAGATTTTGAAACTTGTGAAATCCACATTGATACCATGGGGCTGCAGGGTTCCCAAGCAGAATATGAGTTGCTGTTCCTGCAACCTTCGGGTGGCATCATTGTGGCACTGCAGGAGGCCCAGGATGGACATGTCGTCTGAAGAATGGGAGGGGGAGTTGAAATGGTTCGCGACTGGGAGGTGCAGTTATTTATTATGAACCGAGCGTAGGTGTTCTGCAAAGCGGTCCCCGAGTCTCCGCTTGGTTTCCCCGATGTAGAGGAAGCCACACCGGGTACAGCGGATGCAGTATACCACATTGGCAGATGTGCAGGTGAACATCTGCTTGATGTGGAAAGTCTTCTTGGGGCCTGGGATAGGGGTGAGGGAGGAGGTATGGGGGCAGGTGTAGCACTTCCTGTGGTTGCAGTTTTTGTCCCCCTCCACCCACAGATCAACGAATACCGCTCACGCTTGGACATAGAGCAGTTTTTCTGCCGCCTCCGCCTCCACGCTTACTTCTTCAACCGTGAGCCTAACCCTCCCTCTACTGACCCCTTCTCCCGCTTCCAACATACCCCCTCCTCCTGGACACTACCCCAAGGCCTCCTACCCTCCCTCGACCTCTTCATCTCCAACTGCCGTCGAGACATCAATCGCCTCAACCTCTCCACCCCTCTCACCCACTCCAACCTCTCCCCCGCAGAACGTGCAGCCCTCCGCTCCCTCCGCTCCAATCCCAACCTCACCATAAAACCCGCGGACAAGAGAGGCGCAGTTGTAGTATGGCACACTGACCTCTACATCGCCGAGGCCAGACGCCAACTCTCCGACACCTCCTCCTACCGCCCCCTTGATCATGACCCCACCCCTGAGCACCAAACCATCATCTCCCAAACCATCCACAACCTCATCACCTCAGGTGACCTCCCACCCACGGCCTCCAACTTCATCGTTCCCCAACCTCGCACTGCCCGCTTCTATCTCCTTCCCAAAATCCACAAACCTGAATGCCCTGGTTGACCCATTGTCTCCACCTGCTCCTGCCCCACCGAACTGATCTCCAACTATCTAGACTCCATTTTCTCCCCCTTGGTCCAGGAACTCCCTACCTATGTCCGTGACACCACCCATGCTCTCCACCTCCTCCAGAACTTCCAATTCCCCGGTCCCCAACACCTCATCTTTACCATGGATGTCCAGTCCCTCTACACCTGCATTCCCCATGCAGATGGCCTTAAGGCCCTCCGCTGCTTCCTGTCCCGCAGGCCCGACCAGTCCCCCTCCACTGACACCCTCATCCGCTTAGCCGAATTCGTCCTCACCCTCAACAAATTCTCTTTCAATTCCTCCCACTTCCTACAGACAAAGGGGGTAGCCATGGGTACCCGCATGGGCCCAAGCTACGCCTGCCTCTTTGAAGGTTACATGGAACAATCCCTCTTCCGTACCTACACCGGCCCTAAACCCCACCTCTTTCTCCGTTACATTGATGACTGTATCGGCGCCGCCTCGTGCTCCCATGAGGAGCTCGAACAGTTCATACACTTCACTAACACCTTCCACCCCAACCTTAAGTTCACCTGGACCATCTCTAACACCTCTCTCTCCTTCCTGGACCCCTCTGTCTCCATATCGGGCAACCACCTAGAAACCGATATTCATTTCAAGCCCACCAACTCCCACAGCTACCTAGAATACTCCTCCTCCCACCCACCTTCCTGCAAAAATGCCATCCCCTTTTCCCAATTCCTTTGCCTCCGCCGCATCTGCTCCCAGGATGAGGCATTCCACTCCCGTACATCTCAGTTGTCCTCGTTTTTCAAGGACCGTAACTTCCCCCCCGCAGTGGTCGAGAATGCCCTCAACCGTGTCTCCCACATCTCCTGCACCTCATCCCTCACACCCCGTCCCCGCAATAACAACCAAAAAAGAATCCCCCTCGTCCTCACGTACCACCCCACCAACCTCCGGATCCAACGCATCATCCTCCGACATTTCCGCCATCTGCAATCCGACCCCACCACCAAAGACATCTTTCCCTCCCCACCCTTATCTGCTTTCGGGAGGGACCACTCTCTCCGTGACTCCCTTGTCCGCTCCACACTCCCCTCCAGCTCCACCACACCCGGCACTTTTCCCTGCAACCGCAGGAAGTGCTACACCTGCCCCCATACCTCCTCCCTCACCCCCATCCCAGGCCCCAAGAAGACTTTCCACATCAAGCAGATGTTCACCTGCACATCTGCCAATGTGGTATACTGCATCCGCTGTACCCGGTGTGGCTTCCTCTACATCGGGGAAACCAAGCGGAGGTTCGGGAACCGCTTTGCAGAACACCTACGCTCAGTTCGCAATAAACGACTGCACCTCCCAGTCGCGAACCATTTCAACTCCCCCTCCCATTCTTCAGACGACATGTCCATCCTGGGCCTCCTGCAGTGCCACAATGATGCCACCCGAAGGTTGCAGGAACAGCAACTCATATTCCGCTTGGGAACCCTGCAGCCCAATGGTATCAATATGGATTTCACAAGTTTCAAAATCTCCCCTCCCCCTACCGCATCTCAAAACCAGTCCAGCTCGTCCCTGCCTCCCTAACCTGTTCTTCCTCCCACCTATCCCCTCCTCCCACCTCAAGCCGCACCTCCATCTCCTACCGACTAAACTCATCCCGCCCCCCTGACCTGTCCGTCCTCCCTGGACTGACCTATCCCCTTCCTAATTCCCCACCTACACTCAACTTTACTGGCCCCATCCCCGCCTCTTCGACCTGCTTGTTTCCTCTCCACCTATCCTCTCCTCTATCCATCTTCTATCCGCCTCCCACTCTCTCCCTATTTATTTCGGAACCCCCTTCCCCTCCCCCTTTTCTGATGAAGGGTCTAGGCCCGAAACGTCAGCCTCTCTGCTCCTATGATGCTGCTTGGCCTGCTGTGTTCATCCAGCCCTGCACCTTGTTGTCTCGGATTCTCCAGCATCTGCAGTTCCTACTACCACAGCAACAATACACTGGGGCTGCAGGTGGGACCATAAGACAAGGCTCGCTGACAGATGCAACTACAGTGGATGCCCAAACTATCACGAAGTGCATACACCCTGCATGTTTGACTGCTGCTGAGCATTCTGTGCATGTACAGCAGCTGCTTGAAGTACCGCTGAAGAAATCTGGCAAAAAAAAAATTCAAATTGCTGACAGTGTTGAAAGTTAATAGGGAAATGTAATTGTTGCCCTTTGTCAATGAGCAAATGCCAATGTGATGGCTGATGAAGTTGTTGTTCATTTATTCAGTTGCCCCGCTGTTTGTTTTATTATTAATAGCATGGTACAGTACATTGTTGACAAGAAAATACACGATTTGTCTTTTCTACAGATCACCACAGGTTTCAACAAAAAGTCTGAATCAAATGGACTTCTCTATCTTCTCATTCAAATCATCAATCTAGTTTTGGAGAAGACCTGACAATGGAACAAAATGAAACAAAAGCTCCTCAACCAGCTGGATCAGTGGTTAGGAATCATTGGATAAACATTTTATTTGAGCTAAGTCTGGTTGTGTCGAGTATTTTGGAGAGAATTCCATTACAAACCCTTTCTTCCCAAACTTGCCCATTAACTGCCTGCATTTCCTGCCATAGCATGCATCATGACTGATTTTTTTTTTATTCATCCACAGGATGAGGGTGTCACTGGCTAGGCAGCATTTATTGCCCATCCCTGATTGCCCACAGGGCAGTTGAGAGTCAACCACATTGCTGTGGACCTGGAGTCACGTGTAGGCCAGACCAGGTAAGGATGGAGTTTCCTTACCTAAAGGACATTAGTGAACCAGATGAGTTTTTCCCAACAATTGACAATGGAGTCATGGTTATCTTTAGACTCTTCATAACACCAGGCCATGGCCTTCTCTGCTACAGATGTGACGCAATCCACTGGCATCCATTGTACCTGTGCCATCTTTAAAAGCCTGTTGTGCACCTGGACAAGCACCATCAGTCCAGAGCTCCCCTGTATGCTTCCTAATATTTGCCCCAAACGTGGCAGACAGGGAGAAGTTGTCACATCATGTTATGGGCAGGAAGCTGGAGGTTGGATGTTGTGGTGCAGAGGCAGGAGGTCCTAATTCCTCCCAGGACTGGCAGTAGAGCCCATGACTATGCCAGCCTGGTCCAAAGTTGCCATCCAGGTTAAAGATGCCTCAGCCATCTGGAAGAATACCTAGCACTGTAGGAAGAAGGTCAATGATCTTCTGTACTTCACCAGTGCAAGTGGCACCATCTTCTCGCTGATATCTCACACTCACTCTATCTCTCCTACCTACCTCCCACAAGGCTCAGCTTCTACCACTCTCACTACCTCCAGCAATATTTTCCCTCACTTGCTCTCACCCACCCCAAAGCCTGACACCACTATCCCTGCAAGCTCTCTGTGCTGCCAACTCTCTTGCTCCAGATTCCTCTCCATTTGCACCAAAAGTAAAAGCAGTGCCCATCCATTTTAATCTCACTTAATACCTGCCTGTCTCTCATTCCAGGAGTAAAACAACCTGACATTCAGCTCCTGGCCCTTTATGAGGAGTGGATGCTGATTCTGAATGTCTGACTAACAGTGTCCACGCTCCTGAACTGGTATCACAGGCTGCTTTTGAGTTATGTACTGGAACTCCCTGTACAAACGCTATCTCCCTTGAATTGACAGTGGCCTGTTGACAACCATGACAAGCTGACTGCCTTTGTGTCTGTGCTAAACAGCGAGGCAAGGCAGAAGTAATATAAATCTAGTAACTCTGTTTGAGGGAACAAAGTGCAAACGGGCAAGGCAAGACAGTGCAAGACAGGGTTGCTGTGAGCAGCCAGACAGGCTAACACTGAGTGAGAGCTATGACAGTGAGTGAGGAGCCTGGAGATGCAGCCTGGTCCAGTGTATGAGCTGGGTGTGCACCCCTGAGCACTCAGTCTCCTTGTTGCACGTTACAACAGTATCTACTGGTGCATACTGAGGTTCCACAGTGAAGTGAAGAGGTGTCGAGTAAGTGGATCAGAAATGTGCCATTAGGGTTCTTAGAGGCTGGCACATATCAGATGCCAATATCTTTGGGTATGAAATACATGTGGCAGGTGCCCATGGAATAGTGTCCTGAGATGTTATTGCCTGGTGTCCAACATGGAGGTCCTTTGGTAAACTGAAACTTGTAGGTCAGGAGCTGTCCCTGATTTCCATGTGAGGAAGTAAGTTAGAATTTACCCCTCCATTAATACCTCTGGGCTGCACATAATAATTTAATACAATTCACATGCAAATTTCCTACATTGTAGAATCATAGAATCACCACAGTGTTGAAGCAAGCCATTTGGCCCATTGAGTCCACGCTGACCCTCCAAAGAGCATCCTAAACAGCCCACGCCATACAGTAACCCAGCAACACCTATGGCTAATGCACCTAGCCATTTCCCTGAACACTATGGGCAATTTAGCATGGCCTATCCATCTAACCTCCACAACTTTGGACTGTAGGAGGAAACCCACGCAGCACAGGGAGAACGTACAAACTCCACACAGACAGTCACCCGAGGATGGAATCGAACCCAGGTCCCTGGCACTGTGAGGCAGCAATGCCAACCACTGAGCCACTGTGCCATTATAAAACAACTAAACTTCAGAAAAGTACTTCAATGGCTTTGGGAAGTTCTGAATGGTGGAAGAAGTCCTTATAAATGTTAATCTTTCTTTCTCAGAAATCCGAAACTGTTATCTGGGTTGGTTTTGAATTATCAGCTTTTTGGGGGCAGTGACAGCCTTTCTTACCAGAAATCTTTGGTCAACTTTTGCTTGTTTTTGATCATTTTAATTTGGAGTCAGCACACTGAGCCATCCCGGTTAAACTTTGTCTTTCATCACACTGTTCAACTTTTGGCCTGGTACACCTAAAATCAACAAGGAAATATAAGGACAAGATAAAAGAAAAGGGGGTCAAAAAAAGATAAACAGCAAAGAATGAATTTAAAATCCAAGAAAGGGCAGTAACAAAACCACAATGGGACCTTTACTTTCAACTGTCATTGATCATCTCCTTTTTCTTTGATAGATTTCTTTTTAAGATCATTTATTTCTGTGTTTTTCTCTCTACTAATCATTTCCTCGATTGCACTTTGTCTCCCATTTTCAATGGACCCATGGCATGTTTCAAAGGAAAATTTCACTGTTTTAAATGACTCCTCTGAAATCGTTTTAACTGCAGTCATTTCCACTCTTTGGTCAAACATTTCTTTGTTAGGAAACCTTTTCCGTTCTGTATATAGCATTGAGAGCTTGCTGACGCTTTCTGCCACTTGGAGTTGATCAGGATTAACCTAATGCTCACTCACTGCTATATTGCAGCTTCCATTTGTTAATTAACAGGATTGCAACTGAGGAAATAAAAAGGAAGCACATGGATAGTGGGATTAAGTGCTCTGTAAAATGAACGATAGCACCGAACTAATATAAAGGATTCAGCACTGAAAATGGACATTAATAAATAGGTGTAAAGCAGAAATTGAAGTGCTGGAGAAGTTTAGCAGGTTTAGCAGCATTTGTGGAATGAGAGCCAGAGTTAACATTTCAAGTTCAATATATAACTGTTCTTTGGGATCCAACAGAGTAGGTGTAGAATCTGGTCAAATCAGGCTGTGTAACTGGAATAATGTTTTATGTGGTTTGGCTAGACTAAGTAAAGAAAGCATTTATACAGCATTTTTCATAAACTCAGGATGTCCCAAAGCAAATCGCAGCAAATGAAGTGCTTCTGAATACAAACAGAAAATCCTCAATCGATCAGTCAGCTTCTGCGGAGATGGAAACAGAGTTCTTGTCTCATGCTGTCGATTATTTGCCAGTTCTGATGAAATGACTTGACACATTATCCTTTCTAATGTATCCCCAGATTCTTGCATTTGTCCTGATGAGTCCTGATGGAAAGCTTTGGCAACATGTCTCTCTTTCCAGGAATATTTATTGGGAATTCAGCCAGAGGTTAACCAGCCATGCAGATGCTTTTATACATTAAAATAAATAAACAAAGGGGGCTAAGCTGGATCTCAAAAACCCGTCAGCTGAAGATGGGTGTGAACAACACAATATTTAGTTTGCCTTTATCTTGTGCTGCTGATGCTGGTGGCCCGCTGACTTTGTGCAATCTGTTAATTATCATGATAACAGTATGCAGAAACTTTCAAACTGGCTTCTGAGTTACTGCAGGCCTCAGCAAATGGCTCATGCTTGTGTGACATTAGCACCATTTAAAGTCAGCCTCACACTACCTAAAGCCAGGTCTCACCTCTTAAGGAGGAAAAACCCACATTTTTTCTGGAGCGGGTGTTGGAACTGGTGATAGAAAAGTGTGTGAGCAAGACTGAGCCATAGTGTAACAGGGCAAAGACCGTATGTAAAGTCCTCTGATTAGCTCCGTACAATACAACAAAGTGTATCTCCAGCATGGACACAGGACATCGTTTACACAAGGATGGATGTTCACTCCAACAATATAGACATGGGCAGATGCACCTGTGACAGGTAGATTGGTGAGTAAAGCTATGAGAGACCTATGCTCCTGTGAGTAAACAGGAGCAGACCACCATGTAGACCCTTTAAACCAGTCTTTCCTTTAGTCCCAGAAAAACTCAATAATCTTTTAAAGAATATTTGTGACAATTTCCTGGGGCATGAAACAAAGTGATCAGCCGGTACCACAACATGGAGGCCACCAGCTGGTTTCTGACCAACACTGGTATCCTGTAAGACAATACTCGAAGCAGTCCTGTCCAGGATGCTGCTTTCCAACTTGTGCCGATTCGCTGGCCAGGATTCCTCAGCAGGGCAAAGATGGACTCCCAGGTAGAGGACATGAGTGGTATTCCACTTGAAGCACCGGAGCTCCTCCAGCAGGGGGTCCATCTGACAAGGACCAACCAGAAGTCCTAAACGTTTACTCCTGTCGATCCTTACGGAGGACACCACAGAGTAGTCCTCCTGGCACTCGCACGTCCTCCGCAAGTCAGCGGGGTCAGTGAAAACGAGGGGCACAAAAGGACTAGCCCCAATCCCAGTCTCTGCACAACCAGGCCCAACTGCTGTTTCAGCGAGAGTCACAGGAATGGCTTCACGCAGAGAAAGCACGCATGGCCTGAACAGGGGTCAGACCGGATGCACACTCCTCCCAAAGCAGAGGATGCTGTCAGGGACCCATTAACCTTTGCTAGATAATCAGCAGTGGCGTAGAAAAGTCAGGTGCAGGAAACAAAGTGCATCCTGATCCTGAAAGCTCGCAAAGTCCCGAGCAGATATTTGCGATCCGCTCTGTTCAAGGGTGAGAGAAAGAGGCACTTGACACACCAGCTCTCTGGGAATATCTGGCCCCTGTAGGAGAATTTGATACGAAAGGGAGAAAAAAAAGCTGATTAATCTTGACTCAGAAAGGATTAAATATTAATTACTCTCCTTCCGAGAAAAGGGCAAGCACATTACAAATCTAAGCAGTTTTGCGATGGAGGCTGGGAATGGTGCCACTTTCATCAATTTTCTATTAGTGTGGTATACAATAGCACCTAGGGACTCATCCGTTCCTTTCGTCAGATCAAAGCACTGTAGGCAGCACAGTGAGAACTTGGCCTCATTTCAATGCCAATGGATGACTGCTGCTGTCACATGGGAATGAAGTGAAGACTGCAGAGCTTACAAGAATTTAACACACAGTCTTCCTTGTCGCCAGCCATCAGTAATTATATATCAAAGTTATTAGTGAATCATATATGGGTATACATTAACTTGCCTCAATTCTTTAGGGCCACAACTTTACATAACTATGGTAAAAACAAAATGTTCAAATACTGACACATCATTCATGACAGATTTGTAACTTTCCATATTTCTTCAAAGGGACAGTTTTCCAGTTTCTCTGGAACTTTCCCGAGATATGATTCTATTTCACAAAATACAGTTTGCTTCCAACTTGATTTCTCAAATCCCGGCCACTTTCCTAATAAGGAACAGACTACCCTAAGCATTAACTAAAATTTATATTAATAATTAATCTGAGGCTATTTCAATGACAAAGAAGAGGCCACGATATTTTCCTTCTTTCCGGTTTGAATTAAGGTCAGGGCAACATTATTGTATCTTAGATTGATAGCACAGAAAGTAAGTTATCTGTGCTGTTTGTTTACTTGAACTGCCTGGTGTGCTTTTCCATCTCATTAAGCCTTGATTATGTGTTACCATTTTATAAGGAAAACACATTGCTCAGTCAAAGAGCAAGTCCAGTGCATGCTTCCTTGTTTGTCTGATTCCTTGAACCTCTTGGCCTCAATCTATTGATAGAATTGATGCATCTCTGAACCATGTCAAGACCTTTGGAGTGTCTTACCAAGAACATCACAGAGCCTAATAGGAACCTTGGCTGTTAGGAGTGTGGATATGCAAATAGTTCAGGGGGGAATGTTGTTTTGCAATTCTGCAATGGTCCAATTTTGAATGACCTAAGGTTGTTCATATATGTATATATATATCTCTCCCTCAGGAATCTAACTAACTACAGCCCTAGATTTTAATGGCAAAAGAATTAAATGAGAACATAACTGTACCTGTGCTCAATTTTCACTGTTTTATTCTATGAGCAAAGAATGATCTGCGGGAACAGGCACTCAACTTGAGGCAGCTTGCAAATTGCTTACTGTACCTTTATAATGCAGTGGTTTTTTTTTGCTCAACATCTTTTCCATCTTTCTGAAACATTTATTGAATAGAGATAATGATAATTTGGAAAAAAAAAAGGCAGGCTCGCTTTAATCTCTAGAAAAGCTTATTCTTGAAACACATAAGATTTAGTATAGAATATTAAGAGTTATGCTGGTCAGATCAGCAAGCTGCCAGACCTTGGCAGAGCTCCCTGTGAGTGATACTGATTATCTGCCCCGGTTTGTTTGCAGGCCAGCTTTGCCATCAACTACCTACAGTAACAGGGCAAAGTTGTGACGGAAAGGTTAATGGTTGACAAGTTCACCATTGCCCTCAGTTGTTGTCCTATAACTGAGTAACGCTGCAATGTTATACAGCAAATGGATCAAAAGAGGTGACTGATGCACTGATTAGCCCACCCAGCAAGTTCTACTGTTACTTTCTTGGCACAAGGGACACCATCTGGGGTGGTCATTACCCGAAGTTCCTGATGTGCTTTTCCTTCTCATTAAGTCATTGAAAATGATTACATGCTACCATTACATAAGCAAAACACATTACTCAGTCAAAAGGCAAGACCGGAGGTTCTTTGTTTGTGTGATTCCTTGAACCTTCTTGGTCTCAATCTATTGATAGAATTGAAGCATCTCTGAACCATGCCATACCCTTCGGAATCTCTTATGAACAACATCTTATGAAGATACCTGGAGATGGGTGGATCTCCACACAATTGGAAGCAGCCACACAAAACAGTACCTTCTGCTTTCAAATTCTAGTCATTTGGAGTGCAAACTAAAATTTCTGTACAGTCATCTCTGAAGCAGGAGACCTGGGTTCAAATACTACTGGCTCCAGTAGGTGTTTGATAATATCTCTGAACAGGTTGATTAGAAAAAAATCTATTCCAGGAGTAGCTCAGCTGACCTACACAGGTCCTCATATTGAAGTAACATTGCTGCACATGTGGTGGTTTTAATTCTTCACTGTTAACACACAGGTGAGCTATTTGAACTTGAGCTAAAACCTCCCTTATTTTTGTATGTTGGATTCGGTAGTCCGCTAGGTCTGGAAGTAACACAGAGGGATCAGTGAAAGACCTGTCAGTGTTTCCAGGTGCAAGATTCAGTTTACCATCTGGTCTGACCTGTGCCCAACACCAAGGCAGTGTTTCCAAAGTGTCAAGGGAGGTTCAGGTTAAGCAGGGAAGATATGACATTACCGTGCTTTCTCCTTCAAGAGATCTGTAGGTTCAAACTTCTCTGCATACAGGACAACCACTGATTGTCGGAATCACTATAAGCTTTGGCTCCTTGAGACTCATAGAATCATAGAATCCCTACAGTGTAGGAGCAGGCCATTTCAGCCCAGCAAAGTGAATACCTGCAGATACAGCCCTTCGCTGTCAACAGATGTGCCAAGGAACAAATGGATACCTTTACCAGCAAGACCACCCACTGTCTGTACTGACCAAAAATAGCACTGTATTAGATCAGCACAATTTTTCAGACGTGTTGGCTTTCTCTTACTTCACGATGGCAGTTTCACCCATGCTGGCAGGTGGAGCACTGTGTGCAATACAGATACAGTCATATCCTGTTCATGCAGTTGTTAATCTTGTACTTGGGAAGTATTGTAACTTCTTTATGCTAAAACTGTGCATTGTGTTCTCAGTATTCAACTGTTGCGTGTCCACTAACACTGCATCAGGATGATGAAAATTGATTTCATCCGGAGCTATCACATTGCCTTCACTTTAAGGCCATCATCTGAACCGAACTTACTTGAGGGAGTAGGAATCCTGGAAGAATGGCTCCTGAGAGGTCAAAGCAATCTTCTTCAAACTTGATTTATGCCAACCATAGATGTGATTACAGCACTGGCCCATCCCGGAGCAGAAGAAATATCAAACTCAAGTATCTCAATGAGACATTAGCTCTTTAGATGTCTCAAATGTTTATAGAACATAGAACATAGAACATTGCAGCGCAGTACAGGCCCTTCGGCTCTCGATGTTGCGCCGACCTGTGAAACCAATCTGAAGCCCATCTAACCTAAACTATTCCATTATCATCCATATGTTTATCCAATGACCATTTAAATGCCCTTAAAGTTGGTGAGTCTACTACATTTGCAGGCAGGGCATTCCATGCCCTTACTACTTATGAAGTGGTTCTCCCATTATCTGCTGCAAAGAGACATCACGATTTAGAGAGATGGTAGAGTCATGGTAATTTCACTGGATTAGTAATCCAGGGACCCAGGCTAATGCTCTGGGGACATGGGTTCAAACAACACCAGGTGGAATTTAAATTCAAGTAATCAGGAGTTGAGAGCTAGTCTCATTAATGGTGACATTTATCATTCAATTGTTGTAGAAATTCATCTACTTCATTAATGTCCTTTAGGGAAGGAAATCTGCTGTCCTTACCTGGTGTGGCCCACATGTGAATTCAGACCCATCGCAACTTTCTTAGTTCTAAACTATCCTCTGAAATAGCCTTATAATCCATTCAGCTGAGGCCAATTAGGGATTGGCAATAAGTGCTGGCACTGCCAGCATCATCCACATCCCTTGAAACAATAATAAAAAAGCAAAGGCACAGTGAGAAAATTAAAGTGGCAAGGGTTTTGTTGCCAAAGTATCGCAATTAGGAATGTAGTTATTAATTCAAAGGGTTATATTTTTGATTACAGCACAAATAAAAGTGAGTCAGTAGCCCATTATGTATTGCACTTGATTTGGCCAGCATGGGTTCTTAAAGGTTAGAATGCAGACCTGAGAATAATGTTTGTCAGCTCGGTTCTGTTGCTAATTTCAAGGCAGGCTTGCTAAGGCCAATATGCTTATGCAAGCTGCAAGGGCCATTAGCTTCCCCCTTTAACACAAACAATATGCTATCACATCATCATCAGCGTGACATCCAACACTACTCTTAAACTTCAGCTCTACACTTTCTCTACTTATGTCTATATTTTTCTTTTGACATTCAGATCACATATTTTTATACATCTCCCCATCAATATGTTAGCTGCCTTTGAGACTGAAATACATTGTCACTAAAACACATATTACATGTCCTTGAGTCATTCTCTTTTGCATGTTATTTCTTGATTTTAATTAGCAGATTACGATTTAACGTTAGGAATTTGAGAAATTTTCAGAAGAAGAATTTTGGAGCCACTGTGAATTACAGTCGTTCACACAGCTTTTAGTAGTTACATTATAAATCCAAGGTAATATGTTCTTTTTATTTCTATATATAAGAGATAATGTCTGTTCCCCTCTGGTGTAACTCATGATGGACAGATGGTATATCATTTCATAATAGTAAAGGCACTATCAATAATGGGAAACACCAATGTAAATTTAGATCACACATCATCCATTATTAAAAGCTCCAAATTCCTGAGAATTCTACCACTGTCCCAGCAGGAATTTGGCAAACTGTATGTGAGAAAAGAAGGAAGACAGTTTTGTTGGGTCCTCACTGATTACTTTCCCGATTCCATCAATTCTTATTCGGTTCCAATGTGTTACCTGAGATATGCAGGTCGGACTTTGGGAAATTGATTTGTAAGCTAATGCAGTTATATAAGCCATTGAGTAGGATTACCTACGAGTCACTCTAATAAAATCAACAACAAAGGTCAAGCGAATTAAACACTGGGAAAGCATTGCTGGAAAACATTGGCTCTGTTACGCCTCTGGAATCAGCAATAGTGGGTGCAGCAGTTCCAACCCCTACTAAAATGCAGAGCTTTGATGGCAAGTGTACTAGCACAGTTGGAGCACGATGATGTGAGGTTAAAGCTTTGACAGCGGTTAGGATGTAATGTGAAACAATGTCTCAGACGATATTTGTTTTCTTTACTCATACATGGGACCTTGATGCTATTGCCAGTGTTAGTCACCCATCCCTAATTACCCTTGAACTGAGTGGCTTGCTAGGGCATTTCAGAGGGCAGTTAAGAATCAATCACAGTTGCTGTGAGTCTGGTGTCACAATCAGCCAGACTGGATAAGGATGGCAGATTTCCTTCCTTATAAGGGCATTACTGAACAATAGATAATAGATGTCAAGGTCACCATCACTGATGATGACAGAGGTCAGCAGTGATGAGTAGCTTTATATTCCAACTTTATTAATTGAAATTAAATTCCACCAGTTGCCTCAGTGGGATTTGAAACCATGTACCAGATCTGGGCTTCAGCATTTCTAATCCAATGACATTGGCACAATGCCACCAACACCAATTGATGTGCGTTCTGTCCATTTGGATCATACAGGTTAATTAGTACCATTCTGAAGAAGGGTTACTGGACCTGAAACGTTAACTCTGCTTTCTCTTCACAGGTGCTGCCAGAGCTGCTGGGCTTTCTCAGCAATTTCTGTTTTTATTTCTGATTTCCAGGATTAAAATTTAAAATTAATACCAAGCTTGAAATGTCTCCTGCTGTATGTGATCAGCTGCATGAAGGATACCTCACTGGTGTTATATGTAGGGACAGTCATCCAACTTGAAAGTAAATTGCTTTTGACTTACTTTTGCATTTGCAACGTTTATTGTTGCTCCTTAGAGGTGAATTGGTGAATTGTTTGATTTTAAGTGCAGTTAAAAAGGGAGGTAGAGAGAAAACAGGGAATTATAGACCAGTCAGTGATGTCGGTGGGAAGATGCTAGAGTCCATTATCAGGGATTTTATAGCAGAGCACTTAGAAAACAATAGTACAAACACACAGTGTCAGCATTGATTTACATGCTTGCCAAATCTCCTGGAATTCTTCAATGAAGTAACTAACAGAGTTGATCAGGGGACCCGGTGGATTTGGTTTATTTGGACTTTCAGAAAGCTTTCAACAAAGTCTCACATAAAGGTTAATGTGTAAAATTAAAGCATATGGGATTGGGGGGTGCTGTAATGTATTGAGATGGATGGAAAATTAGTTAGCATACAGCAAATAATGAATGGGAATAAATGGGTCTTTTCCTGAATGCAGGTAATGACTGGTGGGGTACCACAGGTATTAATATGAGAACAAAAACAAAGTTGCTGGAGAAACTCAGCAGGTCTGGCAGCATCTGTGAAGGAAAAAACAGATTTAACGTTTCGGGTCTGGTGACCCTTCCTCAGAACCGAGAACCTTAGTTATGCACAAGATATGTTAATTATTTAGTTGAGGGAACAAAATGTAATATCTCAAAATTTGCAGATGATACAAAGCAAAGTGGAAGGGTAAACTATGAGGAGGAAGCCAAAATGGTGCAGTATAGTTTGGTCAGGTTGAGTGAATTGGCAAATGCATGGCAGATATATAATGTGGATAAATATGAGGTTGTCCACTTTGGTATCGAAAATAGGAAGACAGATTATTATTTGAATGTCTATGAATTGAGAGAGAGAAATGTTCAATGAGATCTTGGTGTCCTCGCGCACCAGTAGCTGAAAGTAAGCACACAGGTACAGCAGGCAGTAAAGAAGGCAAACGATATGTAGCTCTTCATAGCAAGAGGATTCAAGTAAGCATATCCTGCTGCAATTATACAGGGCATCGGCAATACCACATCTGGAGTATTGTGTGCAGTTTTAGTCTCCTTATCTGAGGAAGGAAGTTATTTCTATAGAGGGAGTACAGCAAAGGGTTACCAAATTGATTCCTGGGATGACAAGACTGATGTGTGAGGAGAGTTTAGGATTATACTCATTGGAATTTAGAAGAACAAGGAGGAATCTGTTTGAAGCCTATAAATTCTAATAGGAATAGACAGGTTAAATTAAGTGTTGTGTTCGATGTTGTCCAGAAGACTGGATAGTTTGCTGCGAACAATGGTCTGTTTAAAGTTTGGTGGTTGTTTGAATGTGAGAGGGGGAGGTTTGGGGAAAATCTTGGGGAGGTGCTCATTGTCATCAATGATGTGTTGAAAGCTGCGAAGAACATGGTGTAGTATCTCCACTCCCGGGAAATACTGGATGACGAAGGATACCCCATCGGTCATATCTCATGTCTGCCTGCTGAGGGGGTCATTACGGTTTTTCACTGTAGCATGTCAGACCTGGTGATCGATGGGTTGAGCATCATATCCCGCTCTTATGAAAGTGTCCTTCAGCACCTTAAGGTGCCTGTCGCGTTCCTCCTCATCTGAACTGATCCTGTGTATGCCTAGGGCTTGTCCATAGGGGATGGCTTTTTTAATATGTTTAGGGTTGAAGCTAGAGAAGTGCAGCATGGTGATGTTACCTGTAGGCTTGGCACCTCCACAGCATAATGAATGCAGAAGCAGATTCGAGGGGTCAAATAGCCACTCCTGCTCCTATCTTCTGAATCCTGATCAAAAGAGTTTTCTGCCCTGAGTTTGGAAAGTGTGCCAGAAGCCTGCTAGGTACCCCATTGAAAAACATCGGCACCCCCTTCTCTTGTTTGTTGCTTCATTTGGTGAGATTCCCCTTGGAGTCAGTTCCTGTCCTGACAGGAACAGTTTTCTTCCTATGAGAGCAGAAATGAAGCACTTTCCACATTGAGCTTCCTGCTGCCATCATCCCTATGAGGATGTAACACAAACTTCACCTTTCTCCATAGGCTCGGGTATGGCCAATCACAAATCGTCAGTCCCATGCCTGAAATTGGGAGCCAACAGGTTTTTTTCCCAAGTGTCTTTGCTCCCCATCACAAGCTTCATTACTGGGATTACCTTGTAAAGTTTGGAACATGAGTGCAATAGTCCTTGTGCCAAAAGTGTGGAGACAGGGATTTCCCACTTCCCCAGCCACGAGAAGCTTAACTGCAATGTAGGTCAGTACTCTGAGAGCCGTGAGAGAAATCTGCCTCCAAGTGAACACAAGCTGTCAGCTTCTGTTGTTCCATTGCTGACTACTAGCCCTGGAAAAACAAGGAGTTTGAAAGGATTAGGATCATCTCCATATATAAGGATTAACGGATCATATAGTGGAGAGAAAGATGATTCCCCGTCCTCCCTTTCACTTGAAGGAAGCTATGTTTTGCTCAGGCTGCTCAGGCAGGCTGCTGGTAGGTAATTGTAATGACTCCTTGTAACTTCATTGGGAGAATAAATTCCATTCCCATACAGCGGGCAGGATATGATCTGGAGATTTCAGCAACCACAGAAAGTAGGAGCAGGAGGAGGCCATTCACCCCTTTGAGCCTGCTGCACCATCCAATATGATCATGGCAGATCTCAGTATCCTGTTTCTGCTTTCTCTCATGTCCTTTGATCCCTTCAGCCCTAAGAACTGCATCAAACTCTTTCTTGAAAGCTTTCAATGTTTGGGCCTCAACCGTTTTATGTGGCAGAGAATTCTACGGGCTTACCACTCTCTGGTGAAGAGATTTCTCCTCAAAGAGTCATAGAGTCATAGAGCATGGAAAGAGGCACTTCAGTCCAACCAGTCCATGCTGAACATAATTCCAAACTAGTCCCACCTGCCTGCTTCTGGACCATATCCCTCCAAACATTTCCTATTCATGTACTAATCCATTGCAATTGTACCCATGTCCACCACTTCCTCAGGAAGTTCATTCCACGTGTGAGCAACCCTCTGTGTAAAAAAATTGCCTGTCATGTCCTTTTTAAATCTCTCTCCTCTCACCTTAAAAAAATGTACCCCCTAGTCTTGAAACCCCATCCTAGAGAAAAGACAACTACCATTAACTCTATCTATACCTCTCATTATTTTATAAACTTCTATAAGTTCGCCTCTCAACCTCCTACGTTCCAGTGAAAAAAGTGCTAGCCTATCCAGATATTTCTTTACCTCAGGCCTAAATGGCCAACCCTGTGTCTTTAGACTGTGACCTCTGGTTCTGCACTCCTGATCATTGGGAACATCTTGCCTGTCTAGTCCTGTTCAAATTATATGGGGTTTCATGAGATTCCACCTTATTTTTCTAATCTCCAGACTTGGTTAAAGCCTTAAAGAGTGGACTATCAGAAATGAAAACAGTCACACAGGTCTGAAGGCTTCTCAAAAGTGAGGCAGCAGGATCTTTGGCAAAAAGCTTTGATAGTCCAACTGCAGCTCAAACATTTGTATAATTGTCTATTGCCAGCCAGTACAGTATATTCAGAAGAGCCGAGAAGTGCATAGGAGTGTAGTCATGTCATATTAAATATATATTTGTTTCTTTCTTCAGTTTACAGCAAGGTCGCTAGCATTAATCCCAATTTTAGATTAAATTCTCAGTGAAATACACAGTGCGCTTATTTTGTGTCAAGGAATATTTACATTGCTGATTGCAAAAGTTATTAGTTTTCACTTTAAATTTGAAGCCCATTTGGGGAAATGTTGCTGATTTATCTGTGACTACTGAGAGCAAAGGAAATCTCAAAAGCAGAAATGGGCAGTGGTTTCAGTACAAAGGAGTGAATACATAAATGAAAACGAAACACCGGGCTGAATTTTGTCAGGCTTCTGGAGATAGGCTGGCAGGTGGTACACCATGTAAAATGGTGGTGGATGGGATGCTGATAGCTTCGTGTTGCTACAGGCTATTGCCAATAGTGGGAAGAAGTGTAGTCCTCCTTCATTGTTGAGTTTGAGAGAAAGATGGTGATGCAGGGAAAGTTAAGGTAGAAATGGTGTTATATGGAACAGCACTGGAAGGCATGGTAGGCCAAAGGAAGGGTGTCAAGCCTCCATACAGAGTATATGGGTGGAAATAGACTATTGAAGTAGGAAGGTAAAATGGTACATAGAGGCGCTTGCAGGGGTGAGGGAACCTGGTGAACAGATGGAACCTTGTGTCTACAATGAGCTGCCATGACTCAGGGTTAATACCAACTAGAAACTGGGTCGGGTAATGCCCAAGAGGGGAGAGGCAGCCTTGGTTTTATGGGCAGGACCCATGTTGGCTGGATGCTCTGACATTCATGAAGGATGCACGTGAAAACTGCATTAACGTTTAATTTGCAATCACATCGTCCATTTGTGATGCATTCAGAGCGAATATACTTTGGGTCCAAATGTTGGTCAAAGGCAATTTGTACCATGTCATTGGTCCTTGAAAATTGAACAGCGGCAACTCAATGATGCAGAAGTTACTGGCAACTATTTAAAAAGAGAGGAACGCTTCTCAAAAGTGACCCATCACATGTGAAACTTGCAAAAGTGCTTAGTAGATGGAGGTGATCACTTCATCATCTGTCATGTATACAATGGATTCTACTGAATGTAATCATAATGTAATTCATGGCTGATGTGAGTCTGGGATAGGAAAGGGGTCGGCGTGTAGCAGCCAGTCCTTTTCTGATGTGATATGTTGGTCCTTCAGCCAGCACAGTACCTTTATTAGCTCTTGCACAGGCTGGGGCTGAATGAGTGATGGAGACATGGCCCTCGTTATAGGGGCTCTGATTGTCTCCAGGAGACTCAATGATACTGACACTTAGCCAAAGAAAATGTAAGATTCGGTTCCATAAGCTCAGTTAGGGTTATTTTAAATATTTAATTTTGTCTTAAAAGGAGGTTAACATGTTGCAAAAACCGAAAGACCTGTGGATGCTGTGAATCAGGAATAAAAACAAAGTTGCTGGAAAGGCTCACCAGGTCTGGCAGCATCTGTGAAGAAAAAAAACAGAGTTAACGTTTTGGGTCAAGTTCTGAGGAAGGGTCCACTGGACCCGAAATGTTAACTCTGCTTTTTTCCTTCGCAGATGCTGCCAGACCTGCTGAGCTTTTCCAGCAACTTTGTTTTTGTTAACATGTTGTAATGTCAGTTTCAGAATTTATAATATATTTTACTGTTTTAAATGAATTACCCCACAGAGTTAATCAATCCCTGATATGTGGTTATTAGACTATTATCACTAACATGACATGAAGTAACTCAGGCAATATTGATTCTGATGCCACAATATTAGAGTCATAGAGAGGTACAGCACGGAAACAGACTGTTCGGTCCAACTTGTCCATGCTGACCAGATATCCTAAATTAATCTAGTCCCACTTGCCAGCATTTAGCCCATATCCCTCTAAACCCTTCCTGTTCAAATACCCATCCAGATGCTTTTTAAATGTTGTAATCGTACCAGCCTCCGCCACCTCCTCTGGCAGCTCATTCCATAGATGCTCCACCCTTGCGTCCCCTTTAAATTTCTCCCCTCTCACCTTAAACATATGCCCTCTGGTTTCAGACTCCCCTACCCTGGGGAAAGACCTCGGCTATTCACCCTATCCATGCACCTTATGATATTATAAACCTCTAAAAGGTCACCTCTCAGCCTTTGATGCTGCAGGGAAAATACCCCCAGCCTATTCAGCCTCTCCCTATAGCTCAAATCCTCCAAGTCTGGCAACATCCTTCTAAATCTTTTCTGAACCCTTTCAAGTTTCACAACATCCTTCCTGTGGCAGGGAGACCAGAAATGAAGACAGTATTCCAAAACTGGCCTAACCAATGTCCTGTACAGCTGCAATATGACCTTCCAACTCCTATACTTAATGCACTGACCAATAAAGGCTAGTGTACCAAATGTCTTCTTCACCACCTTCAAGGAACTACGAATCTGCACCCAAAGGTCTTTTTTTTTGGCAACACTCCACAGGACCTTACCATTAAGTGTATAAATCCTGCCCTGATTTGCTTTTCCAAATTGCTAAGTGAATTCTTATCCTTACAACTGTTTCTTATTTACTCCTATGTTTCTACAGCTTTGTGTTTAGTTAATAGCCTTTAGTGTGAAATGTTATGAAAATCCTTTTGGAAGTTGAAGTACACCACACAAGTAAGATCATGTCAAGGGAATAGATCAGCAGGATCCTGCACTCCTCACCCCATATCAATTGCGGTAACTACATTGTTATCATGCAGATTTTCTTCAGCTTAATTTTTGATAATCAGGTCCATTATTTTAATGGGTCTACAATTGCCTGTATCTGTTTTATCATGCATTGGGATATGGGCACCACATTAGTCATTTTCCAATCTTGTGACAAACGACTTCTGTTGATGTGTCACAAAGGATAGTTACTCATAACCTCGTGGGTATATGGAAGAAGTATTATAACATTACAGCTTGAGTAAATGAAATAAGGAAAATTCATTCCAGCACTGTAGCCAGGCCTTTGGAAAGATCCTGCAGATACCTGACTATGTTGTCAACACTTGCAATACCTGCCAATATTTTGAAGGTCAGAAGGTGCCAGTTGCTGTAACCAGCTGGACAACAGGAGGAGTAGATGTGCAGATCTCTCACTTCTGGTCCTACTGTGGGGTCTATGCCCTGCAAGAAAGATTGGTATACCCCAGGGACTCCTTTGAGTTATGCAATTTCCAACAATTCTAGATCTATACAGGGACATGTATAGTGCTGGGGAGTGGCAAAGAAATCTGAGATTCAAACTTCTGAAATTATGAAAAAAAGAGATTTATACAGAAGTGATAATGTATTGCTCAGAATAATGCTCAAGCATAGACTCATTTAAGAATTAACAAGGTGCAATAGGATATAGACAGTTAGACCTATATCCTACAACGGTGAGATTTAATGAACTGAAGGCCATCCTCGACAAACCTATCTTGTAACTACCATTTACATGGCTAATTAGATTGACCGTGATTTAAGTAATGACAGAATGGACGTCAGGAGCTGAATGGTTTGTTCTTGTTCCTTTGTAAATAAACAGATAACAGAACTGAAAATTTTATATCCATTACATCTTTAAAAGGATCTTTCCACTATATATAAGACTAGCAGCCTTAGAAGAATATTTTGGGAACTTTGCAGGATATGCTTTATCAAATAGACAGAAAAACGTTTTGCAACATTTTTTCGCCTTTGTAAAGTAGACAAGAAACAGAGAGTAACAAAGGAGCCACATACGCAGGGGCAACTTGAAAGGATGTCTGAACAACAATGTTACAAAGTCAGTTGGGAGCAGTCAGCGTGGAGGGTCAATTGCACGCAATTAAAGTTCTGCTATCAGCTCAATGCTACTGATGGGGCTGGGGCTCAGAGATGGCCAGGAGCAGTGTTTGGAATCCCAGAAGTAGAAGTTGGCAGCAGTGTGGCCGGACACTATTACCATGTTTGTGTTTAGATGCTGGAGTTCAGCCTGATCAACACAGGAGAGTACAGTTTTGGCATATGGTCAGTCAGCTGGAAAAGAAGACTGAGAAGGCTTAACCTGTGAATAAATCTGAGAGGAATCTAGCTGAACATTTTACCCATGGAACCTGGCTGGAGTAGAGTTGCTGTCAGTTGAGGATCAAACTAATTTTTTTGAAGAAGGTGAAATTCCTTGTGATTCTAAAGAATCATTTTAAAGAATTTTGTGACTATGAGTGATGATGATGTCTGGATACGTTGCCGAAAAATTCAGGCGAATCTGTTTTGGTTGCGTCTGCCTTTTAGTGTGTAGTTTGACTACAGCTTGCCTTTTGGTTAAGTTACATCTGCATATTAGATAACAAAATACATAGTAGTTACTGTTTTCTTTGTTGACTCTTGTATAGTAATACTTTTTTTTTGTTTGAATCCTCTTAGTAATTAACCAGGATTTCAAATTTTTCCTACTTTAAACAACTGGCCCCTAACCTAGCACGAAATGTTAAAATCCATTTGCTTATCACCCAAAGGAAAAGTTCTATTTTAGATATAAAAAAACAGAGAAACTTTGCAGGTCTGGTTGTACCTGCAGATAGAGAAGTAGAGTTAATGTTTTGAGTCCATTGACTCTTCTTCTTTCTCTGGACTTGACTATTAGCTCTGTTTTTCTCTCCAGACACTGCCAGACCTGCTTAGTTTCTCTTCCCTGCAGATCTCCAATATTTGTACTATTGTGCTTGTATTTGAGCTCTATCTGAGAAATCTGTTGGAACACAAATTTGGTAAAATACCTTGAACATTTGAGAAGCAACATGGTGAGATAATGACGTTTGTCTGCATAAAAGGTGAGAAAGGGCAGGAAAGTGGACGTGAGAATATCAGAGCAGCCATGACTTGATTGAATGGTGGAGCAAGCTTGAGGGGCCAACTGCTATTCCTATTTCTTAAGGTGTTATGGTCTTTATTGGCTAAGAACATTTTCCAGACAGATCCAATAGAGCATGTACACACTTGTTTGTGACAGATCTAAAAACAAATGTACGTGTATCCTGACCCCTTCCTGATGTAACTGATTTTGGGATTAATGTTATCATCTTTGTCCAGAATTTCCTTCCTTTGTCACTGTCACATTTTGTCTGATTGCAGGTCTGTGAATTGCCTTGAGACATTTTGCGATATTAAAGACACTATGTAAGTGCAAGTTGTTGTTGCTATTTTTACTTTATGCAAAAGTTGGTGTAGAAGTTAAGCATGCTCTTGGAAAAAAAATCAAGAGCAGTTTCAGGTAGCGCATGTCCCTTGTGCTTTAAATTTTGCTAATGGGGATTTGTAACATGATGCCACCATAAAGGATGCCTTTAAAAACAACTGAGCCATATCCCATCTTGGGGCCTGTTGGCTCAGGGAGACAGATGGATAGTTAAATTTTTTCTGACAGTTTGGAGAGCACTGTCACAATTGATGTTGAATACATATTGAAGTGCAAGCAAGTAAATCAATAACACTTCCAAACAGCAAACGCAGATATTCAGTTAGTCAACCTTCTTTGTGTGTCTTAAAGTTCAACTCATATATAGATGGTAATTATGGCATTTTTCAAATTTAAATATGCCATATTTTGGATGTAACATAATGTAAATATATTAAGGAGAGTTCATCGTGCATTCAGACAATGAAGGTCATCAGTTTAACTGGGACAAAGTAACCACAGTAGCCCAAGCCAAACATAAACACGCACGGGAATTCCTAGAGGCGTGGTTCTCCATCCATACTTCAATCAACAAACATATAGATTTGGACCCCATATATAAACGCATACAGATCAAAACCGGAAATGACTGTACTTACCATAACGGACCAGACAGTATAACTTCCAAGTAGAGTGGAATAACATCACTTCATCGGAGGCTCCACTGATGATGTCACCTAGTATGGTGACGAAACGTCTGAACAAAAACAAGCCAGCTCGGCAAACAAGTCAACAACCTCATACAGTAAGTATTGAAAAATCAAATATCTTTCCTCTTTGAAGCTCTCAAGTCGGGCCAAATTCAAAGTAATAATTCATTTTGCACACTTAGTAGTGGTGCCCTAATGAGGAAATATCACCTCTCTTTATGCTCAAACTACAGAAATTTCTGCTATAATGTATGTTTCGTTAACATCAATTGGCTGTAACATGATTGATGAATAGTAGCAGCTGTTTGGGTAATGTGAACTTTCTGCTGTACAGGTGTAGTGATTTTCTGCAGCGATTTCCCAAAACGCGACTTTCTATGGCGATGTTCTGCAGCACGATTTTCTATAGCGTGAGATCACACAATAACTATTGCATTATAGGAAAAAGACCTGCATGTGGTGTGATAATAAAGTTGCTTGAGGTTTGTCTCTGCTACTTTAGTAATTAAGTTATGTTATTTCAAATAAATCTGTTAATAACTTTTCATAGAGAAAGGAATTTTAATGAATCATTTGCCACTAATATTTCAAGGAATTCCATTAAGCCATTGTTACGGACAGATTAGACATTCTCAGAAAGAGAAGAATGAAAGTTCAGTCTGTGAAAGTCAGTGTAGCTGACAGGAGTTTGGATGATTTATGTTATGTATTCACTTGTTTGCTGCATATCTGTCTATTTGATATATCTCAGAGCAACCCAGAGATGACACCAGCACTAAATTTGCAAAAGGTTTATTTACTGGAAGTTCCAAGAGACAAAACATGCCAACAAATGCACAGGGAATGCGGAGAAACTTAGCAGCTCTGGCAGCATCTGTCAAAAGAGGAACAGAGTTAATGTTTTGAGTCCAGTGTGACTCTTCAGAACAAACTCAAAACGTGAACACCTTTTTTCTCTCTCTACAGATACTGCCAGACCTGCTGAATTGCTCAAGCAATCTCTGTGTTTGTTTCAGATTTCCAGCAATTTCTGCAATATTTTGCTTTTATTCCAAGAAAGTGCCTTGATGCTTCCCTTTTTTCCCAGGAGCTTTATTCTGAGACCCTCACCGTCCACCTTACTCACCCCTCAATCATGCATGTTACTTTTTACCCCTTTCAAGATTCACCCACCATTTTTCACTAACTTAAACTCCTCATGCTCAACTGTAACCTTCATGCATTTCAAATGTTTGCAATTTTTATTCACCTCTTACCAATAGCAATGACCAATTTATTACCAATAGCATGCTGGTGTTGCTCCATTTTTATAACAAGACATGAATCTGTTTTAAGAGCCTTTTTAAAGACAGTGTATCCAAGCAACTAACTGGACTGAAAATTCTTAGAATAGAGAAAGGGGCAAATAGAAACCAGAGAATTTTAAATGAATTAAGATTCAGCTTTTGATATTTGAGAAGGTACAGGACATTGGTTAGTCCACTTTTGGAATACTGCATGCAATTCTGGATTCCCTGCTATTGAAAGGGTTCAGAAAAGATTTACAAGGATTTTGCGAGGGTTGGAGAGTTTGAGCTATAGGGAAAGGCTGAATAGGCTGGAGCTATTTTCCCTGGAGCGTTGTAGGCTGAGGGGTGACCTTATAGAAGTTTATAAAATCATGAGGGGCATGGATAGGGCAAATAGACAAAGTCTTTTCCCTGGGGTGGGGACAGAGATGCAAAACCAGAGGTCATAAGTTTAAGGTGAGAGGTGAAAGGTTTAAAAGGGACCTAAGGGGCAACTTTTTCACGCAGAGGATAGTGTGTTTATGGAATGAGCTGCCAGAGGAAGAGGTGGAGACTGGTACAGTTACAACATCTAAAAGGCATCTGGATGGGCATATGAATAGGAAGGGTCTAGATGGATATGGGCCAAATGCTGGCAAATTGAACTAGATTTATTTATCTTATCTGGTTGGCATGGAAGAGATGGACTGAAGGGTCTGTTTCCGTGCTGTACATCTCTATGATTCTAACAAAGAGGTGATACCGAGATATAAATTAAACATTGAAACATTGAAATAAAAGTGAATCAATTGTATTTAAAAGAAAGCAGCTTGCTTTCATGGCAGCAAATAAATCAATATATCATTAAAATTAATGTTTCTTGCCAAATCTTTTTTCAATATTTAAAAATTTCTTAATTCAACTCTTTTTAAAAATTCATTCGTGGAATTTGGGCATCATTAGCTGAGCCAGCATTTACTGCTCAGTGCTCAGTGCTTTTGAGAAGTCAGTGGTGAGCTGTCTTCTTAAACTGCTGCAGTCTGTTTGGTGTAGATAGACCCACAATGGTGTTAGGGAGGGAGTTCCAGGAGTTTCACTCAGTGTCGCTGAGGAACATAATGTATTTCCGAATGAAGACAATCATCAAACCAGACAGCATCTGTGCAGAATGGGGTCTATGTTTTAGGTATAGACCCTTTCTCAAAATGCAAAATGTTAGAGGAAGTGTCCAAACACAATTTGTCAACTTTTGTTTTCCTCAAAGATGTTGCTTGGCTCACTGAATCTCTCCTGTCTGTTTGTTTCTGAACGAAGGGTGGTGACTTTTTTCAAAGCTGGGTGTTTGAGGTTGAGCAAAAGTGGCAGATAGTCAAAAGTAATTCTAGCAAGAATTAAATTATCTTAAATTACCACAATTGGCAATTGTTATCGGTAGACCTTAGGTAGCTGCACACTCTGACTCCAGTGCTGAGTATTGGCGCCAATCAAGTGGGTTCCTTTGTACTAGATGTTGTCAAGTTTCTTCACTGTCGTCAGTGGTGCACCCATCTAGGCAAATGGGGAGCATTCCTTCATATTCTTGACTTGTACCTTGAGGATGGTGAAAGTTGTTCGATCTCTGGATCCCACTGTATTTACTTAGAAAGTTAATACATTTTTATTTCTTATTTCATGTGATTTGTCTGTCCATTAATCTTTTCTCGAGACAATGGATAGATATTTATGGTCTCCCTTTTTCTGTAATATATTGTGTTTTCCTACACAAAATAATTCAAATGCTGACACAGCTTTAAATAAGTTTTTCACTGTTACAGAGTTCCAAGTTATTTATCTTCATTGGTTTACTTTTGCATCAACATTAAAGTTTTATTTACATGGATCTCAGAAGAAGCTCCACCAACACATCAAAGGCACAACCAAGATCATTTTGAACTTATATGTGGAGTTGAGTAGGTATGCAGTTCAGGGACCTCATTATGGGGAGATTGCTTAAGTCAAGGAAAGATTTGGTACAAACAAAAAGTTTCAGTGGAGAAAGGCTCAAAATGTTGTGCTTGATGCTGAACAGAAAAATGATAAAGAGCTTTGCAAAATATTAAAAGCATTTCAAATGTTAGATGATTGGTTGAACTGATACACCAAATAGTAACAAGGGACATTGATTGAGGATTATCATTGCAAAAAGACAACAATTGTTTTTATACAATGTATTATTAGATCATGGAATGGTTTAAAAGCAATTGGATGAATATCATAAAAACAGAATATAAAAGGCCATAGGAAGAGCAAAGTGACAAGGAATTAGAACGGAAATCTCCTGTAAATGAATGTGTTAGCGCAACCTCTGCTATTTTTAAGGTATATGATAGATCCAATGATGAGGAAAAAGGGATCATATTGATCCTAATTTGTTCTTAACAAATCTAGGTTGGTTTTTCTTCATTAACCTGCACTTTCTCAAGCATGTATTAATTTTGACCCAACTCACAGCTTCTAAAAATATCCAGACTACCAGGTTAAACTGACTGGCTTGTAGTTGCTGTGCTCATCTTCATACCTTTACATGAAGAGGGGTGCACATTTGCAATTTTCCAGTTTAGCACCACCCCTGTGTATAAGGATAACTGAAAAATTCCAGCCAGTGCTTCTGCAAGTTTCACCCTCACTTTCCTCAATATCCTAGGATGCATCTCATCCAGCCCTGGAGCCTTATCAACTGCAAGCAGGGTCAGGCTATTACATGCCCCTGTCTTAGCAACTTTAAATGAATTGAGTGTTTGGATTACCTCCTCTTTCAACAAGGCCTGGCTAGTGTCTCTTTCTCTGGTGAAGTTGGATAGTCACAGTGGACTGTACAATATGAGCAAATACACACAAGGACCAACCTGTGACTCAATGGGCGACTCTGTCAGTTCTACACATGGTAGTGGAGCTGATACCGGGGCGGGTATCTCTGATTGTTTGTCCCCATGATTGAACCTTTCTGGGCATTTTGTAAGCCTCAAGGCCTAATTTGCAACTTTATCCCCCTCCACCAGCCAGGTATTTTGTGCATTGCTGTAGATGGCCATTTTTGAAATCAAAAAAGTCTTTTACTTTACCAAGCACAGACAGCTATGGAATATCCTCTTCAAATGTAGCCTGCCCTCAGAAATCTGTCTCCATGCTCCATCTATATGCTATAGTGACACACAAGCAGTGACCATCATGATTGGAAGAGCCACAGCGAGGCCTGGTGTCAAACTATGGTGGTGTAAGGAGATTCCTGCAGTCATGATGTTGGAGCAGATGACATGGTGTATAGGCTGCTCAGCAAGAGATGGTGAGGGTGCTGCCTCTGATAGGATGACCTGTTGTGCTTTTGCACCTTCCTTTGTCCCCTCCTGACTCCCAGATCTTACTCATGGCTCCTCAAGGCTGCTTGCACGTAGCAATGTTCTCACTACTGGCAATCTTCAACAGACGGGCTGAACCAGGTGAGAGTCTCCAACCCTTGGTGTGACTGGGATTTGCAATGACCTTTCAGACTGTCTGGGCAGAGCAATTGCTTGTTCAGTTCAAGATGACAGTCCAGCAAAGTACCTTGGAGCATGAAATGTATGACATGGCCAACCTCTGCAGCCAAAGAAACCTTCTGTCACAATGGTTCCAGATGCCCCAGAACCTCCTTCTGCAGTCTACGGATACGGGATTGGCCATTTAAGACTGAAATGAAGAGAAATCTCTTCATTCAGAGAGTAGTGAGTCTATGGAATTCTCTGTAGTTGATCAGAAAGCAGCTGAGGGCAAGACATTGAATATTTTTCAAGAAGGAGTTAGCTGTAGTTCTTAGGATTAAAGGGATCAAAGGGTATATGGGGGAGAAAAAGGGAACAGAAACTGAGTTGCATGATCAGTCTTGATCATATTGAATGGTGAGATAAGCTCCGATGGCTGAATGGCATACTCCTGCTCCTATTTTCTATGTTTTGATGTTAACCATTCAAAGGCACCTCCACTCTGACACCAGGACAACAATCTAGCTTAGAAATAGCAAGAACTGTAGACGCTGGAGTCAGAGATAACACAGTGTGGAGCTGGAAGAACACAGCAGGCCGGGCAGCATCAGAGGAGCAGGAAAGTTGACGTTTCAGGTTGGGACCCTTCTTCGTTTCTGTGTTCTTCCAGCTCCATACAACAGTCTGGCTTGCTCTCCACTTTATTGGACAGGCTATAAAATAAATACCTGTAGTGAGTGTCTCATGGTAGAGGTTACATGATTATTGTAAGTCAGAAGAGCACGTTACGGTACATTACATTTCAGTCCCAATCTGCTGTAGAAAGTTCTGCCTGCAGACTAAATACTTTGCCTATTAAAAGGGTAAATGCTGGAAGACCTGTTACATTAACATGTTGGTGAGAATTGTGATTAATTTATTGTTGTGCTGATTCTGAATTCAGAATTCACTGAGATCCCCTAATTATTGTGGTGGCAAACTTTATTGTATCGCTGGCACATACTGTGGTGGAATTTGGTCTGGAATTTACTAACAGTGAAGACAAGAAATATTTTAAGAGCCAGTCATGTTGTAGCATTCAAAGTACTAGTTGTTGATGATTTAATTATTAATTAGAGTGATGAATAATGCAATTTTCCCTTTTTAATCAAGGTTACTGTGCTAAGAACTGTGAGCTTATTGTGTGCAACAGAGCAATGAATGACATCAAATATAAAAGGAAGCATCCACACTAATTCTTCTTATGAGATAATTTATTTGTCTTTACAGTAAATAACATATAGTAAGAATAAACAATACTTTATGAATGATGTCCTCAACAGAGCCAACCTGTCTCAGACTGATTGCATCCTATGAAATGCCAATTGTGCTGGGCAGCTGGCTATCACATATGGAGTTATTCAAAATGCTGAAAGCACGGCTTCATGGAGACTATGATCTCGTAAGTAAGATCATTGCGCACCTTGCAGAAGCTTCAGAGACCATCTACAATGACAGCTCTCTCTGGCTCACACTGACCAACGAGCGTGAGAACAGGAGGCTACTAAAGAAGAGTCCGGGCCCAAAGCATCAACTTTCCTGCTCCGCTGATGCTGCCTGGCCTGCTGTGTTCCTCCAGCCCCACACTGTGTTGTCTCTGACTCCAGCATCTGCAGTTCTTCAGACAGAGACAGCTGGAGTACTGCTGATGCATGACAACCAAGAAAGCCTCCCACAAGTTCAATGCAAGCAGATGCCAGGCTGCTGAAGAAATATGCAGAAGATGGAAGGAGCCTACTCCTCCCAGAACCCTGTAAATCAGGAATTTCCATGCTCTAATTGTTCCAGAGTCTGTTAATCAAGATCTTGTCTCTTCAATCAGTGAAGATCATGGAAATTACCATTGAGGCAAGCTTTTTGCATGATGTTGGCCATAGAAGAAATTGCCATCATCATTAATTACAGTTCCAGAGCTGCTCTGCAGGAGATTTGACTCTTCCAAATCACTTCCCATGCATCTGAGTCAGACTTAAATCTAATTCTAAATTAAGCCAATGCTCTTTTAATTTGATGGTGCAATGGCTCCCCTAGTCTTTAATAGATTGTAAACTAACAATGCGGCAATGATGAAAATTCAAACTTATTTCTTTAGCTGTATACATTTCTTTTCTTTCATTTTAAAAAGAAATCCTCCGTGTAAATGTCGTGCATATACAAACTTCGTTTTTACATAGGACTGTTTCTTCTGTCTTTTCCAATTCTCTTCATCACTTGCCTGGCATGATGCTTTTGTCACCCCATAGCTTTGTCCATTTAAGGACCGCTGAGTGCCAGTTGGCTTGGCATGCCGATTAACAATATGAAATACTGTGACTTTTCAAACAAATAACACCACTTCGTCACCCGTTTTACATGGCCCTGCTCACAACTAAAGAAAGCCCTGCAACTAAATTCCTCAATCATCATTTGTTTTCTTCCATCTTTCAATCACTCCTACATCAATTTCCATTCTGTATATCACTTCCAGTTTACCAAGTTTACTCGCAATACTCCTTTGCATTCATACAGAAATAAAGACTTTCATTTACATTGTTCTTTTCTCAATCACCAGAAGTCCTAAAGCTGTTTCCAGATAATGGAGGAGTTTTGAGGGATAGTCACTGTTATAAAGCAGAAAATGCAGCAGAAAATGGTATTCAGCAAACTCCAACAAACAGCAATGTGACAATGACCATATAATCTGCTTTTTTAACGTTAATTGAGGGATAATTATCATTTGGGACACCAGGAACAACTTTACTCCTCTTCTTCAAAATTTTTTTTTCATCAACTCAGAGATAGGTAGGGCCTCAGTTTAATACCTCATCTGGGAGACAGCACTGCTGACAGTGCAGCAACCTGTTGGTGCTGTCCTGGTCTGTCGTTCTTGATTTTTGAACTCAAACCCCCAAATAGGCCTTGAGCCCAGAGATAAAAAGTGAGTGTGGTACCAACTGAACCATGTTTGATGATGAGACCAATTCAGATTATCCTTCAATATCTTATTCCTTTGTTTTTAAATATTTTTGACTGACACACTGAAGAGGACATTTTGTGATAGTAAGTGTCCCTGTCTCTGGGTCAGAAGCTCTAGGTTTGAGCCCCACCCCAGGATTTGATGACCAAGGAGTCACTCATCAAGTGGAGGAATGGGTGCATTATCAACTTATGTATCCTTCCAAAAGGCACCAATGCAGATGATAAGACCAGGGGAGCTTCGTGGTCAGCCAATGTGGTAGAAAGAAAGTTGGAGTCTATACTGTCACTATTCATAGCTCTGAACTACAATATATGTATAAAAGTCCACATTATAGCAGCGATTCCAACTCCCTGAGTGATCCGTAGTACATCACCTCTATACAGCGATTGCATCTTTAAACAAGACTATTAAAGGATTTTATAGATTAGATGTTGGGGTGTGGAGTGGGGGTAGGTTTGGAAATGGTGTTGGAACTCCAGGCAAATATTCTGACAACTTGCAGAAACTAAACGAAGCTAGCCATGTAATGTCAGTGGCTACAAGAGCAGGTCAGAGGCTAGGAATCCTGCAGTGAGTAACACACCTCTTGACTCTCCAGAAGACTGCCCACCCATAAGGCACAAGTCAGGAGTGTGATGGAATACTCCCCACTTGCCTGGATGAGTGCAGCCCCAACAACACTCAAGGTGCTTGACACTATCTAGGATAAAGCAGCCTGCTTGATTGAAACTGCTTCCACAAGCATCCACTCCCTCCACCATCAATGCTCAGTTGCAGCAGTGTGTACTAGCTACAAGATGCACTGCAGAAATTCACCAAAGATCCTCAGATAGCACCTTCCAAACCCATGACCTCTTCCATTTAGAAGGGAACACCACCACCTTCAAGTTTCCCTCCAAGCCCCTCACCGTCCTGACTTGGAACTATATTGTCTTTTCTCCAGTGTCATTTGGTCAAAATCCCAATTTCCCTTGTGCTAATTGCATTGTGAGTGTACCTATAACAAATGGACTGCAGTGGTTCAACAAAGCAATTCACCACCACATTCTACAGGACAAACATGGATAGGAAATATCGGCTGGTTTATATTTTGATGCCTACTTCCCATTAGCAAATAAAATCAAAAGTGATTGCACTTATAACATACGAGAGCGAATAAGTACAAGAAAATTATTGACCAATCAAACAAAATATTTAGCAGCAATTTGTATTCTGCTGCGTTAAAAGCACGGAACTGTTGTTACATGGAAGAATTGAGAGCAGTTGGACGGAATGGTGTGCACGGTAATGGGTTAGGATTATGGTTAATCCCAAGATCCACTGTCACAGCTCACTGGGGTAAAACAGTGCACGTCAGATACCCATTATTCCCATATTTGTCACCAAGTTAAAGATTTTCAAATAAGTGTATGGAATTCCCCAAATTACCTGATTTCCAGACCCAGTTAGATAGAAAGCACAGACCAGGGTTCTGTACTTAACAAGAGTTACTATTTACTCCAGGTAAACAGTTATAAACAATTGGTATATAACATTTCTCATTAAAACTCTAACCTCCTTATAAAATCCCCCTAAACACACCTATACAAATGAATAGACAGGGAAAAATAGGTTTAGGCAGAGAAAAATTGGGAAGGCACTTCAGTGATTCCTATTCATGGATTGCTGGAAAGATCCTTATGATTCTCATGCAAGTCTGCATGCTGCTTTTCAGTCGTCTTTCTCCAGATTCTTCCATTGGTTTGTAAGAGGCACAATGTGGTTAGTTCACTTAAAAATTATCCCTGACTTTTCTGTTGGAAGTCACAGCTTACAATAGCTGCTAAAGGAAAGATGATTTGTTTCTCTTGAGGTTCAAAATGGATTTTCACAGCAGAGGCACCTCCAGTGCTGGTGACGATCAAAACTCTTCTCCTTCTGTGATGTTCCTAGCCCCAAGCTATTTAGTTACCTGGGAAGCAATCACACAGTAATTAGCAGGCAAAAAGCTTTTGTCAATGATGACAGGTCACTAGTCCATAGACCAAACAGTTTCTTGTTGCCAGGCAGATGCATCTGTACACAGAACCCTTCGGCATCTATTTATCTGCAACTATTTCAGTTTCTGCTTGTTCAAACAGCTATTTGTACATATATGTCAAGTTACTTGTTTTTCAAATCATGCAGCAATCCATTGAAATATTGGTTTTCAAACAATTTTTTTCTCATTTCAGTCTACAATTTTAGAAAGCGCAAACTTTTGGAGATATGGGTTCAAATTCCACTATGGCATCTAGTGACGTTGAAATTCTACCAATCAAGGTGTGAAATTGAAAGCTAGTCTCAGTTGTAGCGCCATGAAACTTTCATTGATTGTTGTAAAAATCCATTGTCTTGTAGGGAAGGAAATGTGTTGTCCTTACCCAGTCTGGTCTGTATGTAACTCTTCACAACCTTCTGAAATGACTCAACAAACCATTCAGTTCAATGATAAATTAGGGAGGGTAGCAAATGCTGGCCTTGCTAATGATGCCCACATTGAAGGAAAGAATATAAAAGAAATAACACGGCTACCTTTAAGGGAAGGTAGGATGCATTCATGAGGGAGAAGGGTGAGGTGGGACCTGCATTCCATTTAAGGTGTGCAGCTGATGGCGGGTCCCATGCATGCTAATCGTCATGTCTGTTGGAAGCCACTGTCGCACACGGAGGTCTGTGCAATGAGTAAAGTAATACAGGGAACATTGGCGGGAGAGGTCATTCAAAGAGGAAGAGGTGTAAAGACCACACTGGGGCTGGCTGCCTTGTTTCCCTGTGGGATGTGTTGAGTTAGGTGTGCAGTTGCTGCCATCCCATGTTTTTTCAGAAGTTGCTATTTCTGCATTGCCGATTCTATGTCATTCTATGGGTGGAATGTTTATCACTGCCCACACAAGTCATTATTATGGACTGTTTGTGTCAGTTTGACAGCCTGCTGCAGTTTTGAGCTACAGGGCCATGATGTGCTTCGATAAAGCTCAGATCCATTTGATTGACACCTAGCAATTATGACACATTCACCGTTTTGTGCCTATATGGTTACTAGCTCTTCAATTGCTCAATTTCCACTCAATTTGCCTGTTCTTCCCCTTTTATATTCTTTATATTCTTCTCTTACAGATATTCCCCTTAAATGGCCTTCAAGGTATTCTTGAACATGCAGGAGTATATGCATATGGAAGAGCTGATGGGCTAAAAGTGTGGATACTGACAGAGTATTAGGAAGTTGGGTGTTTCCTGTCAACACATAACTATAAGGTGTGAGGTTATGCATGCACAACCCCTCAGGGGCAGTGGGTATGCTCTATCGTAGCAGTGTGAGTGCCCCCAGTGCTGTTTCACCTTGGACCTTGGATGGGGCCATAGATGACCAATAATGGAATCGACAGCAGCAGCGAGAGTCCAATGACTGACAATTAATAATCATTCCCAGGGGGTCTGAGTTGATATAGTAATGTACATTTTTACATATTAATTGAAGCCTGGGACTATGAATAGTGATGGTGGAGGATCCAACTTTCTTTCCAAAAGGCTCACCAGGAATCTCTCCTGCTTTTATCTTCTGCCTTGGGTGCACATTGGAAGGATAGGTAGGTTGATAATTCACTCATTTCTCCACTTGATGAATGCCTCTTTCTTGGTCATCAAATACTGGGGTAACGCTCAAACCCAGAGCCGAAAACAACAAATGCTGCGGATCACAGTGGGTCAGACAGCATTGATGGAGAGAGAGCAAATTAACATTTTGAGTCTAGATGACTCTTCATCAGAGCTCAGCCCAAGCCTGAATATTATCCAGATCTTGTTGCATTTGAATGTGGACTGTTTCAGTATCTGAGGGTCACAAATGGTGCTGAACATTGTGCAATCATTCCCACTTCTGACCTTATGTTTGAGGGGAAGTCATTGATGAAGCAGCTGAAGACGGTCGGGTCTAGGACACTGAGGAACTCCTGCAGAGATGTCCTGGAGCTGAGATGACTGACCTCCAACAACCACAACCATCTTCCTATGTGTCAGGTATGGCTCCAACCAGTGGAGTGTTTATCCCTTGATCGCCATTGAATCCTGCTTTGCTGGGACTCCTTAATGCCACACTCAGTCAAATGTGGCCTTGATCTCACTGTCACCTCACCTCTGGAATTCAGCTCTTTTGTCCATGTTTGAATCAAAGCTGTAATGAAGTCAGGAGCTGAGTGGCCCTGGCGGAACCCAAACTGGACGTCACTGAGTGGGTTCTCTCTGAGCAGGCGCTGCTTGATAACACTGTTGATGACACCTTCCGTCACTTTACGAATGATCGAGAGTAGTCTGATGGACCAGTAATTGGCTGGATTGGATTTGTTCTGCTTTTTATTTACAGGACATACCTGAGCAATTCTGCACATTGTTGGGTAAATGCCATTGTTGCAACTGTACTGAAAAAGCTTGGCTAGGGGAGTGGCAGGTTCTGGAACACAGGTCTTCATTATATTGCCAGAATGTTGTTAATGCCCATAGCTTTTGCAATATTCAGTGCTTTCAGACATTTCTTGACATAGCATGGAGTGAATAAAGTTGGCTGAAGACTTCAATCTCTGGAGACCAAGATGGTTCATCCACTTGGACTCTGGCTGTAGATTGTTGCAAATATTTTAGCCTTATTTTTTGCACTGATATTTTGCATCCCCCATATTTGAGAATGGGAAACTTTGTAGAGCCTCCCTCGCCTTCAAAGATTTTTTAATAGTCCACCACCATTCGAGGCTCGATGTGGCAGCAGAAGATCGACCTGATTCATTGTTTGTGGAATTGCTTAGCCCTCTCTATCATTTGGTGCGCATACTGTTTGGCACACAAGTTACGGCTTAACCAGGTTGACACTCCATTTTTAGCTATGCACATGCTGTTCCTGGCATGGCCTCTTACAATCTGTATTAAAGCAGTATTGATATGCTAGCTTGATGGCAATGGTAATAGTTGGGGTTATACCAGGCCCTGAGTTTGGCATTTCTACTAAAGAGTGGTGTGCAGAATTGGACACAATACTCCACTTGAGGTTAAACAAATGTTTATGTAAACATTGACCAACTCTCATCTTCAATGGACATGCATACAACGATGCAATTTATCTCCTGCAACCCTCCTCTGCTTTCTGGGCTTTCTTTTCTGGCAAGGAAAGGGAATAAATAATCCATGAGTGTGATCCATGGCATATTTTGTGGGAATGGAATGACAACATGGTGGAGGCCCCTTCTGATGGGCGGTTGTAACATTGTTTTAAAAACCAGTGGTGCATGTTTGGATGGTGCCGTGAGGAGATGGGTACAGCATGAAATAAGATGTGCATAAGAAGTTCTAGTGAAGACAAGAGTGAGGGGATTTATACTTGCATATGCCCTGCCACTCATCTATCCTGCCCTGATCTCTTATTTACTCAAAGCACTGTATTCAGGTTTGAGGCACAAACACTGCTGTTGATGTCCACTGTCATGAGGAGCCTTCTTCCTTTCAGCAGGGAATAAAATCATCCAAGGGCTGTTTCAACCATTTCCAGAATCAGTAACATGCTGCTGTCTTATCAATTTGAACCTCAATCTCTGCAAGTTATGACTCTGTCTGCAGATCGCAATCATCCTTCAAGTTTGATTGTCATAGATTGTCTATAAATAATGGAACTGAGACAGAGAGAGGCAGAAGGATGCAGTTTGCCATCACGCCCACTCGCTCTGATTGTTTGAGGAAACCTGAAAGTCAGATACAAATGCAATGGCTACATTAAAGCAGTATTGATATGCTAGCTTGATGGCAATGGTAATAGTTGGGGTTATACCAGGTCCTGAGTTTGGTAAGCACACTGTCGAAATGTCAGTTCACTGCCAGGCTTTGTTCGCTGTGAGTGGGTCTGAAAGTGAATGTTCAGTCCCAGGTTGCTAATACAGTGGCTGTTTAAGAAGTCCCTGGCAGATGCGCTGCTGTTGCTCATAGGTTTCCTCTGTGTGACAATCCCTCAGCCACTTGCAGCAAGTCAGAAACTTAAAAGCCAGTTCCGAGTCTCAATGGCCATTTATAGCAAATCATTCCATGCTGTAGAAGTTCTCTTTGTGGAATTAAATGTCTTCTAAATTCAATCTTTGCTCCTTGATAATAATCATTTCATTTGTGAATCAAACCACTGGCAATGGAGTCCTTCATCCAACAATCTGGGCTTTGTCATCAAACCAAGGTTCGAAGGTTTTACAGCCGAAAAATGCTGCAGCTCAGACTTTTCCAAATACTAAAACAAACTGCACCTTTCTTTTGCAATGTCACTCAAACCAACTGAGAAACTAACAATTGCTGACCAGCACCTTGTGAAAAGCAGACATCATTTTAAATGAGATGTCAACTCAAAGACAATCTGAACAGATGAAGAACACAACAAGGAGCTTAATTTAAACCCATTGTAAACCCACCGCTTCTGCAGCCTTAAAATCAGGCCAAAGCACTTGTTGTGAATGTCCAGATGGAGAGAGATTTGTCAGTTTTTTTTTAAGCTGTGCATGTAGGTGACTGCAGAGGAACTGCTTAAATAATGTGAAACACTGTTTGCAGCAATGGTGGATTTGGAAAAGACTGACAGGAGATGTTTATGTTGGAAACAGATGATCCATTTTCTAGAAAAGTTTTATTGTTTTCATTTATTGGATGTGGGCATCACTGACTGGGCCAAAAGTTATTGTCTGTCTGTAACTGCCCATCAACTGAATGGTTTGCCAGGACAGTTGATGGCTAAAGTAAGGTGAGCCAATGGCCTAGTGGTATTATCACTGATTGTTAGTGAGAGACCCAGGTAATTTTCTGGGGACTTGCGTTTAAATCCCACCAGGGCAGACAGTAGAATTTGGATTCAACAAATGTCTGGAATTAAGAGTCTAATGATAACCATGAATCTGTTCTTGATTGTCAGAAAAATCCATCTGGTTCACAAATGTTCTATAGGGGAAGGAAACTGCCATCCTTACTTGGTCTGGCCTACATGTGACTCCAGACCCACAGCAATGTTGACGCTTAACTGCCCTCAGGGCAATTAGGGATGGGCAATAAATACTGGCCTAACCAGTGACACCCTCATCCTGTTAATGAATAATCAAAAAAATTCTTCCTCATGTTCATTTGATGCCTTTTTCAGATTCTTTGGGGCTTACCATTATTCTATGTTTCAAGCTGGAACCAAATTCAGGCATTAAATGCTCATTTTGTTCATGATAAAGTATCTATTTGAAACCCATTTCTATCCTTTCTCCAATATCACTAAAAAGACATTGATGGACTCCCTCATATAAATAATAATCTGACTCTAAGCAGCTATCACAAAGTGTTATTGAAAGTGTGCTTTCACCAACCTGCAGAGGACTACTTCCTAACCCCACTAACTATCACAACCCCAACACTTTCAATAAACACAAAGAACTGCCAATGCTGGAAAGCTGAAACAAAAACAGAAAATGCTGGGGAAACTCAGCTTGTCTGGCAGCATCTGTAAAGAGAGAACAGAGTTATCGTTTCAAGCCTAGTGACCCTGCGTCAGAAACCCCTTTTTTTCAAAAAATTCACTCGTAGGATATGGTATCGCTGGCTGGCCTGTATTTATTACCCATCCCTAGTTACCCTTGAGAAGGTGGTGGTGACTTCTTGAACTGCTGCAGTTCACACGCTGTAGTTAGACCTACAATGACCTCAGGGAGGCAATTCCAGGAATCTACCTCATGACAGTGAAGGAATGGCGATATATTTCCAAGTCAGGGTGGTGAATGGCTTGGAGAGGAACTTGCAGTTTGTGGTGTTCCCATGTATCTGCTGTCCTTGTCTTTCTAGATGGAAGTGGTCATGAGTTTGGAAGATGCTGTCTAAGCCTCTTTGGTCAATGTCTGGAGTACATCTTATAGATTTCATTCTGCAGATTTCCTACCGTCTCCATTGAGGCCTGCCTGAGATCACCTCACCCTGTTCCCTGATCTCTTGCTGTCCTTCCCCCTTTCCCCCTTGAGCATTTTCCCCACTCAACTTTCTCTTCCTTTCTGCTTTTCCCTTGTGATTAACTCAGAACAAAGTTCTGAACTGTAAGTGAGTTGGATATTTTCACGCACTAATGTCATAGCTTAATATAAGGAAGTATATTTAAAATTTCCTCTATTGAGTACTAGCCACAGAAGCTAAAAAAAACAGAGGAAACCTCTCATTAACTCTTACGACTTGACCTCGGACACAAAGGCGGGTGGTATTTTTGGAAGAAAATATAATTATTTGTTAAAGGGAAAAGCGTGCTCTTTTGGATCTGATTGCATATAACAAAGTTCAAATGGTTGTATTTTAATTAGTGGTTGTTTCAGTAATTGGAAGGTGAGAAATTCATAGATTTGAGTCTTCAATCTTCAGGAGCACACTGAAGAATATTAATATGATTCAGTGGAATCGTTCTAGTTTACACATTCAAGTCCAAACATTAAGCCTGGAGGTACATTCTGTGTAGGGCAGTGGCCTTTGGGGACTTTCTCATGTCAGGCAACCTAAAAAAAAGGTTTCCTTAATATGGGCTCCTACAAATCTTTCTCAGGCAATTTTCTGTTTGAGCGGCTGGAGGCTTGTCAAATGAAGAAGACAAGTTTCCCACTGGAGTTGACCATGTTGTGGAGGGTGGGTTATGATTGCAGGTGAGCCCTGATTGTCACATGGGCAAGGGGTGGGAACACCTCTGAGGTTTCTGATACTGGTCAGCTGGTATAATGGCTGGTGGATTGGGATGTGCTCACTGGAGAAGGGTGGGGGATGGGTGGTTTCGATGTATATCGTGTTTGAATCTCAAGGAAACACAACTGCTTCTCCTGACCTACAAAATAGTGTTATGTAGATGGTGCTCATGGATTCAGTCCTTCTTGCCTTCTTTCATATGCCGGGTTGCCTGAGGCCTGGGAAATGTAGCAACATTGTTCAAAAGTACCATGATTGTAAAATTGAAGGCAGGCAGCTTCATTACAATACTTAAATGACCAACCTTTCCTTAGTTCAGGGAATGTTGTTCTAGGAAGTAACATTCAATTCTGCCCAGTAATAGACAAAGTGATTCTCACTATTATTATTAATATTATCAAATGATCTGCCACTTCTTTGCCCCCTTCATAATTCTTTGCCCACTCTGGGTAATATATTACTCCTACACCATGAACTGTAAACGTTGTGCAGTAAACTTTGATATGGCATCTTGCCAGGAAGGAAATTGAAGTACAGTACATCAACCCGTTCTCCATTATCTATATCGCTTGCTACTTCCTTAGACAGCTCTAAATAAATTAGCCAAACATGAATTTCCTTTCACAAAACCACTTTGACTTTATGTGTTTGCATTGACATTTTCTAATCTCAATGTAACCTCCTTAATAATAGATCCCATCATTTTCCCTAAAACATATTAAGCTAACTGGCCTGTCATTCCATGTTTTCTTTCTTTTTCCTTTCTTGAATAGAGGAGTCACATTTGTTATTGTCTAATCTGATGGAATATTTCAGACCTAGGAGAAATTTGAAAAATTAAAACCAAGACATCTCCTCTCTCAGAAGCCATTTCTTTTCAAGCACTAGGACAAAGCCCATCAAGGCCAGATGATTTGCTAGATTTTAGTTTTATTAATTTTTCCCATTTCATTGGTGATTGTGATTATTTTAAGTTTCTCACTCCCTTTCACATTCTATTTTATGATTGTTTCTGGGTTGCTATTTGTATATTTTACAGTGAAGACAGGTCCAAAATATCTGTTCAATTTATCTACTGCATCCATATATTCCATTTTTAATTCTTCAGACTCACTGTCTAGATGACCAGCACTCACTTTACTCACTCTTTTCTTCCTTAAATATTTTCAGAAGCTCTTCCTATCTATTTTTATATTTCTAACTGTTTTTCTCTCATACACTAATTTTCTTGTCTTTATTAATCTTACAGTCAATCTTTGCTTTCATGTTTATGTTCTATTCAATCTTCTGTTCTGCCATTCATCTTTGTGGAAGTACACAGACTGTGTAATATTGGTAATGTGCAGTAAGACTGAATTAATTAATGACCTCTGAGTAAAGGCACCTCTAGGTGGTAGTGATCATAACAAGAATTAGTTTCACATTCATTTTGAGGGAGAGAAGAATGCGCCAAACATTGTTTTAAACTTTGATAAGATAAGTGTGAGGGCACAACAGTACAGCTGGCTAGCATGAAAGAAGAATCTAGGTGAAGTGTGACGATGCTGTCCCTTTAAGAGGTTATTTTGTCTGTCTTTTTGAAAGAGAGGTTGTAAGGCAGAAGTGAAGACTGTCTCTAAGAAAGTAAATGATTTATGAGGCCATGGGTTTTTCTTAAAGTTGGAACACTAGAGGCAGCCTGGGTGTGGCCAGCTATCACAGACCAGGCTTTCTAGTTTGTTTTAGTTTTTAGATTTAGCTTTAAGCAGAAGCTTTTGGAGTCTCAAAAGATTTGGGAGCTTCAGTGAACGTCTTCTAGCTGCTATTCTCTCTGAATCTTCTCTTGATGATTTTTTGCTCCTGGATTGGAGCACTGCATGTGAGAACCTGTATCTGAATTTGCCTTTTTGCCAAGGTGTGTGTTTATGGGATGTTACTATATTGGAACAGTTAATTAGTAATAGGTACTGTATCTATTATTTGGTTAAGTTTTCCAATAGTTAAGTTATTCCAAAATCTACTTTCTTTTGTTTGTATTTTAACAACAGTGTTTAAATAAATTGTATCTGCTTAACGTTGAGTAGTTTGACCAGTCACATTGCACCTGGAACACGGCACTTCACATCTACCTTTAAAATAAGAAAAAGTTGAGGTCTAGTCTTCCTTCTTAAAATATGTTGAGGGGACTAGTCTGGTCCATAACAGAAGGGACAGATCAGTTGAGATGCAATGGCAAACATTTAAGGAGATATTTCAAACACTCAATGCAGTACATCAACCCATGATTATTACAGTACCTTTCACACAAGATCCCACAAGATCTTCACTAGAAGAAGCATCTTGGGAATGTTAAATAACACTAAAGTTAACAATATTGAGCTAGTTGATATTGTTGTTGATGCTATTGTGTCTTTGAAATTCTTGGACTGTTGCCCTGACAACAGTTTGTCGAGTCATACAGCATGGAAATAGGCCCTTTGGCCCAAATCATCCATGCCAACCAGACTTCCCAAACAGAATTAGTTCCTTTTGCTGTGTTTGGCTCATATCCCTCTAAACCTTTCCTATCTATGTACCTGTGCAGGTGTCTTTTAAATGTTGTAATTGTACCCGCTCTACACTTCCTCTGGCAGCTCCTTTCATATTTGCACCACCCTCTGTATGAAAAAGTTGCCCTCGGGTCCTTGTTAAATCTTTTCCCACTCACCTTAAATCTATGCCCTCTAGTTTTAGACTCCTCTACCCTTGGGAAAAGACCTTGGTTGTTCACCTTATCTAAACACCTCTTGATTTTATAAATCTCTATAAGGTCACCCTTAGCCTCCTATGCTCCAGGGATAAAAGTCCCAGCCTATCATTCTCTCCTAATAACTCAAACCTTCCAGTCTCGGTAAAATGTTTGTAAATCTTTTGTACATCTTTTCCAGTTTAATAACATCCTCCCTATAACAGGGCAACGAGAATTGTACACAATATTCCAATAGTGGCCTCATCAATGTCTTGTACAGCTGTAACATGACATCCCAACTCCTGTACTCAGTGCTCTGACTGTTGAAACTAAGTGTGCCAAATGCCTTCTACACCATGCTGTCTAGCTTTGATGCCTCTTTCAAGGAACTATGTACCTGAACCCCAGGTCTCTTTGTTCAACAATAATTGCAGGGCTATACAATTAATTGTATTAGTCCTGCCCTGGTTTGTCTTACCAAAATGCCACACCTCGCACTTATCTGAATTAAACATCATTCGCCGTTCCTCAGCCCATTGGCCCAGTTAATCAAGTTCCCATTGTACTCTTCGATAACTGTCTTCACTGCTCACTACCAATTTTGGTGTCATCCGTAAACTTAAAGACCGGGTCTCTTATATTCTCATCCAAATTGTTTTTTAAATGCCAGACAACAGTGGACCCAGCACCAATTCTTGCAGCACACCGTTACTCATGGATCTCCAGTCTGAATAACAACTCTCTACCACCACCCTCTGTCTCCTACCTTAAACTGAGTTTATAAGATCCATTTACTTCGTTGCTGTCCTCCCATCCCCAGCAGTCACAGTACCCTCTGTTCCTTGACAAGTACCTCTACAGCCTAGCTGCACAACATCTGTAGACAATTTTCCAGTGTAAATCTTCTAGGTTTCCAATTCTTGTTTCCTAAACAGCTGTCTGCACCACAATTTCACACTTCTACTGCCTCCTAACTCATGATGTGAGGCAGAAACTTCAGCCATCACAATCTGTGTTCTGGAATTTCTTCCAGAATCCCTCTGCCTTGCAGTGCCTTGCTACCTATTCAGCAGTCCATGAAAATATATATCAATGAACTCCACCATGATTTCTCATAATACTCTGTCTGAGGCCAATCCTCTGAGCAAAGTCTTCTCAGCATAATTTGCCACATCTCTAGCTTCTGCTTAACAGATAATGTAGGGATCCAGTTTGAAAATCTGCATTCCTCCCTTCTCTATCTGTTTCATTCTTCACCCATTCTGGCTTCCCCATTCTCTTTTCTCCCCCTCTGTTCCCCTTCCCTTCATTAAACCTTAACTAACTTTGTAAATTGATTGATATTCAAACTAGTGATGTCAGACTTACTGCTGGAATAAAGGTTCACATAGAACAGCCAATCCTGCTATAAAATGTAACCTCAATCAAAAATTGAATTTAAACAGGATGGTTGCATTGAGGACAGCTCAGTTTGGTTGACTATAATTTGTTGAGCCAAGTGTCAAGCAGTTGCTGGTCAGTTTCAAATGCCCAAATACATTGACGCCATCATACACTTATTGGGTTGATGCATCGATGATAATTACTCATTGTCAACTCAACAGTTTCCCTGAGTTGGTGAACAGGTTGCTAGTCCTCCATGTGTAAGTAAAGGCAATACCTTTACTTTTATCGCTCCATATTTAACTGTTGCAACACTGACTTTTTTTTGCTGCTTCGAAAAAGTGGAGGAAATGCAGGAGGGACTTTTCTTATTATTCAGTCATGGGACGTGGGTATCGCTGGCTGGCCAGCATTTATTTCCCATCACTAGTTGCCCTTGAGAAGCTGGTGGTGAGCTGCCTTCTTGAACCGCTGCAGTCCATGTGCTGTAGGTTGACGCACAATGCCATTAGGGAGGGAATTCCAGCAACAGTGATAGAATGGGGATATATTTCCAAGTCAGGATGGTGGGTGGCTTAGACGGAACGTGCAGGTGGTCATGTTCCTATGCATCTGCTGCCCTTGTCCTGCTAGATGGTAGTGGTCATGGGTTTATAAGATGCTCTCTAAGGATCTTTGACAAATTTCTGGAGTGCATCTCGCAGATGGTGCACAATGCTGCTATTGAGCATCAGTGCTGGAGGGAGTGGATGCTTGTGGATGCAGTGCCAATCAAGTAGACTGCTTTGTCCTGGATGGTGTCAAGCTTCTTGAGTGGTTTTGGAGCTACACTCATCCAGGCAAGTGGGGAGTATTCCATCACACTCCTGACTTGTGTGTTGTAGATGGTCAACAGGCTTTGGGGAGACAGAAAGCGAGTTACTCACTGCTGTATTCCTAGCCTCATGAGGTACACTGATGGTGAGTCACTTGAGTTAGCAAAGATTCAACAACAGTTCAAACAGCCTGAACGTGAGGAAGAATTGAGGCAGCTTGAGGTAGATAAAGAATTTAATAAGCTGGAGAAGGAAATAAAAAGACTTGAATTTGAGGAAAAAAAGAGAGACATTTATGCGGCTGAAACGGAAGATTCAGGAGAGAAAAATAGATAAAGACGGAGAATACATAAAAGAGAAACGGATTGAGGGAGGGCATTGAGGAGAGCGTGGTACGGTGGCACAGTGTTCGGCACTGTTGCCTCGCAGTGCCAGAGAGCCGGGTTTGATTAGTGAATTCTCCTCATGTCGGTGCGGGATTCCTTGATGGGCTGAATGGTCTCTATGGGTTTCTATGAAAGGATACTGGCTAATGAGCATGATGATAAATTTGTGGAAAAGGATGTGGAGATATTCTTTTATGCTGCCTGTTGATTGATTCTGTCACACACTGTGTCATAGGTCACATTGCTCAGACCGCTATAAGGTTCTGCTCATTGTTTCTTTGGAGCAAAATGATTTACTAGGCATGAGGTGCTGTTCCATTTTACAACCGAAAGTGTTCCCAATGGGAAATCCATTGTTCTAATATCATGGCCACATTTAGGCAACTGCTGAATGTTGTGAATGCATGCTGAATGAAATGTAAACAGGAAACAAAAGCAAGATGGAACGTTGAGAAATAGTTTCAAAATGTAGCCTCAAATCCAACTTCAATGGACTTTCATAAGCAGTTTACTCAGTGCCCTGGATCCCTGTTTTATTTGGGTGACTGTATGACAGTGTTTCATTAATGCATAAACACTTTCAAATTCAGTGAACACCAACAGGACCTAATTGAGATGAGCCTCAATATAATTAACTGTCGACTAATGGGACTGCCTGAAGCCAACTAGAGAAAATCAGAGATAACAAGG
>NC_063336.1:23602817-23631333 GCF_021869965.1 Rhincodon typus
AGGAGCAGCCTTCCTGCTCCTCTGATGCTGCTTGGCCTGCTGTGTTCATCCAGCTCTACACCTTGTTATCTCAGATTCTCCAGCATCTGCAGTTCCTACTATCTCTAAAGAAAATCAGAGTTGCCTATTAACTTATTATATATTTCCCAGTAAAGTTCAGCATTAAATTATGTAGGCTGCCATCAGACATCAAAATGCCTGGCACAATTGAATGAAAGAAGCACAACGTTAGAAACATGGATCTCTGGTTGGTGTGTAATCAGAGTGTGTGGTGGTTAAGTTTCCAACCACATCAGCATTCTTGTTGCTATCTCAAAATATGGCAAATTATGAACCTCATGTGGAATCTGCATTATGACTAATAAATACACAAAGGGAAAGTGAGCACTAAAGCCCAACTCTCAGAACCATTTCTAAGTAATTCACGTACGATGATCCACTTTTGATGGACAAGGTATTGGCAAAAAGCAATAGCAGTCTCACAGCTATGCAATTACAGACGATGCAGGAAGGAGCCTGCTGACTCTCGGGATCATGCTGATGTTATGGAGAATATATCGCAAAAACTTTGTTCCAATCACTGAGGCTTTCTTAAATAAGTGAACTGAAATTGATTGCCAGCTAGCTCAACTGAATGATACAGAAAATGCTGTATGTTTAATGACCTGTTGAAGAGTAAAGGATTTTGCCAACAGTTTACTGTTGATGATGCTGGATGTTCTTCAGGATGCATTCAATTCGTCCAATGGGGAAATAAAAAACTTATAATAAAAACTGTGATGTTATGGCTTAGTTGCAAAGTCATTTATTCTTTAGTTGGTGTCTTTCATATCTTTCTTATTATTCACAAAAGAATATCCTTGTTGATAAGAGAGCACAACTAGATATGAGAGAAATGAATAAGCTGAGTTTAACAGCTTCTCTTCAGATTTCCACTGGCCCTCCTTTCCAACTTCCATTGAACTGATCCTGATATTCTGCCAACATACTTTATATTTGCAGATTGCTGTCCTTTCAGAAATAATCCAAAGCAATCCTGGCCAATGCTTCAGAATTCCATTATCCTGCAGGGGAAAACAAAATATGGCATAGCGTAAATTGTTTCAGTCTAAAATCAAACAATAAGGAACTAAACTGCATAAAGTATGTCTGCTAATGGTTGAGTCAAGGACTTGTATCTCCCAGTTTCAGTACAGAATCATGGGGTTTCATGGTAAAGTGAGAATTGCTAATGAAACAGTTCTTCTCTCTCATTGGATAACAAGAAGCTTTTTTCCCCAGAGTGAGGTCTCAGTTACTAGGGGTCACGATTTCAAGGTGAGAGGGGAAAAGTTTAAGGGAGATATGCGTGGAAAGTTCTTTACGCAGAGGGTGGTGGGTGCCTGGAACGTGTTGCCAGCGGAGGTGGTAGAGGCGAGCACGATAGCATCATTTAAGATGTATCTAGACAGATACATGAATGGGCAGGGAGCAGAGGGATACAGTTCCTTGGAAAATAGGCGACAGGTTTAGATAGAGGATCTGTATCGGTGCAGGCTTGGAGGGCCGAAGGGCCTGTTCCTATGCTGTAATTTTCTTCGTTCTTTGTTCTTGGCCTCCTCCTTGCCTGGGAGGAACAGCTAATTTGAACATTGAATTGTGGATAAGGAACAAGCACTGGAAAAGTTGAAGGTTTGTGTCTGGCTGTTGCATTCCTGTGAAAATCTTCAATCAGTCATTGGCAGTCCCTTGCAGAAGTGAGTGAATCTCTACCACTGTCAGGGTGAGTCCATAGGTGGCTGTACAATCTGGTGCAGCTTCCAAAGACTCTGCCACACCTGGGGCAAAGGGTGGTCACAGAAAGGGATGGGTGGGGCATTGGTGTGGCAGACAAATGCCAGGAACGACCTGTCCAAAAAGAGAGAAACCAGCCATACCCTTGTGACTTTTAATGGTATTATGATTGCTGAATTGACCAGAAACTGAACTGGACTAGCCGTATGAATTCTGTCAGAAGCAGGAACCTTTATGATGGCTAACCTTCTCCCATTTCTTCAAAGACTGTCAATCACCTACAAGTTATAAGTGAGAATTGGGTGGTAATTGAGTAATGTCCACTTGCCTGGATGAGTGTAGTTCCAAAAACACTCAAGATACTTTAAGTTCCTCAGTAGTGTAGTGGTTAGTATCTCTGCCTATCACGTGGGAGACCAGGGTTCAATTCCCCACCAGGGAGGGTTATATGGAGGCGGCATGGTGGCTCAGTGGTTAGCACTGCTGCCTCACAGCACCAGGGTTCAATTCCACCCTCGGGTGACTGTCTTTGTGGAGTTTGCACGTTCTCCTCGTGTCTGCGTGGGTTTCCTCCCACAGTCCAAAAATGTGAAGGCTACGTGGATTGGCCATGCTAAATTGCCCATAGTGTTCAGGGATGTATAGATTTAGGAGCGTTATAGGGGGATGGGTCAGTGTGGACTTGTTGGGTTGAAGGATCTGTTTCCATATCTGACACCATCTGGACCACGTGATTGGCATCCATCCACCACACAAAACATTCACTCTCTCTATCACCAAAGCACACTTGCAACAGTGTGTGCTGTACACAAATTGCAATGTAGCAAGTCACCAAGGCTTCTTTGACAGAACCTTACAAACCAATGCCTTCCACCATTCAGAAAGACAAAAGCATCAGGTGAATGGGAACACTACCACCTGCAAGTTCTCCTCCAAATCACACTCCATCCTGATTTGGAAATAGTTCAGCATTGTTTCACAGCCACTGGGTCTAAATTCTAGAATTCCCTTCCCAACAGCACTGTGGGTGTACCTACCTGACATGTATTGCATTGAAATTTGAGTATTAAAAACAATTTTAGATGAAGTTACCACTGAGTGCTGTAAAAGTCTAATTGCAGGATCCTCAAAAGACAAGTGAGTTTCACATGTTCTTTTTCAGTCTAGTGCAGCCTGACTTGTCATATTTTTATTAATTAAGCTTGGCATTTGGTTGTTCCTGCATCAAAGCTTAACATTGATGTCACCCTTTGTTAGAAGAAAATAACCGTGACAGCTGGAGATGAAACAACACCGCATTGTGACGGACAAATCCACATCTTTGAAGGACGTTGCTTCATTTCTTCTTGGACTGTGGATCTTCAGCATGAGGCAAGGCATCCAGAGCAAAGTCATAGCTACTCGTTTAATGCTAGGTGACACGTCTGCAGTTATATTTCATCCAGCCTCTAAATCATGAAGGATTGCACTGTATTTTCTTTGTGTCAATTTTATGCTTAGAACTACTTGTCTAACTACATCTAAGTCTGATTATTAATAATGCAAAAGGCACCCAGTGCTGCAATTGATGTTTTATTTTTAATCCCTCCTCAGCAACATTCAAGCTGTTGCCCAGGAAACCTGATACAATTCTTGACCAGCCACAGTTTCAGAAATCAAAGTCAAGGAAAGGTGCATGTGGAGTGTGGAAGTGGTCTGTACATGGATCAGTATCAGATAAATACTATTTTTAGAATTATAGAAAGGAAAAACTCATATTCAGACAGTGAAATTCATGAATTCTTAAGCACAGGGGCAATTGGCATCTACAAAGTACTTTCCCTTTTGTTTGCAGTTGCTTCTTCTGAGATCTGTGAATGGCCTTCTTACATTCAGTAGGTTCTGTGTCTGTACCAGAATTGAACATTAAAGGTCTTAAGCTGCCTCAATAATGTTTGTCATTTCAGTGCTACAGGATATCTTTGGCAACAAGAGTGGCCTTTTGTTGATGACATTAGAGCGTACATGCAGGAAATGTCAGACAGAGGATACAAATATACAAATCAGGAGCAGAAGTATGCTGTTTAGCCCCTTGAACTTGCACTGCTGTTCAATAAAATCATGGCTGATCTAATTGTGAGTTGCTGCCATGCATCTTGAATCCTTATTAGCCCATTGCGAATATCCATCAACCTTCTCCAAGGTGCCTCATCAAATTTCTTACCTATGTTCTCCACAAACCTTACTCCCTGCATTGGCTGCAGACCATAATGTGCCCAATATCTTGGCATGAGCAAATAGTGGATGATTCAGTGATGTTAATACCATTAGTGACAAGTGGATGTGATTAGATTCTCTGTTGTTGGACATGGTCATTGCCTGGCACCTGCGTGGCACAAATGTTAACGTGCTACTTATCAGCCCCGACTTATCAAGGCTCTTTAATGTCATACTTAGTTAAATGCTGCTTTATAAAACCCAAAATATTGGTGGCCTTTTGATGGGTTTTTCTACCATCACTTAGACTTTTAGGAGAATTAGAAATTTGAGCACTTAGATAATCCACATTCTTCCAAGCCTTTAAAAGCCTATTACATTATGGTTGCAGTTTTTTTGGAGTTTTTGGCAACTCCTTGGTAGTGCCTTGAAGTTGAAGATGACATTCTGCAATCCCGGAGCTGTGGGTCCTCAGGTGAGGAAGTTACTCCTTCATTAGCTATTTTCCCCACTTAATTTTCTAGAAATGGAATCAGCATTGTCCCCTTTATTGTTGTAATAACTGTACTGATCTTAAAAACAGTCCTGGACACATTGCAGAAACCCTTCCTTACTTTGTGACTCTTATAGTTTGTACTGCTTTGGATCACGGAAGCTTGCTATTGTTGTCAAACTATTATACATTTATTTTTCATTAATATGTTTGTATCTCACTGTCACAAGCTCTTTTGCACTGCTTTATGGACAATGAAGTCTCCCAAATGAATAATTTTCCTTTTGTATAACAATCCAATTGTTTCAACCCTAACAATAATGTGTCAGCTGTACAGGACATTGGTGAGGCCACTTTTGGAGTATTGCATATCGTTCTGATCACCCTGCTATAGGAAGGATTTTATTAAATTGTAAATGGTACAGAACAGGTTTTCAAGAATGTTACCGGGACTGGAGGGTTTGAGTTATAAGGAGAGGCTGGATAGGCTGGGACTTCTTTCACTGGAGAGTAGGAGGTTGAGGGGTGACTTTATAGAGGTTTTTAAAATCAAAAGGGACATAGATAAGGTGAATAGCAGAGGTCTTTTCCCTAAGGTAGGGGAGTTCAAAATTAGGCAGCACAGTTTTAAGGTGAGAGGAGGCAGATTTAAAAGGGACCTGAGGGGAAACCTTCTCTACCACACAGAGGATGGTCCATATATGGAATGAACTGCCAGAGGAAGTGGTAGATGCATGTATAGTTACAACTTTTAAAAGATATTTGGATAGATACATGAATATGGAAGGTTTAGAGGAATATGGGCCAAACTCAGGTAAATGGAATCAGTTTGTTTGGGAAACATGGTCGGCATGGATGAATCAACCAAAGGGTTTTTTTCCGTGCTGTGTGAATCTGTGACTCCATCTTCTGCTTTTGTGTAAAATGGAATCTCTGAGTAATATCTTGACCCCAGCTCTTTTATTTTACTGTCTCTCTTCCAAATATTTTATAATGAAAAATGTTTAGTTCCTGGGCGCCAGTTACATCTCAGTTAAAGATTTTATACTGTAGGTTTCCCTGTAACAATTTGTGCTCTTATCCCATGTAGTTTTATTCAGAATGTTTTGTGAATTTGCATACATTGAACTTAAAGCATCCTCCTTCTGTTAGGTAATCTTCCTCCTTTTAATCTTTCATCCTTGTGATCTGTGTTTTACTACCTTCCTTTTTTCTGGTTTATCTGCCTGTATCCACTGCTCCTTTTGTTCTTGGTTCTGTTTTACGCACTTGCCTCTTGCCACAATAGTTTAACCCCCTCCCTAGAGTACTAATTACAATCTGGGTGTACATTGATTTGAGTCCTGTCCAAACAAAACCTACCCAATCTGTGCAGGAATTCCTGTCCCAGAATCAGTGCTCCGATCCTGGCTTTGCTGCCTTATTATTCTTATACTGATATTTCCAATTGGCATATTTCCAAGTTGTTTTCTAATGATGTATAGTGTGCAATATGACTTGTAACTCTTCAAATACTGAAGTCATCCTTACCTGCATGGAGCAAGGCCTGGGCAACATTCAGGCATGCACTGTTAAGTCTTTTATTCATTTATTCATTAATGGGATGAGGACGTCACTGGCTAGGCAGCAATTATTGTCCATCTCTAATTGCCCAGAGGGCAGTTCAGAGTCAACCACATTGCTGTGGGTCTAGAGTCACATGTAGGCCAGACCAGATAAGGATGGTAGTTTCCTTCCCTAAAGGACATTAGTGAACCAGATGGGTTTTTCTGACAATCAACAATGGATTCATGGTCATCATTAGATTCTTAATTACAGATATTTTATTGAATTCAAATTACACCATCTGCTGTGGCAGGATTCGAACCTGGGTCCCGAGAATGTTATCCGGGTCTCTGGGTTAACAGACCAGCAATAATACCACGAGGCAATGGCCTCTCCTTAAATAACATGTAGTGGTGAATAACCTTTATGCCATATGAGTGCCTGGCAATGAAAATCTCCTTCAAAAGACAATCTAACCACTTAAGTCAATTGTTATCACTGAATCTCTTATTTTTATCCTGGAGGATTACATTGAATAGAGATGAAACAGAGACAGCCAAATAAAAGCCATGTTTACAACTGCAGGTCCGAGTTGGGAATTCTACGGTGAGTACCTTGTTAAAATTCATTCTCGGGATGTAATCATTGCTGGCAAGTCTAGGGATTTTGTAAATCACTAATTGCCTTTGAGCTGACTGACCTACTGTCTCCCCGTTCACTAATTAGCATGCACAAGTCAGGAGTGTGATAGACTACTTTCCTTTCCTCTATGCACCCTGGATGACTACAATTTTGCAATAAGCAAGATGTTAAACACCATTTAGAACAAAAGGAGCCAACTTGGTTGGCATGCTTTCTACTACCTTAGACATTGACTCCCTCCACTGGGAGTACGCAATGGCGGTAGTGTGCACCATTTGCAACAGGCAACTCTCCAAACCTCCTTCAATAGCAATATCTGGACAACATGCAGCTTTGCCTGAAAAATGGTAAGTGGCAGTCATGCCACATAAGTGCCAAACAATGACCATCTCCAACAAGAGGGAATCTAAACAGTGATTCTTGATATTCAACAGCAATATCATTGCTGAATTCTTCTTATTTATATCTCAGGGGTTACCATTGACCACAAATTGAACAGTACTAGCCGTATAAATACAGTGACAACAAGAACAGGTCAGATGCTTAGAACCCTGCAGCAAGTAACTCACTTCCTGATTCCTCAGCGATATTCCATCTACATACAAGGCAGGAGTGTGATGGAATACTCCCCACTTGACTGGATGAGTGCAGCTCCAACAATGCTCAAGAAGCATTAACACCATCCAAAACAGAGCAGCCCACTTGAGTGGCAACATAACCACAAACATCCACTCCTTGCATCACTGATGCTCAGTAGCAACAGAAAGTGACATCTACAAGGAACTGTAGAAATTCATCAAGAATCTTTGGACAGCACCTTCCAAACACACGACCACTTCCATCCAGAGGGGCAAAGGCAGCATATACATGGGAAAACCAAAATTTGCGAGATCTCAGCCCCCAATCCACTCACCATCCTGACTTGGAAATATATTGGCATTCCTTCAATGTCATGGGGTCAAAATTCTTGAACTCCCTCCCTGATGGCATTGTGGGTGTACTTACACAAAATGGACTGCAGCAGACCAAGGCAGCTCACCATCACTTTCTCAAGGGCAACTATAAATGCAATAAATTAATGCTGGCCCAGCTAACGACATCCATTTTAATGAATTAGTTAAAAAAAGAGCACCCTCCAAAATCCATAAACTCTACCATCTAGAAGTAAAAGAGAAGTTTGTGAAAACCACCACATGCAAGTTCTGCTCTGAGTCACACACCACCCTGACTTGAAAATGTATTGCTATTCCTGCACTGTCATGGTATTAAAATCATGAAACTTCATCCAACCCCACTGTGGGTGTACTGCCACCACAGAGACCCTTTGGTTCAAGAAGGAGTCCCAACACCACTTTCTCAAGGGCAATTAATGCTGGTCTTGCAGCATCCCAATCCCATGAATGATATGAGAAAAAATACCCTAAGGTCTGTTTTAATCTGACCCTTCTTGAAATTCTTTTCACACGGTTTCGGTTCTGTTTCTTTTATCAGTAGTTCAAATATTATTGAAGCATTTTGGTGGTCTGTTTCCCTCCCTTTTTTGGAACCATCTCCATGATCTCTTCCTTTATTTTCATTGTCACAGCTATACTGCACTGAAGAGTTGTTTAATCAATTGAGCCTTCTCAAAGGAAACACTTCTCATGTTTGTAATCCTAGACATTTGAAGGTGAACTACTTTTAGTTGATCTTGAAAAGAGTATTGAATAAGGTGATTGCTCAGAGGGTCTTCCTCTTCCAGACTGCATTAGCTTCCCTTAATCTGATGGTCCACTTGTTTCCCAATAATCTCAGCACCAATGGTCCAAATTTTCTAATCGTTTATCGTGAAACTTTATTCTGATCTCGAATGAACAGAAATAAACTGCACTTAATGCTTGAACAGTTCTGCCCTCAAATCTCCTGGCCAGGAGCCACCTGTTCCAAAGCCCAAGAACAATCTAGAAATGCTCACAAAATGCAATGGAATGGATCCACATGCAAACCATGTCCTATTTTTAGCAATAAGTGGTATATTCTGTTTTTAAATAGGTGAGGCGGACAAAGCCTCTCTAAGGTGGACAAAATAGGCCTGTCCTGTAAGAAAATGCCAAATAGGACTTACATATCCAAAGAAGAAGGAGCAGCACCTTTCAATATCAGGGGTCAATATTAGTGCCTGAGTTACTATGGTACTGTTTGAAGACTGGTTTGATAATGAAATTATTCCAGAAAGGAACGTTTGTACTGCCTACGTCCTTCTTATCCTTAGTAATGCAGCTGAACACTTACCATCTCTCATATATAACCATCCTGACATTGAATTTTTGTTTTTAGTGATATTGTTACTGAACTAGTAATCCTGAGACCTGGCTCATGCTTTAGGGGCAGTGTCACATCATGTAGTGGGTGGTGAAATTTGAATCAAAGAAACTCTGAGATAAAAGGCTAGCCCAATGGCGTCCATGTAGCCACTGTTGATTGTTGTAAAAACCCATCTGGTTCACTAATGTCCTTCAGAGAAGAAAATATTTCATCTGAAATGCTGACCCAGCCAGTGATACACACATTCCATGAATGGAAAGTGTGGTGCCAGTTGGATGAGGAGGGATAGGATAGTAGATGTGTGAGGGGTAGAGTGCCAGGTAAGAGGATGTGTGCTTACGATAGGTTGGGTAGGGGTAGGGGGTGGTGTTCTTGAGAGAAGTCATCAGTGATGAGTCAGGGATTCAGTGCGATTTGTACTTGATTACTATCATGTATTACAATGTAGGAACAAGCTCGATGGATCATAACCTTACTTGTTTTGATTTTAATAATGTGGTCTCTTGATGAAGCTTAAGCACACAATGCTGCAGATTTTGCTTTAACAACAAAAGCAGAAGTTTATTACAGAAGGAACAAAGATAAATTAGAATAATCCAAGATATCTACTTATGATACAAATTTGAAGAATTTAGATCATTCACAGATTTTAATCCCATTAATTGAAAAACGCTCCTTTATCATTTGAAAAGAAACAAAACACGTTTTGTAAAGTAACTAAACACCCTGATATAGTTCTCAAAATACCATTTCTTATATAGTACAACACCAATATATAATAGAGACAACAAGATGCAGAGCTGGATGAACACAGCAGGCCAAGCAGCATCATAGGAGCAGAAAGGCTGAGGTTTCGGGCCTAGACCCAACCAATATATAATAATCACTTTGGCCTCTGGTATCTAACACGTTGGTAGGGTTAAGTCACTTGGGTCTTCGATTATTAAATTGAAACTGCAATAGCTTCTTCCTGGAGTGAACATAGCTTGAGCTTTCCTGCGCTCAGATTAAATAACTATTCTGTATTTTTTTTATCTGGTCTGGAACCAACACTAACTATTCACTCAAAGGACCTAACTCACTATAGACTTCTCTTCTTAGGAGCACTGCTCTATATGGTCATCCTGCTCCACGTTCTTCTCAGGAATAAAACACTACTCAAAATTAAATTGGAAGTAAAGGTTATCTCCCCAAGCTTTAAGAGAAAACAAATTTCAGAACTCTTTGGTAAACTTAAGGTTCTTGAGTAGATTTGTAGCTCGGGTTGTGGATGCTGTAGTTGGTTTGCTCGCCAAGCTAGTTTGTCAGTTCGCAGACATTTCGTTACCCTGCTGGGTAACATCATCAGTACAGCCTCCAATGGAGCTTTCATCGGAGGCTGCACTGATGATGTTACCCAGCAGGGTAATGAAACGTCTGTGAACTAATGAACCAGCTCGGCCAGTGAACCAACCACAGCATGTTTAGTAAACCTTTTTAACATGCTGGTTTGCAAACCATCTAAGATAAGCAAAAATCAATTAGTGCACCAAAACACATTTACCTTACAGCGAGGCTTCAAAAGCTGCTTCTAAAATAAATCACCATGTTTGCATAAATACTTATAAGCTAATTATTTACTCATGACATGCAGAAAACCCCTTCTATTACTAGCTGAATCCCAGAAATCTCATCTTGCAGCAACTAACATTAAAATTATAAATAATTAATCCCATAGTTTACATGACACATGCAATATACTATATCTTGTTTAAGGCACAAACCTCTTCTCTTTAAGACTAGTGGTTTTCCTGTACTGCAGTAAAGCAAAAAGGTCCTTAGACCCGGTCTGAGTTACAGCAAACTACCCAACTATGAGTTGGTAATTTTTGACATTGCAGCTTAAAGAAGTTGACAGCAGTGTTGGGCATCATTGCCTAATACTACAAGGGAATAAGTAAATATGCTATTGTATTCAATAAGACCAACAGCTTATAATGTTATAACTTACCCAGGTGTAAAAAAAGGGTGCAGATAATTTTGATGAGTTTTACAATATTTTGACAATGAACTTAACCTGAGAACAAATAATTCCTTAAAAGAACAAAATTAAATCAGAGAGTTCAATATCCAGAAGAATATATTGATATGTTCATAAATGTTCTCTACAGATTACTGGAAAACAATGACTGTGGAGTTTTAGAATCATTAGAGACAGAATTGTTGTTGAATTACTGGTGAGTCTTTGCCAGATTTATTACAGTCCAGAGAAAGAAATTCCAATTCTGAGAAGCAGAAAGCAGGAAGAATCAGAGCTAAATCCTGAGAGGAGAGAAACAACCTTATCAGAGGACAGCAACAGAATCCATTCAGTTTGTATGGCACAAAAAGCCTAAAGAAACACATGAAAAGCCATTGCAAATAGTAAGATGCTAACAGTCAGTGCCAGTGCTGTGGAATAAGGAAGGCTGTTCAACTGCTAAAAGAAAAATGCTATATCTGTGAATCTATTGGTCACTTCAAGACAATATGTAGAATAGGACACAGCCACAGACCAGCAAGAAAAGTTGCAATGGCTACTGTCACAAATGGATCAAAAATGAACTTAAACAAATGTACACATAGGTAATTAAAGTAGCAAGACAGAATGACAGAGCTATTAATATGACATACTGTATCTCAGACTTCGTTAGTTCGTGTACAGTGGACAAGAGCAGAGAAGCTCTGCTGAACTGAAAAAGTCACTGTTTAGATCTTAGCTGGAGTTCTGTGCACAGTTTCGGGCACCACAGTTTAGAAGGAATGTCAATACATTGCAGAGAATGCAAAAGAAGTTTTCAAGAATGGTTCCAGGAATGAGAAACTTCAGTTATGAGGACGGATTGAAGACGTTGAGACTGTATTCCTTGGAGAGGAGAAGGCTGAGGTGGAGAGTAAATAGGGAGAAATTGTTCCTGCTCATAAAAGAATCAAGAACTAGAGGTCATAACGGTCACAGTTTTAAAGTCTTTTGCAAAAGAAATTCATGTGAGGTGAGAGTTTTTTTTTAAACAATGAATGCTTAGGGTATGGAATGCACTACCTGGAAGTGTGGTGGTACAGTTGAGACATCAAAGAGGGTATTGGATGATTATTTGGATAGAAATGGTTTGCAGGGATATGGGGGAAAGGTTGGAGGTTGGAACTATGTTATAGAACCAATATAGGCACAATGGGCTGAATAGCCTTCGTCTGCACCGTAACAATTCAACTTTTGTAATAAATATCTATATATATTAGAGTTGGTCTTTCCCTGCACCTCCTCTGTGGTTTTGGCAGTATATACTGTATTCTGTTCTATTACCCTGATGTACTTATGCAAGGTGTGATTTGTACGATTAGCATGCAAAACAATATTTTTCACTGTATCACTGTTATTTTTGTGGCAATGATAAACCAAATCAAATATGCATTTAGAGGCTGTTTATAAAACATATTAAATCATTAAGATGATGGCTGTAATCATACAACTGGACTTAGCAGTATCTTTCCAGAAGCTTCTTTGAAGTCAAAGTCAGTAGGACAATCAACATCACACGAACATCCTGATGGGACTAGAATGCTAACTATTGCATTAAAGGCTGCCTCAAAGACAAAGTGTTTCCAAGAAAATAATCCGGACAAAAAAAAAATGGCAAGTTAGCCCTCTCCTACACAAAGATGTGTTAGTGATTCTTCACTTAACCATTGAAATAGGCCATATTGTTTATCCGTAAAGTAAATTTTGTCTGAATGACAACTGTTTCTCCCACTCAACTGAAGGATTTGTCACATGACTCCTACAGTATTGACCTCATCTGCCTTCTGAACATACTATTTTGAAATAAAGTCAGCTGCCTCAAGTGAAACCTATCTGCCTCGTTTGTTATAAACACACCGAGCTCAACATTACAAAAGGAAAGCCTTGTGTCTGCAGAAAGCAGCCAACAACCTCATTTGTTTTCTTTACAAGTAATCAACCTTCTTATCCAAACCAGAAAAGCAAAATTTATACTTCATCAACAATCCTTATGATGCCTTCAAAGAAATGTTAAGACAAGAAACTGCTTACAACTCATGACCTGCTACACCTGACTGTGCCTTACAAACTGAAAGTTTCTCCATACATCGCATGGACTGCTCGGTGTCCTTAGGCAAAACAAGTGGTGGTGAGATTTGCCTCCTAATCGACACCACCAGGTGCTCAGACCCTGGCATGTTACTGCTCCCTTGACCTAGAATATCTAATAGTGAAGTGCTGTCCCTACTACCTGCCATGCAAGTTCACCTCTGCTATCCTGACAACAGTCTACATGCCGACCCATGCAGAAGTGAAGAGTGCATTTGATGAAATATATACCACTACAAATGGACTTGAGACAGAATATCCCGAGCCGTTATTCGTCGTAGCCGGTGACTTCAACCAGGCCAACCTCAAGAGTGCGCTACCAAAATAATATCAACATGTTTCCTGTCCCGCCAGAGGGCCAAACATCCTCAACCATTGCTCTTTGACGATTGCTACTCAGCCATCAAAGACGCCTGTCGCTCCATACCCCACCTGCACTTTGGAAAATCAGATCACAATGGCAAGGTGGCTCAGTGGTTAGCACTGCTGCTTCACAGTACCAGGGACCTTCATTCCAATCCAGCTTCTGTCTGTGTGGAGTTTGCACAATCTCCCTGTGTCTGCGTGGGCTTCCTCCAGGTGCTCCGGTTTCCTTCCACAGTCCAAAGATGTGCAGGTTAGATGGATTGGCCATGCTAAATTGACCGTTGTGTCCAGGGATGTGCAGGCTAGGTGGATTAGCATGGGAAATGCAGGGCTACAGGAATAGGGTAGGGTTTGGGATGCTATTTGGAGAGTAGGCATGGACTATTTGGGCCAAATGGCCTGCTTCCACACTGTAGGGATTCTATGATTCACACAATCCCACGACAGAAAATTGTGTAATAGAGTACAATAAATCATAGGGGTGGCATAGTGGCTTGGTGGTTAGCACTGCTATCTCACAGCATCAGGGACCCAGGGTCAATTCCAGCCTTGGGTGACTGTCTGTGTAGAGTTTGCACAATCTCCCTGTGACTGCGTGGGTTTCCTCCAGGTGCTCTGGTTTCCTCCCTCCATCCAAAGGTGTGCAGGTTAGGTGGATTAACCATGTTAAATTGCTCGTAGTGTCCAGGGATGCGTAGGCTAGGTAGATTAGCCATGGGAAATGCAGGGATACAGGGATAGGGTAAGGAATGGGTTTGGGTGCAATGCTGTTTGGATGATCGGTGCAGACTCGATGGGCTGGATGGCCTACTTCCACACTGTAGCAATTCTATGGTTCTATGATTCTAACGCTATGTTTCTCCTCCTGGCTTACAAGTAGAAATTGAAATGTGAGGACCTAGTACAGAAACTAGTTCAGTGCTGGACTGAGGCAGCAGTAGAGCTTAGCACTAGCTACAGCGCTACTTAGAATTGATCGACTGGTCCATATTCAAGAACACAGCAGCCAACCTAGATGAGTATGCCACTATCGCTACTCCATAATCAAAGACTCCTCCCACCCCAGTTGTAATCCCTTCCAACCTTTGCCATCGGGCAGAGGATACAAAAGTTTAAACAAATGTACCAACAGATTCAAGAACAACTTCTTCCCTCTGTGATTAGAGTTCTGAATGGAACTCTCAATTTTTAAATTTGATGCTGATCTCTGTCTTTGTGAACATTCTCTGCAGCTGTAACATTGTAGCTCTGATCCACTGCCATTATGCACTTTGTATGGTATGATCTGCCTGTATTGCACACAAAACAAAACTTTTCACTGTACCTAGATAATAATATAGGATAATAAATCAAAATCAAGAAGTTGAGCTCTGCTTTTTTTAGAAATGCTTGTAAGATGAGTGCCTCACAGCAGAGTTCCCATTTCCAAAACAATCCAAGAAGTACATCAATATAATTTCCACTAAAATATCACTCGTTTCATGCAAAAAAAACAAAGAAACAAATTTGCATGCAGTACCATTTGTAACTGTGAATTATCCAAGTTACCCCCTGTGCAAACAACTGTTCTCCTACAATAGCAAGGGTTTTTATTATTCCAGTTAGTCACTCTTTTGTCAGTCTCTTTATGCTCACAGCACATATGCAGGGTGTCATCTTTTCCTCTAATGCCATGGGTTTTAATGATGTGCTGTCTGGTTCTGCTTCCAAATCTTCTCAACTGACTATGTTTGTTTGTCAGTGCATCAGTCACTGCGCCCAGCAAGGCACTGTAAATCTCTTCTGACATTTTCAGGGTTACTCATCTCAAGCTTTCACCTTGTTTCTGCTGAGATGAGTGGCCTTTGAATTTGTGTCTAATATCTGGAATTCCAAGCCTTCATTCTTGTTACAGCATTGGGCCCTGAGCATGATTCTGTCACAGAATTTTATCTTTATATTTGATGATTTCATTGTCATCTTTCAGGTGTTCAAACTCACAGGATTCTGTGATATGTGTTCATGCAGCCACATTGTACCATAGAATCCCACAGTGCAGAAATAGGCCATTCAGCCTATTGAATCTGCATTGACCCTTGAAGAGCATCCCACCCAGCCCCAGCCCCAGCCTCTATCCCTGTATTTAGCATGGCTAACCCACCTAGCCTGCACATCCCTGGACATTACAGGGTAGTTTAGCATGGCCAATCCACCTAGCCTGCAGATTTTTGGACTGTGGGAGGAAACCGGAACACCTGGCAGAAACCCACACAGACACAGGGAGAATGTGCAAATTCCACACAGACAGTCACCCAGATTGGGAATCGAACCCAGGTCCCTGGCGCTATAAAACAGTAATGCTTAGCACTGAGCCACCATGCTACCAAAATCAATACACCTTTTTTTTCACACTGAGCTGTAATATTCAATGCATATCTTTCATCAACTATTCAATTGGAGCTCAATGCATATCTTCAAGGCTTTCAAAATTTACAGAAACTGTATTCAAATGATTCAACTGTAGCCTGCTTCTTTGTTTACTTTTCCTTTTCAGCACATGCCAGTTGATTTTAGCAACTTTCAAGCACCCTAGGCACTTCCCTGTTCTTCTTTTAATAGCTGTGACTCCATTGCAGTTCCTCAAGCTCTCAATCATAGCTGCATTTCTGACACCATTTGACATGTTCATGGTGTACAATGTGGCTTGTGCACTATTTTTATTTGAACTGCTTGTAAAGTGGCTTCTGCAGTCAATGGTAGATATCAGATGACAATGGCAAACCAGGAAGCACATTAGTACAACTTTATCCAAACTGTAAATTTAATCATTTACATAAACGTATTGCCGATAACTATAGGGTGGGAAAGTGTAAGAGGAGATATTGTAAGGTAACGGCTCTGAGAGATGTTGGAGGATGCATTAAGTTCCACACAATCTGATAATGACCTAAGACCTTTGGGCTTTCTATGTTTTACAGAAGAAAAAAATGGGCTTCAGATTGGTTTCACAGGTCAGCGCAACATGGAGGGCCGAAGGGCCTGTACTGCGCTGTAATGTTCTATGTTCTATGTTCTATGTAAGGACTTGGGTGGACAAAGGCTGAATATCTCAGGATTTTGTAGGGTTAAGATCTATGTCCACAGTGCTCCCAATAGCCTAACATCTAACTTAAATAGAATGGGACACAATGACTGAATACACACCCCAATCCTTTACAATACTATAAGTTAACTGCAACTTAAGTTTAAAATCTCTCTAAAACTGAATTCCACCTTTTTTGAAACAAACAGAAAATGCTGGAGAAACTCAGCAGGTCTGGCAGCATTTGTAGAGAGAAATAGAGTTAACTTTTACAGTCTGGTATGACTCTTATTCGGGTTTTATCCACCTTTTACTTGTCTTTTTCACTCCACTTGTATATTCCTGAAAACGACTTCAAAAAGAGTTTGGAAAAGTTAATTGAAACTTGAAAAACAAGGTCTCCCCACAGTGTTAATAACTAAATGGTTCTTTTTGAAAAATATTATAGTCCAGCAGGTGACCAGGCTTCCTTCTTCACAGCTCCTTGAATATATTAGAGTCACAGTCATCGAGTTATAGAGACCTACAGCACTGATAAAGGCCCTTCAGCCCATTGCATTTGTGCCAATCAAAAACAGCCATCCAGCTATTCTAATACCATTTTCCAGCACTTGGCCCATAGCCTTGTATGTCTTGGCATTGCAGGTGTACATCTAAATACTTCTTAAATGTTATGAGGGTTTCTGCCTTTACTATCCTTATATTCAGCAAGTTCCAGATTCTCAACACCCTCTGTGTGAAAATGTTTTTCCTCACATCTCTTCTAAACCTCTGCCCTTTACAATAAATTTATATCTCCTAGTCATTGATCCCTTCATCAAGGAAATAGCTACTTCCGGTCTACCTTATGTATGCCCTCATAATTATATACATGCCAATCATTCACCTCTCAATCTCCTCAGCTTTAAGGAAAACAATCCCAGTCTGTCCAATCTCTCTTCATAACTGAAACTCTCCAGCCCAGGCAATATCCTGGTAGATCTCCTTTGCACCCTCTCCAGTGCTATCACATTGCTCCTATAATGTGGATTCTAGAACTCATGCAACACTCTAGTTGTGGCCTAGTCAACATTCTGGTACAGTTTCAGCATAACCTTCCTGCTGTTAAACTCTATGACTTGACTAACGAAGACAACTATGCCGTTATGTGCCTCTTAACCACTTTATCCACCTTAAGGGACCACCAAGATCCCTCTGATCCTTGGTGCTTCTCACGATCCTACTGATCATAATGTATTGCTTGCCTTGTTTGTCCTGCCCAGTGCATCGGCTCACATTTATCCAGATTGGAATGGATTGAATTCAATTTCATCTGGATTGAAATCCTTTTTTATTCCATATTTCTAGCATTTTCAGTTGGCACCCTCTGATTTTATTCAGCTAAATAAAAATAACAATATATTAACTAAAAATAGCTGCCAACAAAGTATATCTTCTAAGTAGGATACAATTAGCAAGCAGTTTGATTTGCTGATAACCTAAAAACCTGAATTAAATGCTCACACGTTATCATCATTTAAGACAACTTCCATTCTACATATAACCACGACTTTCTCATTACAACAACACTTGAAATGCAGATTCAATAATTTGTTTCAGCCGATTCTTATCAAAATGATCGAGCCTAAAGAAATGTTCTTTGTTTGTGTGATTTGCCAAATATAAAATGGATAGAAAAGAAAGGAATTGTGTTTTATATTCTTCATTAATTAAATAAGTATACCTGAACTACATGCATAGGACTTTCAAAACGATTTTTCACAGTGCTCAGCAGAAGTATATTCCAGTGATAAGGAAGAACCAGAGGAAAAGAGAGAGTTAGCCATGGATGTCTAAGGAAATAAAGGAAAGTATCAGATTGAAAAAAAAACACATACAAAAAAGCAAAAAGTAGTGGGAAACTAGTAGACTGGGAAATCTTTAAAGGCCAACAGAAAGCCACAAAAAAAGTTATAAAGAAAAGTAAGATAGATTATGAAAGTAAACTAGCTCAGAATATAAAAACAGGCAGCAAAAGTTTCTATAAATATGTAAATAGTAAAAGAGTGGCGAAGGTAAACATTGGTCCTTTAGAGAATGAGAAGGTCAATTTAATAACTGGGAATGAGGAAATAGCAGAGACATTAAATAGTTATTTAATGTCGGTCTTCACAGTGGAAGACACAAATAACATGCCGAAAACTAATGGCAAGAAGGTTATAGCAGGTGAGGACCTAGAAACTATCATTATCACTAAGGAGGCAGTGCTGGGCAAACTAATGGGGCTAAAGGTAGACAAGACTTCTGGCCCTGATGAAATGCATCCCAGGGTGCTAAAAGAGGTGATGGGGGAAATAGCAAATGCACTAGTGATTATTTACCAAAATTCACTGGACTCTGGGGTGGTTCCCGCAGATTGGAAAACAGCCAATGTGACGCCACTGTTTAAAAAAGGAAGTAGACAAAAATCAGGTAACTATAGGCCAGTTAGCTTAACTTCGGTAGTGGGGAAAATGCTTGAATCTATCATTAAGGAAGAAATAGCAAGACATCTGGATATAAATTGTCCCATTGGGAACACCCAGGATGGGTTCATGAAGGGTAGGTCATGTTTAACTAATTTGGTGGAATTCTTTGAGGACATTACTTGCATGGTGGACAATGGGGAACCTGTGGATGTGGTGTATCTGGATTTCCAGAAGGCATCTGACAAGGTGCCACACCAAAGGCTGCTACATAAGACAAAGTTGCACAGTATTACAGGTAATGTATTGGCATGGATAGAGGATTGGTTGACCAGTAGAAAGCAAAGAGTAGGGGTAAATGGGTGTTTTTCTGGTTGGCGGTCAGTGGCTAGTGATGTGCCTCAGGGATCAGTGTTGGCACCACAATTGTTTACAATTTACATAGATGATTTGGAGTTGGGGACTAGTGTGGTGTGCCAAAATTTTCAGATACACTAAGGTGAGTGGTAGAGCAAAGTGAAGACACTGAAAGTCTGCAGAGGAATATAGATAGTCTAAGTGAGTAGGCAAAGGTCTGGCAGATGGAGTAAAATGTTGATAAGTATGAGGTCATCCATTTTGGTAGGAATAACAGCAAAGTGGACTATGTTTTAAATGGTAAAAAATTGCAGCACGCTGCTGTGCAGAGGGACTTGGGTATCCTTGTGTGTGAATCACTAAAAGTAGGATTGCAGGTGCAGCAGGTAATTAAAAAGGCAAATGGAATTTTGTCTGTCATAGCTAGAGGGATGGAGTTTAAAAACAGGGAGGCTATGCTGCAGCCCTATAGGGTCCTGGTGAGGCCACACCTGGAGTACTGTGTACAGTTTTGGTCTCCTTACTTGAGAAGGGATATACTAGCACTGGAAGGGTGCAGAGGAAATTCACTCGGTTGATTCCAGAGTTGAGAGGGTTGGATTATGAGGAGAGACTGAGTAGACTGGGATTATACTCATTGGAATTCAGAAGAATGAGGGGAGATCTTATAGAAACATATAAGATTATGAAGGGAATAGATAAGGTTGTTTCCGCTAGCAGGTGAAACTGGGACTAGAGGGCATCGCCTCAAAATGAAGGGAAGCAGATGTGGGACTGAGGTCTGGAGGAACTTCTTCACCCAAAGGGTTGTGAATCTGTGGAATTCCCTGCCCAGTGAAGCGGTTGAAGCTACCTCGCTGAATGTTTTTAAGGCAAGGCTAGATAAATTTTTGAACAGTAAAGGAATTAAGGGTTATGGTGAGTGGGCGGGTAAGTGGAGCTGAGTCTCAAAAAGATCAGCCATGATCTTATTAAATGGCGGGGCAGGCTCGATGGGCCGGATGGCCTACTCCTGCTCCTAGTTCTTATCTTCTTATAATAGATAGCTACCATATCTGACTGTTGCTTCCACTTACATTCTTTGTGCTTTGTTGAAAAGCATTGAAGATTTTATCGCAAAGAAAAGTTAAAGCATAACGTATTTGATTGTAGATGGGATACCTGACTAGCTGTTGAATAATGTACCTGCATTCTTGGCATCTGACTGTTAAAATGAACTCAGTAAATAAATGTAACATTGCAGCTAGCACCTGACCTTTATGAGCTGAACAAAACTGCCTAATCTTGGAAGAATTCTTTGGACAACACTGGATTAAAATAACTGGATTGTAAGGCTGGTAACATTGGTGTCCCAATTACATATAACTATGTCTTGTTAAGAATATCGATCATCCAATTTGTGAAGACATTTTTGTAATACTTTGAGGTAATGCTGATAACAATGCAGTTGCCTCTAGCCTAGTTAATTATCAGCCAGACTTAATGAAAAAGCACAAACCTAAAAATGGACCTCTACTTATTTCACCCTAAGGTAATAGCTTGTTTATTTCATTCCATTACTGCAGGATGTAAAAAACAAAATAAAATATAATGTGCAAAATATTTGGGGAAAAATTTAATCCAGAGTGTGGGATTAGGGTCTGATAATACAATGTTCCTAACATTTTCTTTTTATGTTATAAGGCATGAACCCTTCTTCCTTTGAGTCAATGTGACTCTTTTCAGGTTCATGTGCCAAATATAAACTTTAAAACCAGGGCAGACTCTGAATAAAATGGAATGGAAAAAAGTCTTCCTTGCTGGAAAACCATCAAAATTCCACAGAATCCAATTGCCAGACATCCTTCCAGACATTGAAGGAAAATTATGCATTTTATTTACTGCATTTAGCAAAAAAACAAAAAAAAATCTGACATTTTTCAATGAGGAGCAAGAGGAGGTGGAATTTAATGCCCATCCATCAGCAGATGTATTGCAGGATGGAGGGAGCGGTCACATGTAAAATGGAGTGTGTGGCTGGCCAGCAAGCCTCTATCCCACCCAGCTATCGCCACAATACAATGAGCAGTTAAGGTATCAGCCTGGTCATTAGATTTCCATCCATTTCCACCCATTCCATAGTAATGGGAGCTGGGAGTGCTCATGTGGTGCAGTGGTAGATGCCCTACCTCTGGAGTCAAGAGGTTCAGATTCAAGACTCCGCTCGATCTAAATGTGGATCTCAATCATATCCGAACAGGTTGATTAGAATAACTATGTGATTGGGAAAGCGGGAACGCAGGAGGGATTTCTCACTAATGAGAGGTTGGAGTCCTGACAAGTGCATCAGGCTGTTGGCTTCATCTGGGTAACAGACATCAGCAGAGAAAACCCTGCTGCACAATCCTGTGGCATCTCAAGGTTTGCAGAGGAACGCAGTTTACTTTGAGGAGGAGGAGGTGTACTCAGTAGAGACATCCTCCTGATCAGGAGGAGGCAGAGGAGCACAGAAAGGGGCTGCAAGTGCAAGAAGGTGCCATCTTTATGTTGGGTTTATCCTAATGCTGTGATACCAACCACAGGTGGTTTGTGGGTGGGGTCGAGTGCAGTCTCCAATCCCAAATTCTTTACTGAGTCTAAAGACCTGTCTAACTAGTAATGGTCGAGGGTAAACTACTATTAGTCTGAACAAGAAGAGGCACTTGTCATCACAACAAGATGTGATTTATTACATGAAAACAATGGATTTCAGTTACATCGATTAATTTGGCATAATTACAAAGACTATCAGGGTCCAGACATGAAACATCTGCCTCCATTGGGGCCTTATGCTACACTGCTCATTCCCCACCCTAGACTGTGTGATATCATCAGATTGGATGGGACTTAATGCGATCTCCAACATTAATCCTTTCTGAACGTTATACAACAGAGTATACCAGTCCTGAGGAGGCTGCAACTCTCCAGACAGATGGTCTCAGAGATTTGCCGTAGAGTGCACAGTGACCTGGCAGCTTGCAGTGAGTGTTACTGAGAGTATCAGTTTGCCTGTGCTTGTCGGGACACTGCTCCTTCACCCACTTTAGAGTGTGCTGCATATGGCTCTCAAGTGGAGTTGCCTCTCTCTCAATGACAGAGCTCATACTGTTAGATCTCTGAGCGTGCACAGAGCACATGCCTTGCCTGGACTCTCTCTATCCATGCTGCTGCAGTGCCTCAGGGATATTTAGAAACTCTGACTTGAATAACCCAGAAAGATCCTCCTTGTCTGTGACCCCCACTGAAGTGCAGCAGTTTTGCCCAGAGTAGCATAGCTTAGTTTGTTGTCATTCCTCCTAAGAAAAAGGTCCATGCCACAGAGATAGAAATTCAAGCCTCTCTGGTCACTGAAGCACGTCGACATTGGGGAGTTCCTGGAGAGCCTTCTGTCACCTTGTGTGAAATTGCACTCATCCAAAATACTGCTACCCTTATTCTACCCACTGAACATGAGCTAACCTCTCTCTCCACATCCTGCTTATGAGTGACGTGCTATTCCTCCAATTCTCCCTGCTCTAATTTAGATTGTGGCCTCATTGAAGTGAGTGTGTCAGTGTGGGTGTTGGTGTGGAGTTGTGAAGTAAATGCGTCCATTTTGGTAGCAAGCAAAGCAGCATAGATATAAGGAATTTGCAGAGCATTGAGGTGCAGAGGGATCCACGTGTCATGGTGCATGAATAACAAAATGTTTGTATAAAGACCCAGCAAGTAATTGGGAAGGCAAATGGAATGTGGTCATTCATTGCAGTGGGCATGGATTATAAAGATGGAGGTGTCTTGCTGAAGTTGTACAGAATATTAGTGAGATCATGTATGGTGTAAACTATAGTTTTGGTCTCCTTATTTGAAAAAGGACATCACTTCATTAGAAACAGTTCAGAGAAGTTTCATTTGATTAAATCCTCGGAGGAAGGGATTATCTTATGAAGGAAGCGTGAGCAGTTGGGCCTGTAACCATTGGAGTATAGAGAAATGAAAGAAGATCTTATTGAAATATATCAGATCCCAAGGTGGCTTTGAAGGGCAGATGCTAAGAGGATGGTTCCCCTTGTGGGTGACTGTAGAACTAGGAGGCACAGGTTAAGAAGATGATGAGATTTCTTTTCTCTGTTAGAGGCTCCAGAGTCTGAAAATGCCTTCCCTAGAAAGTGGTTGAACGTGAGACTGTTGAATATTTCTAAGGCAGAGGTAAGTGCAGTCTTGACGAACAATTGAGTCAAAGATTATCACGAAGAGGCAGGAAGTCGAGTTGAGGCCGTAGTGCAAAAAACATTGCCTTTTGAATGCTGGAACAGGCTGGAGGTGTTGAATAGCCCACTCCACCTATAAATTCCTTTTTTTAACATGTTTGTAAGACAGATACATCGAATTATTCATCAATGTTTGGCTATGAAGTTCTTAAATATAAATGGCTGAGATTTCTCTGAGGATTCATCTGCTGGGTATTAGCAGCACTACCAGAATAATGACTTAAAGCATCACTTCTCCTGGGTCACTGAACTCTTTTCAAGGATGCAGTGGCAGATTGAGAGACTTCTGCTAAGGTGCCTCTGATTACATGCAATTTCCAACAGCCTCTGGATATTTGACTTCTGCCTCTCTTGTGGTAGAACCATATATACCTTTGCAATGCAAACTAAAGTCTTTAAATGCCATTCATGCAGGCAAGTGAAACATCTTTGAGCAAAAATCCTCTTAATCAATGACGATACAATTAGCAACCACATGTCGAGAGCTTATAATCATCCAATTTTTAATCACTTGAGAAAAATCACTGCACTCATTCTGTGTTGTCCACTGATTTGCTACCCATAGATTTGTGTACTTGCAAAGTCAGCCCCGATCTCATCTCAATTTTTTCAAAGGCTTTGAACCACAAGAGAATGATTTGAAATAGCTCCAAAAGAGCAGGAGTGCATACAGGTCTATTATTCCACACTCAAGTGTATTCCTATGTATACATCAACACTGTTCAGGACCATTCACAACTTCTCAGACAGTGAAACTGTCCTTGTCCAAAAGCAGCAAGATCTGGACAATATCCAGGCTCGGACTGAAAGCTGGCAAGTAACGTTTGTATTACACAAATGCCAGGCAATGACCATCTCTAATAAAAGACAATTGAACCCCCACCGTCCCTTGACATTCATAGATGTTACCGTCGCCATCCACTTTCCACATCCTGGGGGTTGCCATTGGCCAGAAACTCAACTGGACTTGCTATATAAATATAATGGCTACAAGAGCAGATCAGACACAAGGCATCCTGTGCGAGTAACTCACCTTGTGACTCCCCAAAGCCTGTCAACCATCTACAAGGCACAAATCAGGATTGTGATGGAATATTCCCCTTTGCCTGGATGGGAGCAGCTCCAACAACACTCAAGAAGATTGTGTCCATCCAATACAAAGCAACCTGCTTAATTGACACCACATTCCCAAACATTCACTCCCTCTGTCACTGATGCTTAGTAGCTACTATCTACAAGATGCACTGCAGAAATTAACAAAAGATCCTTAGACCTTCTGAACCCACGACCAATTCCATCTAGAAGGACAAAAGCAGCAGATACATCTGAACACGACCAGCAAGTTTCCCTCCAAACCACTCACCATCCTGTCTTGGAAATATATCTTCATTCCTTCAGCGTTGTTGGCTCAAAATCCTGGAATTCCCACTTTAACGGTATTGTGGGTCAACCCACATCACATGGACTGCACTTGGTCAAGAAGGCAGTTCACCACCACTTTGGGAATCAGGGATGGTCAATAAATGGGGGCCCAGCCAGTGACACCCACCCCCTTACCATGTACAAATTAATAAAGGTAGGTATTTACTCTTCTTAGAGCAGCTGCCGTGTATATAAAGAAAGTGATTATCTTCACATACATATTCCATGATACAGTCTTCAATACTGTAAGCTAACATTGATTCCTACAATAAATATTCATCATGAATTGTATAAGAATTGCGGGGCTGAATCTTACCTGACATCAACTGAGTGTAATTTTTGGTAAGTTTTATGGAGGGCTTTCTTTTTGCGAGGACTGAGAGGTTTTCTTGAGCTATCATCCTAGTCTTGCCTTATTAAATATGTACCATGTATGTGTGGCATTTCTCTCATCATTTTCTCCCACTTGCCATTGGCAAAAACACTCGTCATTGTCAGGATATCCTGGGATTGCTGGCACCATGTTTGGAAGATCATTATACCCTCATTCAGCGCTGTCAATCTGGACCTGCCTTTCACAGCTCGATTTACTTCCCCTGGATCTGGTAGGTAAGAATAAATTAGTGCACTACTTTATGGATAGGGATTTGGACATCCTGGTGGATAGGATAATGCAGAGAAGGGCTTTCCTCTTCTTCTAGGGCTGACAGAGCAGGCTTCAACACCAGACTGTTCCTGGTCTGAGGTTTTCCACTGGGGTCAATGCGACCTCTGCTATCCAGTGAAACGCTCAACACGATAGGAACAGATTACATTCACCCATCTTCACTCTGCTACCTCATAGTCACTCCAACTCCCTCCAAGTCTCATGGTTTACTCCTCTCACAATTGTGTGCAGCATCTTCGTTACCTTGTTCCCACCCACTCCAGAAGCCCCACCCTCACTAATCCTGTATGCCCTCTGCTGTGCCCATTCACTCATTCGGGACATCTCACCAACTTCCTCTCACCTGCACCAGCTGTGTTAAATGCTTTCATCTCATTCAGGGAATAAGCAGCCTATAATAGGGAAGTGAGAAGCAAGATAGTTGGTGCAGTGCCCAACATTCAGCCCTCACCCCCTACAAAGAGGATTCTGACCCTGGCAGGTTGGGGTTGATCCTTCTGAGATGCAGAATCCTCTATGTCCTGGCAAGACAAGTAAGATGCATTGTGCTCCTCTGTCATTAACACCATGGTGACTATATTCTCCACACATCTGGACGTGTTCATGACACAGTCGCACCATTTCTCCTGCAGGCACTAGTAGAATCAGCACCATGTCTGTATCCAACAGGCTTGTTCTACAGGGCATTACCCCTCCAAAGCATGGTTGCTTCAGAAGATGTACCAACAAGGTTGCCTCCAGCACCCTCCACCAGCTCAGATACTGACAACTTGGTGGGTACATTATCTAGATGAGAGTCAGGAATACATTCTAGTGAACACTAGAGAAATGACCCAGGGTCACTGGCTCTCGGACAACTTCTGGAGACCAGGGACCTGCTCAGCCCCCAGGGAGAAGGTGACCTGTTGGAAATTAACAATTTCTTAAAAAGGTACAAGCAGAGACAGGAGCTGTAAACATTAGGTCAACTCACACAAATGCTGTAGGACTGCAGCAATGCCATTGGGATCATACAGCCTCCGGCATGGGAGCTTTTAGCTTCCTCTGTGGACAAATCTGAACAGGTCCAGAATTCTCAGAGCCTGCTGGATATACACACAGAGCCACACTCCATTCTCTAGTCATTGGTGCTCAGCACCAACAGTAAGTTGATGGTGGGGTAGGGACTTTGACCTCACTGTAGATGCCCCTTCCACACAAGGAGACAAGGCAGTGCCAGTAGGCACCCAACCAGAGGAACAATCACATACAGACAGACCCCATGGGGAACTCAAGATATGGTGAGACCTTTCACCAAATCTATGCCTGCCACACTCAGCCCCTGTGGGAGTTCAGGCCGAGGGGGTGAACCGGCTTCCAGGGAGGATGTATCTGCGCCATCTTGGCACAAATGCTCCTGGGGTCCTGTGATTAAAACTCCAATGTCGAGGGGCTTCACTGTAGGACAGACTCCTCCACTTGAGCTGCGGACCCCAGGACTGGGCTGAGACATAATGGGACAGAAAGGAAGAAGAAAACCCCCTGATGACACACAGGAGGCACAGATGACACTTCATTATAGTCACGTACTCACATTTATCAACATACATTCACTTTTCATTATCAGTTGTGTGAGTGAATGCCCCATCGCTGCAACAACAGGAATGAAGTGTTGGAGGTTAGCAATCGTTACTGCTACAGAATGTTTTATGGTCCACCGTGTGAAGTGAGAAGGTCCTGCACTTTGTTCAGGCTATGGGACCTTGGAAGGTGTTGGCAACATTGATAACAAAGGTGAATCTTTCCTGGTCACAATCCATTGCTCGTATATCACAGCTATGGGTGCGAAAACAGAAATTGCTGGTGGAACTCAGCAGGTCTGGCAGCATCTGTGGACAGAAAGCAGCATTAATGCCTTGAGTCCAGTGTGGACACAGCCATTTTTCACTTTGTCACTGACAGCATACTCCCCTTCATGCAGTGAGACGCTGGCACAGCCTCTTACCCTCCGGGAAACGCGTTTCAATGAAGTGAGATTAGGTAACAATGAAATATACACATTCCCTTCTTTGTAGCTCTCCCCAACAACCCCATTTGCTCTGAACATGCCATCTCCCCAATTTACTACCCTCAGTGAGTCAACATACTACATATAGCAGCCCATTGTCCCCCATTGAAGCCAAATGAAGCCAAACAGCTGATGACCCCCCTCCTTTTTCTTCAAAGATCTATTATCTATTGCCTTATGCATTGAGTCATCTCCCCTTAATAACTGTTAGCCCTTTTGGTTAACAATGAGATGTTAATGCATGCAAATAGGCCTCTTGTCATTCATTAGTGAGAATCTTGGCTCACAGTTCAACACTTCATTGGAAAATAGGATGCTTTGCTCTCAATGTTGAGAAACTGCTCGCTGGCCATTTCATAACTGTCAATGCCAATGCTAATGTCATTCAGGGATTGGTAAGATTCTGTACATAGTCTTCTACCTACATCCTCATGATCCCACACCAAGGTAACAATATCTTAGGATTCTTAAGTTAGGATTTGAAGTGCTCATATCGGTATATTTAGAAAGATATGTTGTTCCTGCTACAATATACCTGCAGATATATTCTACTCAAGGTTAATTTGGCTGTTTTGAAAACTCCTAGGAGAGAGGACATTTAATGATAGGACTAGTCTAGAGCTGGTAAAGGTGACCTGGGTCCTTGAAAATCTGAAATTCCTCTTAATTGAGAGCTAAAACTGACCATAAATTTATCTGATATTGTAGAAACTGCAGATGCTGAGGAATCTGAGATAACAAGGTGTAGAGCTGGATGAACACAGCAGACCAAGCATCATCAGAGGAGCAGGAAAGCTGATGTTTT
>NC_063336.1:23631733-23661932 GCF_021869965.1 Rhincodon typus
AAAACATCAGCTTTCCTGCTCCTCTGATGATGCTTGGTCTGCTGTGTACATCCAGCTCTACACCTTGTTATCTCATAAATTTATCTGGGTGAGTTTACTTTGCCAGGATGATAAAGGATATAAAACATTTCACAATCCCCTCTTGAAGCCCTTTTACATCCTTTAATGGTGAGAAATTCTGCATAATTTACATTATCTTCCAGCAGGAGGGCGGAAGCTTAGCAGCAATGGGTCAAAACAGCAGGAGCTGGCTCTGCAGGGTGAGAAAACGGTATGGGGCAAGAGGAGATGGAACAAAAATCAGAGAAACTGTGTTTCCAAGGCAAAGAACATAAGAATGGACACTTGTCAGGAGATCTGTCAGGGTGGACAAAGTGAAGGGGAAGAGGGAGACCAAAAACGCACAATAGATAGTCTTCAACTTGGTGCAGGTTAGCTGGATTAACCATGCTAAATTGCCCGTAATGTCCAGGGATTAACCAGGGAAATGCAGGGTTATGGGGATTGGAGAGGGGGCGAGTCTGTGTAGGGTGTTCTTTGGAGAGTCAGTGTGGAATTGTTGGGCCGAAAGGCCTGCTTCCACACTGCAGGGATTTTGTGGTGACCAAGAAAGCAATCAGCATTTGTTGTGCCAAATGAGGATGACAGTGGAAGTGGTGATGCACATTAAGTACTAGTTGGTAGCTTATAAAAGAAGGTCATAGAATCATAGAATGAAACAGTACAAAAGAGGCCCTGTTGTCCATTAAGTATGTAACGCTAAAGCTGCACTAAATACACATTAGACCCACGTTCCCGCACTAGGCTCACAGCCATGAGATGATATTCCAAGTGCTTATCCAAATGTTTTTTAAAGCCTGTGAGATGTCCCACCTCAATTACATGCCCAGGCAGAGCATTCCAGGCCCATACCCCACTCTGGGTGAAAAATACCTTTTGTCAAATTCCCTCAAAAATTCCTACCCTTCACCTTAAAGTGATGCCTCCTTGTTACTGACCCTTTGATTAAGTGGAATAGCTAGATGCCATTCCATTTTTTTTCTTCATTTTGTGGGACATGGGTGTCACTAGCTGCCAGCATTTATTGCCATTCCCTACCTGCCCTTGAAAAGATGGCAGTGACTTGCAGTCCACCTGCTGTGGCTTGACCCACAATGCCATTAGGGAGGGAATTCCAGGATTTTTTCCCAGCGACAGTGAAGGAACTGTGATATATTTTCAAGTGAGGATGGTGAGTGGTTTGGAAGGGAACTTGGAGGTGGTGGTGTTCCCATATGTCTGCTGCCCTTGTCCTTCTAGATGGAAGTGGCCGTCGGTTTGGAAGGTGCTGTCTGAGGATCTTTGGTGAATTTCTGCAGTGCATCTTGCAGATAGTACACCCTGCTGCTACTGAACGTCAGTGGTGGAGGGAGTGAATGCTCGTGGATGTGGTGCCAATCAAGCGGGCTGCTTTGTCCTTGAAGGTGTCAAGCTTCTTGAGTGTTGTTGGGGCTGCACTCATCCAGGCAAGTGGGGAGTATTCCATCACACACATGGCTTGTGCCTTGTAGGTGGTGGACAGGCTTTGAGGAGTCAGGAGGTGAGTTACTCGCCACAGTATTCCTAGCTTCTGGCCTGTTCTTGTAGCCACTATGTTTATGGTGAGTCCAGTTGAGTTTCTGGTCAATGATAACCCCAGGATGTTGATAGTGGGGATTCAGTGATCGTAACACCATTGAATGTCAAGAGGCACTAATGTCACTTGCCACTTGTCAGCCCAAGCCTGGATATTATCCAAATCTTGTTACATTTGAACATGGACTGCTTCAATATCTGAAGAGTCATGAATGTTGCTGAACATTGTGCAATCATCGGCGAACATCCCCACCTCTGTCCTTATGATGGAGGGAAGGTCATTGATGAAGCAGCTGAAGATGGTTAGGCCTAGGACACTACGCTGAGGAACTCCTGCAGAGATGTCCTGGAGTTGAGATGACTGACCTCCCACAACCACAATCATCTTCCTATATGTCAGGTATGACTCCAACCACCGGAGAGTTTGCCCCCTGATACCCATTGATTCTAGTTTTGCTAGGCCTCCTTGATGCCACACTCAGTCAAATGCAGCCTTGATGTCAAGGGCTGTCACTCTCACCTCACCTCTGGAGTTTGTCTCTTTTGTCCATGTTTGCTGTAATGAGGTCAGGAGCTGAGTGGCCCTGGCGGAACCCAAACTGGGCATCACTGAGCAGGTTATTGCTGAGCAGGTACTGCTTGATAACACTGTTGATGACATCTTCCATCACTTTACTGATGATCGAAAGCAGACTGATGGGGAGTAATTGGCCTGGTTGGATTTATCCTGCTTTTTATGTACAGGACATACCTGGGCAATTTTCCACATTGCCAGGTATCTTATACTTTAAGTAATGATGCTGGGTAATGAATAGTTCTGACAGGGGACTGTGAAACTGAGAAGTCACAATATAATTCAGGCAGATCAGGTTTCATCGTTTATAAAATAGATTCAATCCTGTGACCTTGAACTTGAGAGAATCCAAGTGGAGTTTAGACCAGTACCACTTGTTTCCAAGTTTTACTGATTTTTCTTTCTGGGATAATGAGGGCATTTTTTTAAAGAGTGGGAATGCCAGGAATGGGACTGATTAATAGTTTTACTTGGAACCAAGGAGCAAGGATGGAGCATTACTTTACAATTATATTTAACTTGTTTTTTTCCCTTGTTCCAGATAATACAATGTATAAATCACATTAGTCAGAGAGCATTAGTATAACTGGGCACATGTTGGACACAATCAAGAATGCCACTGAATTACCCATTAACAAGTTAAATAAGTAATACCTGCTGAGTAAAAATAACAACCATAAAGTCAGCAGCATAAATTTAGAACTATGCATTTATTCTTTTCCCTTTTCTGAAGTTTATCCAACCAGCTATCTTGCATTCCAATCTACAGTGCCTCTAAACATTCTCCAAAGTTAGTCTTATTATTAACTGGCAGGTCCTCTGTCACTTAAACATACCTTCCCTTTGTTAACAGAACTCATTCAAGGCTGCATATTGTGGCATCAGAAGGGCTGGCCAAAACTGAGATGATTGGGTCAATTATGGTTGCACTCAATTTGTATTACATTAGTATTCTGCACTCACTGCACTTTGCTGGAGAAGTGCACTTTGGAAGAAATAGCAAGACAAGAGCATATTCAATGAATGGCAGGACACTAGGAAGTTCAGAGGACCAGAGGGATATTAAAATCCCTGAGGGCAGTTAGGAACATGTTAATAAAGTAGTTAAAGGAGTATATAGGATGCATACCTTTATTAGTCGTGACATGGATTATAACAGTAGAGAGGTTATGTTGGAGCTCTACAAAACTCTGCAGTATTGTGTGCAGTTCTAGTTGCCAGACTATAGGAAGGATGTGATTGCACTGTGGTGGGGGGTGGTGCAGTGGAGATTCCCCAGGATGTTGGAGCAAAGTACTGCAGATGCTGGAATCTGTACTGGAAACAAAAATTGCTAGAAATCACAGCAGGTCAGGCAGCACCCATAGAGACAGAGCAAGCTAACATTTCAAGACAGTTGTGATGAAGAGTCATCAAGACTTGAAACATCAGCTTGCTCTCTCTCCACTGATGCTGGCTGACCTGCTGTGATTTCTAGCAATTTTTGTTTCCACCAAGATGTTGCCAGGGATGGAGCATTTTAGCTACGAAGAGAGGCTGGATGAGCTTGGGTTGTTTTCCTTAGCACAGACAAGGCTGGGAGAGGACCTGATTGAGGTGTGTAAGATTATGAGGGATTGATATTTTAATCCACCAATTTAGTTATGCTTATGGTGCATCTTTGGAAACCTTTTCAACAATGAAAAGTGAACAGTGAAGGCAGAGGGAATGTAGCTCACAAGCACAGAAGTTCAAAGCTAAGGGGCATATTTTTAAGGTGATGGGATAAAGATTTAAAAAGGACCTGAAGAGCATCTTTTCACACAGAGGGTGGTTCATATGTGAAATGAACTGCCAGAGGAAGTGGTAGATGCAGGTACAGCTACAACATTTAAAAGACATTTGAATAGGAAAGGTTTAGAGGAATATGGGCCAAATGCAGACAAGTGGGACTAGTTTAGTTTGGGAAACTTGGTTGGCATGGATGAGTTGGACTGAAGGGTCTGTTTCCATGCTGTATGACCCTATGACTCTACAAGTGCAAAGCCTGCAAATGCTGAAGCCGAAATTCCACAGGGGATCTAATTAACAACCTGCTTATTGAAAAGTTCACTTTTGACACTCATGGGAAAAGCTTGTGACCATTAAAGAGGGCATACAGAGACTGTGTAAAGTGCGGTGAAATTTTTCTGAGGAGCCCTATCACCACCTTTAAGGCTACAACTAAAGCAGTGCATACAAGCTGCACAGGGAAGGCCGAGGCAGCCCTCCAGCCTCTGTCGTTTCTTGGTTGTATCTGTCATGATCAAAGAGAGAGCAACGCTAAACGTACAGTTCTGCACAGGTGATACCACCTTCAGACTGGAATCAGGATCTGCTACAAGTGAAAGGAGATAGACACTATAGGAAAACAGGTTGACAGGAGCCTATTTTTTATTCACACATGGGTTGTGGGTATTGCTGACAAGGCCAGCATTTATTACCGCCACGAATTGCACGAAGAAAGTTTCAATCAGCCACTAACTTGAAAGAACTGAGTGGCTGGTGAGATCATGTTAGTGGCCAATTGCTTGTCAAACACATTGCTGCAGGTCAGCATCATGTGTAGGCCAGACCAGGCAAGGGCAGCAGATTTCCTTCAGCTAAAGGACATCTGTGAACCAGATGTGTTCTCAAAACAGTCTGGTAGCTTTATGGTTATCATTGCAGATTTATTTAATTAACTGAATTTGAATTCTACAGATACCATGGTTGGATTTGAACTTGTGCCTCTTGGTGCTTGAGCCCAGGTTCAGTAACGATGTACTGGTGCTCCTAAACTACCAAGCTTGTTTGCACAGATCAGTTGCCAGTAAATAGCTCAGTTGGTTCTTGTTGTCAGAGGAAAAGCAAATTTAAAATGCTTCTGCCCCGCGTGAATTTATTTTATTTCCAAAGTTAATGTTTGCAATTTAAGTATGGAACATCATTTAGACATAGATTTATAATTAAAAGCACATTTCTTAGCATTAAGTCAGTTTTCTTCATTAATTTACTTACATAAGCCTAGAAATGATTTTGACGTGTTGTAGGGTCCTCTATATATCTTCTTCACAACTTATATTCCCACCAAGTTTTGCGCCGTCAACAAATTTGGAAATATGACACCAGTCCCCATGGAGAAGTCATTTGTATAGATTATGAACAGTTGTGGCTCTAGAGCTGATCTTTATGGTACTCCATTAATAACAGCCAGCCATCCTGAGAATGATTCATTTATTCCTACTCTCTGCTTTCTGTTTCTTAACCAATTTTCAATTCATACTAGCATATTACATCACACTCAATCCCATGTGCAGTCATTTTGCTTATTGTGTGGAAAGCTTATCAAAACTTTATGAAAATCCGAAATGTCACATTTCCATTGATTTTTCCTTATCTAAGCTAGACAGCAGCGACCAATGGCTCAGTGCAAAGTGGGGGTAGCAGCCCAGTGGTCAGACCATGTGGAAGCCCCCTGTGCTGGTCTGCTGCAGAGAGCCCTTGGAGAGAGACTGTGATGTTTGTCTTTTTAACTTATTGTTTTTTCCGACCTCCGGTCATACCGTGTATAGTTGTAATGTAACGTGTTTTCTTCCTTTCTCTGTTCTGTAACTAAGGATTGTACCAAGGTACCTAAGATGGCGCCATGTGTTGGTGACATTGTTACACTGTAACTAATCTTCTAACTGAAGAAGCTGTACCCAGGTACCTTAGTGCCCAAGATGGCGCCGTAAGTGGCGACTTATAAACTTTTCACTGTACTCATTTGAGTACATGTTACAATAAAACTAATTCAATGCCATTCAAAGAACATCCTCAAAAAAACCTGTAACAGGTTTGTCAAACATTATTTTCCTTTCATAAATATTGCTGACTCAGTCCAAATCTACCATTTTAGTGTTCTATTATTGCATTGTTTATATTGGATTGTAACATTTTCCCTACTGCTGATGAGAAACTTGTGAAGACGGATAGAAAGTAATTGTTTACATGCTTCACCGTTTCCCTCTCCTTGTTCCCACCTGTAATGGGTTCACATTTCCTAGCTAATATTTTTCTGTGAACATGCCTAAGGAAAATTTTATATTGCACCTTTATGTTTCCTTCTGGCTCGCATTTATATTCTCTTTTTCCCTTTCCTTCTAAGTTTCTTGGTTATCCTTTACTGTGTCCTAAATTGCTCCCAATAGTTAGGCTTACCATAGAGTCGTAGAGTCATATAGCATGGAAACAGACCCTTTGGTCCAACTCGTGCATGCTGACCAGGTGTCACAATTATTCCTATTTGCCTGCATTTGGTCCATATCCCTCTGAACCTTCACAATCCATATATTGTCCAAACATCTTTTAAATGTTGTATTTGTTCTCGCCTCTACCATTTCCTCTGGCAGCTCATTCCATATAGCATCACCCTCTGGACGGAAAAGTTGCCCCTTAAGTCCCTTTTAAATCTTTCCCCTCTCTCCTTAAACCAATGCCCCGTAGCTTTGGATTACCCTACTAAGGGAAAAAGACCTTGGCTATTCACTTTATCTATGCCCCACATGATTTTTTACGCTTTTCTGGCATCTTTGTGAGCCACCCCCTTTGATCTAACTCAATCTTTTACTATTCTCTTATCCATAGTTGATACTGCTCTCCCCTGAGGTGTTTATACCTTAAAGTAATGTATGTCTGGGGCAGACCATATAGTACTATAATACTAATATGACTAATACTAGTCATATTCTTTAAACATCAGCCTGTCAACCATCAAATCTTTTGCAGAGACTGAGTGCCAGCTCTTGGGCATCTCCTATCTCCTGTGGACCATGACCCCACCACTGAGCATCAGGCCGTTTTGTCTACGACTGTCACCAACCTCATCTCATCTGGGGATCTCCACGAGACGACCTCCCAACTCGTCATCCCCCAATCCCGCACAGCCTGCTTCTACCTTTTCCCCAGAACCCATTAACAGGTGTGCTTGGGCAGACCCTTTGTTTCTGCCTGTTCCTACCCCATGGAACTTATTCCTCCCTACCTCAACTCTATTTTTGCCTTTTCCCTGCCCAGTCCCTCCCTACTTACACCCACCATTCTTCTGACGCATTATGACATTTTCAAAATTTCTAGGTTGTGGTTTCCAGCCACCTCCTCTTCACCATGACGTGCAATCTCTTTATACATCCATCCCCCATCAGGATGCTCTCAGGGCTCTCCACTTCTTCCTACGAAGAAGACCTGAACTGACCCCATCCACCATCACCCTCCTCCTCCTGGCCGAGCTCAGCCTCACCCTGAACGACTTCTCTTTTAACTCCTCTCACTTTCTTCAGATCTAAGGTGTGGCCATGGTCTCAGATATTATTGTCTCTTTGTGGAGTACATGGAACATTCCTTGTTCCAGTCCTATTCCACTCCCACCCACAACTCTTTCCCCTGTACATTGATGACATCATTGGTGCTGCTTCCCTTTCTCATCCGGAACTGGAAAAGTTTATTAATTTAGCTTCCAACTTCCACCCTGCTCTCACCTTCACCTGGCCCATCTCTGACTCCTTCTTTCCCTTTCTCGACATCTCTGTTTCCATTTCTGGGGGTAGGCTGTTCACTGATATCCATTACAAGCCCACCAACTCTCACAATTACCTTGACTATACATCCTCACACTTCTTCCTGTAAGGACTTCATCTGATTCTCCCAGTTTATCTGTCTCCATCACATCTGTTCTCTTGATGCCACCTTCCACAGATGGGCCTTAGAAACGCTCACCTTTCTTCCCTCTCCTTTCCTCCTACAACAATTGTTTTTCTTTATTCATTCACAGGATGAGGGCGTTGCTGGCCAGGCAGCATTTATTGCCCATCCCTAATTGGCCAGAGGGCAATTCAGAGTCAACCACATTGTTGTGGGTCTGGAGTCACATGTAGGCCAGACTAGGTAAGGATGGCAGTTTCCTTTCCTAAAGGACACTAGTGAACCAGATGGGTTTTTCCCAACAATCAGCAAGGGACTTATGGTCATCATTAGACTCTTAATTTCAGTTATTTATTGAATTCAATTCCACCACCTGCCGTGGTGGGATTTGAACCCAGGTCCCCAGAACATTATCTGGATCTCTGAATTAACAGTCTAGTGATAATACAACTAGGCCATTGCCTCCTCAATTATAGAGCCCTCTGGTCCTTACTTACTGCCCCTACCAGCTTCCATATCTAAAGAATTGTAAGCCGTCACCTCCAGTAGGACAACACGACTAGACACATATTCCCCTCCCCTCCTGCAAGTAGTATTCCCTCTGGAACACCTTGGCCCATTCCTCCTTTGCTCCCAACTCCTCCCCACACCCACAGCACCTTCCGCAATCATAGAAAGTATAACACTTGCCTGTTTACTTCATCCTTCCTCACTATCCAATGCCCCAGACATATCTTCCAAGTGAAGCAATGATTCACTCAATCTAGTCTACTGTATTCACTGTTCACAATGTGGTCTCCACTACGCTGGGGAAATGGAACACAGGATGGTTGACCACTTTGCAAACACTTACATTCTATCTGTACAAATGACCCCGAGCTTTCGGTTGCCTGCCACTTCAACACACCACTGTAACCCCACACCAACATTTCTGTCACTGGCCTGCTGCCATGCTTCAATGAGCCTCAGTGCAAACTCGAAGGACAACATGCCATTTTCTGCTTAAGACCTTGCAGCCTCTAGGACTCAACATTGACTTTAATAACTTTGGAGCCTGATTCCATTCTTTCATGTTTTTTATCCACATCCATACCTCGATCCTGTCATAACATGAGTTGCTTTCAGCACAGCCAACTCATTCCCTCCTACTCATAGATCATAGATCATAGAATCACTACAGTGTGGAAACAGGCCATTCGGCCCAACAAGTCCACACTGAGTCTCTGAGGAGCTCTCATTGTCACTTATCCCTCTGAGCTCCATCCCCACACATCAGTTCACCTATTTCTCCCGCTCCCCCATCCCCAAAACCACTTTTTTCCTAGCTGCTATTGGTTTGAATGAGGGGTCACCAGACTTGAAATGTTAACTCTGTTTTCTCCCTGCAGGAAAGACCATACATGCTGATTTTCTCCAGCAATTTCTGGATTTCCAGCATCTAGAGTTCTTTTTTTATTATCAAATCTTTTTGTATCTTTTCCCAACACACCATAGCAAATCTTGTCCCTTCTAGTTTCCCTTTTCAGCCTTAATGCTCTAGTGTCAGAGTCAGATACATAACATTCAATCATAATATGAAATTCTGCAATAATCTTATGTAATATTATGGTCACTGTTTTCAAAATGCTGTTTTAAAACAATGCTATTAATTACCCCCTTCTCATTACACAACATTAAATCTAATAAAAGCTTGATCCCTAAATGTATCTTCAATGTACTGCTACAAAAATCCATCATGTGCACCCTCCAGGAATTAATCATCCACAACATTAATGAAGATTAGGTTTTACATTCTATACATAAACTGAAGTCCCTCATTATTACAGTATTACCCATACTACATGCAACTCTTACCTCTTAATTTACTACCTGCTCAAATTACCACTACTGTTTGGTGGATTATAAACAACTCCCATCAATTATTGCTGACATATGCTGTTTCTTAACTCTACCCAAACTGATTCTACATCATGATCCTTCAGTTTAAGATCCTCTTTCTCATTCTCTGTCGCTTGTATGAACATTTTTCCTTATTCGGAGTGCTAGCCCACCTCTTTTTCTGTTTTGCGTAACCCAATCATCAACCTTGTTGCAAATACTGCTAGCATTCAGATTGAGAGAGTTTAATTCTTCCCGTTTAACATTACTGTGAAAGCTGATTCTCTTTTATGCTTTGTCTGTTTTCCAATCTTGCTTATTGCTTTTCTACTTACTGTTACAAGTTTTCCTTCCTTCTTACATGAGCTTTCTGTCTGGTTCACATTCCCCTGGCAATCCATTTTAAATCCTACCCAACAGAAAGGATAAATCTCTCTGTGAGGCCTTTAATCCTGGTCCTGCTAAAATTTAACTCATTTACTGTATGTAGTTACATCTGCCCTAGAAGCAGTCCCATTGCCTCAGAAATCTGATGCCCTCTCTTCTGCACAAGTTCTCCAGACATGCTAACTAGCATGAAAAACTGGAAGTTTATCCTGAGATTACTGTAATTTCTTTCCCAGCTCCCTAAAGTCTATTTTCAGCACCTCTTCCCAGTTCCTGTCTATGACATTGGTACAAATATGGACCATGAACGCCTGGCTGTTCACGCTCCAACATAAGAATGTCTTGCAGCTGATCTGTGACAGCTTTGACTCTGGCATCAAGGAGGCACCTGTAGCCACCAAAGAATCCTAGAAAGCATCCTATCTGGATGCATCACAGTGTGGTATGGCAACTGCTCTTCCCAAGGCCACAAGAAACCACAGAGACAAAAACAAAGTTGCTGGAAAAGCCTAGCAGATCTGGGGAAAACAGAGTTAAAGTTTTGGGTCCAGTGACCCTTCCTCAGTTCTGATTTACAACATCCGCAGTTCTTTTGGTTTTTCGAGAGTTGTGACACAGCCTATTCCACAACCCAAACCAACCTTTCATCCATTGACTCCATCTGTACTTCTCGCTGCCTCGGGAAAGCAGCCAACATAATCAAAGACTCCTCCAGCCCGGTTGTACTCTCTTCCACCCTCTTCTGTTGGGCAGAAGATATAAAAGTTTGAATAAATATATGAATAACTCTTCCCCGCTGTTCTCAGACTTTTGAACAGACCTCTCACATGTTAATTCTGATCTCTCTCTCTCTATATACACCTTCTCTGTGGCTGTAACAATGTCTCTGTACTCTGTTCTGCTACCCTGATACACTTTATATGGTATGATTTGCCTGTACTGCATGCAAAACAACACTTTTCACTGTATCTTGGTAATGTGACAACATTAAATAAAACTCAAAACTCAAAATGTTTATGTTCCCCTAATTCACAAATTCTCAAACATTACTGCTCTTCCACTTCTCTTCCTCCCCAGCTGGACTGCCTGTGGTGCCACAGACTTGACTTTGACATCCAGGAAGCTGTATTCAAAATGGAAAACCAATTATTGAGCAAAATCATTTCCTGCACTGCATGCTTGTTCATTTAGGCTGCCTGTCAGTCAACCATTCCCTAATTGCCTGCATGCTCCTAACCTGCAGTGTGACCACTTCCCTAAACACACCATCCTCATCGTCCTCTACCTTAGGGATGCACCACAGCTGTCACCCAAGTTTTGAAATCCAGAGCCCAAGCTTCTATAGATGGTGCCACCTCCTATGGATGTGTTTGCCCACATGGTCACATCCATGACTTGCCACATGCCACAGATTGTATATTCCATGCAGCCAAGCTGCCCTGTCACACTTTAACTTTACATACCGTCTATTATAAGTAGAATACCTTACCAGGTATTCACCAGCCAGTTCCTTTTGCTGAACCAAAATAAGAAGCTGATAGTGGGAGAAAATTCAATCCCCATATCAGCTTGTTTGTTCTAGAAGGCTCATTTTATCAAACAGGAACTATGTTACAATAAAATATTGAAAAGATCACATCAACACACTAAAGGCATCAATAGTTATTATGATGCTATCTGCTATGATGGCAGCTTGACTTAGTTGGTGGAGTTCTTGCCATAACATCATGTTTACAAGTCCCATTGCAGGCTTAATATGAGAATCATCAGGAATGATGCCTTAAATTGAGAAGTATAAGATGTTGTGAAACAAATTGTTGCACTAGAAAAACATTATCATGACTGCTTTGAGTGACCCGCTGTGTTACAAAAATAGGAATGGTTGCTCTTTGCAATGAAAAGAGATTTGCTTTAAGGTCCAGTGGAGTAGAGAAATAGTGAATTCAAGTAATTTGAGCAAAATATTATCCTCACAATCCCTGGGCATTTAAATCAGATATTTCAGCAGAAAAGGCGTTCGGACAGTTAGTAACAAAGTCACTTGGATAAAATTATTCTTCACCCTGTTCAGAGTCAATTGGATATAATGTTATGAAAATTGTTATTAACGTTTTGATGCTTTTCTTCATTGCAAACAATAATCGTAAAATTTACAAACAAGATAAGCTTGCAGAATGCTGTTTTACAAGCAAAGTTAAGCTCTAAACTGCACGGCCACACAACCACTGGGAAGCCCCATGTATATCAATCGTCATTCTGTTCTCTGATTGCCCCTTCTGAAAGCCACTGCCACGCATGGAGCTTCTGCGTTTGGGTGGAAAGACAAAACATTAGAGGGAGTGTTTCTTACGAGATTGCTACAAGCTTCAGATATTTAAAAAAAAGGTGCTGAGAAAGGGTCACCGCACCTGAAACATTAACTCTGATTTCTCTCCACTGAAGCTGCCAGACCTGCTCAGCTTTTCCAGCAATTTCTGCTTCTGTAGCTTCAGATATTACTTTATTTGGTCGTGGATCATGGGTGCCATGGGCTACACCTGCAATTATTGTCCATCCCTAATGACCCAGAGGACAGTTAAGAGTCAAACCACGTTATAGTATTGTGTCTGTAGGTCTGGAGTCGCATGTAGTCCAGACCAGGTAAGGATGGCAGAAATCCTTCACTAAAGGACATTAGTGAATCAAATGGGCTTTTACAAAAAATGACACTAGTTACATGCTATGGGTTAGCTTTTTTGTTCCAGATTTTTAAAAAATTGAATTTGAATTTCACATTGTGCCACTGTGGGATTTTAAATCCTTCTCCCCAGAAAGTTAGAGATAACAAGGTGTAGAGCTGGATGAACACAGCAGGCCAAGCAGCAGAACTAGTTCAGTCATATTACCGTAATGCCATTGTTTCACCCATAAAATGGGATACAGTGGAAAATGGGATTTGATGGAATACATTGGCAGATGAAATACATTGCTAGATGGAATTGACTGATAGATGGGATTGAGAGGCAGTCAGGATTTAATGGGATAAATTTAATGGGATGGTATTTGAATGTAGTTGGTATTGAATCCTGATTTGAAGAATGGAACTGTTGTTTGATTATGCTCTGTGTAATGGGATTGGAGCTTAATTTGGAAACAAAGTAGATTCTTATTCTAAACGCAATGACAATTATGTGAACTTCTGCAACACAGTGGGTAGGGGAGCATGTCCCATCTTCCCAGTGCCACCTTCTTCTTTGGCAGTCTCTCAGGGCCGAGGATGACTTTCTTCATTCCAGAGTTGTGGCTCTTGAGGTGTATATACAGGCCAATGCTGGATCTGCACACCCTGCTGCCGGTGGGGCTGGGGGTGTTTGAAGAGATGGGAGGGTTGGTTATTCAGGTTTCCACACACTCCTTCCACTGTTTAAGCTGGGCCACGAGGTCAGTCAGAAATCTCGAGATGGTTAGCATCTTCGCAGTTGCTAATTCTCCAGTCTGGTTGGTCTTAGGCAAGAGATTCCCATGAGCACCAATCAGGAGGTGGCATGGTGGCTCAGTGGTTAGCACTGCTGCCTCACAGCGCCAGGGATAGGGTTCAATTCCACCTTCAGGTGATTTTCTGTTAGGAGTTTGCACATTCACTCTAAGTGCGCATGGATTTCCTCCAGGCGCTCTGGTTTCCTCCCACAGTCCAAAGATGGGCAGGTCAGGTGGATTGGCCATGTTAAATTGCCCATAGTGCCCAGGGATGTGCAGGCTAGGTGGCTTAGCCATGGGAAATGCAGGGTTACAGGGATAGGATAGGAAGGTGGGTTTGGAAGGGATGCTCTTCTGGGGGTCAGTGTGGACTCGGTTGGCTTGCTTCTACACTGTAGGGACTCTATGAGTCATAAGGAAGTGGCATTTTTTTCACAGAGGCTTTGAGGACACCGTTGAAGAGTTTGTTCTGATGGAGCTTGGAGCAGTGAGTTGGTTTTGAAAGTTTTGTGTTTTCTCTCCGCAGATGCTACCAGACCTGCTGAGTTTCTCCAGCAATTTCTGTTTTTGTTGGTTTGAAAATCTTGTGTCAAGCTTATGGGTGGTGTGGTTTGCCCAATGCAGCTGATTAACAGTAACCAGTGCTTGGATGCTGGGGTCATTGGCCTGAGAAAGGACATTGACATTGGAGCATGTATCCTGGCTCTGGCTTGTAAAATCATCACTGGTGATGTTTCTCCGGGGATTTGAGATACCTACTGCACATTGTATATGTCTCTGATACATACAGGAAGGCAGGTAATAATACTATCTTGTAGATCATGAAATTCCTTGTACATTGAAACATACATGAATGTAAAATTAAGCGCTTTGGAGTTACCAAGGTGCACCAAGGGCCCAATTGTAATTCTGTTTAAAAACTGAAAGAACTGTGGATGTTGGAAAACAAAAACAAAAACAGAAATTGCTGGAAAAGCTCAATAGGTCTGTCAGTGTCTGTAGAGAGAAATCAGAGTTAATGCTTCGAGTCCAGTGGCCCTTACTGACCCAAACGTTAACTTTGATTTCTCTCACAGATGCTGCCAGACCTGTTGAGTTTTCCAGCAATTTCTGTTTATGTTTGTAATTCTATTGAAGTGGATGGGCTTTGAATGAGTTAAAATCTTGCCTGAAAATTTAAATGACAAAATAAAAGGTGCATCATAAAATCAAATCACATGGTATAATTAACGTCTTTGTTTTGTTGTATAAATCAAAACCATTAAGAAGGCACAAATGACAAGAGAGCTGTGAGTGTTGTTTTGAGTGTACGCTATGAGTGTGCGCTATGATCTGATAATCTGCCAGCAATGCATATTAGAAATTTAAGAGTGGCACCTCTCAATGTTTCACCACAACAAAACAGGTCTTTATATTGGGATGAATAAACCATCCTTTTTTTATGGTTTCCTTTCCAGTATGATAAGAACCAACTAAGTTAGTATTAGATGGAATCCTTGACATTTATGGGACAAATGGAGGACATTGTAATACTGAACTTCGATATGAGAGGCTCCTTCCAGGCAGTGCTGGGGGAGCTGGGTGGGATCTCTCAGTCATGCTCCCACAAATGGATCAGGACAGTGACTGATACACTGCAATAAGGACCACAACAGATCACTTCCTTTCCTGAGCACGAGGTCAGAGCTGCAGACCGGGCAGTGGGATTCGGAAACATTACTGTCTTCTCCCAGGTACAGGGTGCCATTGACTGCACACACATGGCACTGAGAGGGCAGTATTACAACGCTGCAAACTTCATCACCAGGAAGGCATTCCATTCCATTAATGATTGGGTGATCTGCGATCACTGTTACCATTCCCTGGAGCTGTGTGTCCACCAGCTTGCCATGGCTGTTACATCCTGAAGCACTCTCATGGACCTGGTGGGTTTAAGGAACAGGAACCTTACAAAGCTGGTTACTGCGCAAGGATTACCCATTGTGGCCATGGTTATGGCACCATTGCCTCCCATGCCTCAGTCAGGGTCATGGTGGAGCAAATGATGGAGTTGCTGAAGGTGTGGTCCTACTGCTTGGATTCATTTAGGAGGGCCCTCCAGTACAATCCAGACAGAGTGTGCTATGTCATCCTGGCAAGCTATGCTCTGCACAATTGGAACAGGCAATGAGGTGATGTACTTTTATACAGGAACTCGGAGAATGGGAGCAGTCTTCCAAGGAGGAAGGCAAGGACTTTGGAGTAGAGGAAGCTGTCTGTCTCTGTGACAGAGTTCTGCTACGTTGACAGACACCCGGTTCCAGTAGATGGGAGCTGGGTGCACAGACCATCATTGACTGAAGAATAGTTGTTGGTCATAATGCCAGCATTTTGTTCGCATTGTGGAAGTGAACTGCCCCTATTCATTTTGTTTGTGTTCATCTTTGCTGCCTGTAAATGAAAGCTTGTGTTTGGAATTGTCCAGATGCTTGCCTGTATGTGATGTCCCCTACAAGGTGTGGGTCCACATTGGGAATTGGGGACAGAGTAGAAGTGCAGATCTAGTGAGTGGCCCAGTGGTCAAACAGTGACAAGAGTGAGAGGATCGGGTTGTGTGTATGAGGGAGTATCCGCCATGCCAGCTACATGCTTTGAGCAGTGAAGTTGCTGTGCCATGATTTGCCAGTGAAGGGCAATGCCTCATTGCCAATGCTTGACCAAGTGCACAGCAGAGGTTCAAAGATGGTGAAGGTGCCAAGGATGCCAGCATTTCGGCAAATAGCCGTGAGCTTTTCCATTAACGGTGCCTGTTAGATGAGCAGCTGGAAGAACACATGACAGATGTGTTGGGGAGGGGCAAGTAGCTCATGAGGTGAGTTTGGTAAGGTACATCAAAAATCCTGTTAGGTGAAAATCTTTCCAAAACACTTGCCACAACTCACACTTAGCCAGAACAATGTAAGCTTCAGCCTGGTACTTTAACATTGGTTAGTTATGTACCTACTCTGCGCATCAAAACAATGGAGCAAGAACCATCTGCAGTCGTCTGGACAAATATCTACCATCCATAACCAGCCTCAAAGTGATAGCTGCCTGGGCTAGTTGGGGAGTAGTGCTGGGATGGATCAAAGGGAAATCACTGTCAAATTTTGTTTTGGGCACCAAATTGCTTTTTACTCTTTTTACTGTCTTTTCCAGTCACTAACAGACATAGGCCGGACTGTGGTGATATTAGAGGTGGACACTGAATGATGTAACATTTTGATTTCTAGGGGCTTTCCCTAACCTTGCTCCCCTCCTTCAAGTTGCCCCCTAATTGCATCCCCTGAAAAAATTTCAATCCTTGAGCTTTCACTTAGTGCATTTTCCAGGATTTTGGTACAGATTTAGTTTAAAGAATCCCTACAGTGCGGAAACAGGCCGTTCGGCCCAACAAGTCCACACCGCCCCTCCGAAGAGCATCCCATCCAGACCCATTCCCCATGTCTAACCCACCTAACCTAAACATCCCTGGATGTTATGGGCAATTTAGCATGGCCAATCCACCCAGCCTGCACATCTTTGGACTGTGGGAGGAAACCGGAGCACCCGGGGGAAACCCACGCAGACACAGGGAGAATGTGCAAACTCCACACAGACAGTTGCCTAAGGATGGAATCAAACCCAGAACCCAGGTGCTGTGAGGCAGCAGTGCTAACCACTGAGCCACCATGCCGCAAGAGAGAAAGACAGAGAGAATAAAGACAGTAGAAAGTGGGGCTTTCTTCACATGGCCCCATTTTAGAAAATATCACACTGAGCTGGACAGAAAAGGATTGTTCGAGTAAATCGTCTTGGCTGACATAAGCCTTTGGAGATTTTACTGTATTGAAGGAGCCGTATAACTGCAAGCTGTTTTTGGAGTCTTGTTTTGCTAAGTACCTTTATTGTTACTATTGTGCTAAATATTTCTTGTGTGTACAAATTTCCATCAATGCTTAATGTACTGACAGTGGGGAGCTGGGCTCAGAGGGAGTGCATGGATGCTGCTGATAAAGGGAATGGTTGAGCCTATCTTTGGCCCTGGAGGATGCTATTGCTGCTTCGTGGAGTTCATATAGAAAAGGCAGCAGCTATCTGAGTGCTATGTTTCACAGCAGCCCTTGAGAATACACCACGTTCCCCATATTATCTGGCTGCGACTGTCCAACTCAGTTTTGCGTGCCAAATGTTGTCGAACATCTTTAAGAGTACAAGTTGTACAGTTGGAAAATGTGGCAAGTGTTAACAGTTTGAATCACAGTATTGGACCTGAGGCTGTGAGTGACCAGGCTGATGCATCATGATACTATCACCTCTCTGAAGGTAAGTTGTCCTTTCTGGAAACAGAAATGTGGGGTTAATTTAATGTGGGCCTTACGGTTATTCTTTTGGCTGGGTCGTGTGTAAAATAGATAAATTTCCCAGCTCACAACTTTCCTGCCCTCTCCCTGACCTGACTGTCATAATGCAAAAGGGGGAAAATGCCAAAAACGTCTGTCTGCCACCTATATTCAATTCATTCCATGTGATCACAAGAAATGGCTGGAGGCTCTGGATACTGCAAAGGTGATGGGCCCTGACAACATTCCAAGAATAGTACTGAAGACATGTGCTCCAGAATTTGTCACACCCGTAGCCAAGCTGTTCCACTATGGCTACAACACTGCCAATTACTAATCATGTTGAAAATTTCTCAAATACTTCCCATATGCAAAAAGTAAGACAAATCCAACACAACCAATTACTGCCCCATTGGCTTAAACTAAAAATCATCAGTAAAGTGATGGAAGTTGTCATCAACAACACTGATAATTGCCCAATTGGCCATTCACTACTCCTCAGACACTGAAGCAGACCACATCCAAATTCAGCAAGGCCTGAATGGTATCTAGATTTGGGCTGACAAGTGGCAAGTAATATTAACACCACACAAGTGCTAGGCAATAGCCATCTTTAACAAGAGAGAATCTAACCAGTACCCTTTAACATTCAATGGGGTTGCTGAATTCCCCATTATCAAGATTCTAGCATTACCATTGACCATAAAATGAACTGGCCTTACCATATGAATATGATGATGAAGGGTCTAGGCCCGAAACGTCAGCCTTTCTGCTCCTATGATGCTGCTTAGCCTGCTGTGTTCATCCAGCTCTGCACCTTGTTGTCTCGGATTCTCCAGCATCTGCAGTTCCTTCTATCTCTTACCATATGAATACTGTGGTTATAACAGCAGGTCAGAGGTTAGGAATATTGCAATGAATGACTCATCTCTCGATTCCTCAGAACCTGTCCACCATGTACAAGGTTCAAGCCAGGATAATGATGGAATGATCCCTACTTGCCTGGATGGGTACAGCTCCAACAGCACTCAATAAACTTGACACTATCCAGTTCAAAGCAGCCTGATTGATTGGCACCATATCACCAATTATTCACTCCCTCCACCACTGATGCTCAGTGATACCACTATGCACTATTTAGAAGATGCACTGCCGAAAATCACCAAATATCCTTAGATAGCACCTGCCAAACCCAGAATGACAAGGGTAGAGAATACAAGGGAACACCACCACTTGTAGGTTCCTCTCCTAACCACTCACCATCCTGACTTGGGAGTATATGACCGTTCCTTCACTGTCGTTGGGTCAAAACCCTGGAATTCCCTCCCTAATGGCACTGTGGGTTAACCTACAGCACATGGATTGCAGCCGTTCAAGAAGGCAGCTCACCTTCTCAAGGCAAATTAGGGATGGGCAATAAATGCTGGCCAGCCAGCAACGCCCATATCCCATGGTTGAATTTTAAAAATATTTTAGGTAAATAATTAATGATCATTTCAATTTGTTAATTTAATAATATTTTAAGTAAATAATTAACGATCATTTCAATTTGCTAACAAGTTTATTGATCTGGAAAGTATGTTTCCCATGCCAATATACAGTTGACTTGAGCAATTGGGTGGAGTGGGCAGATGTTCGCAAAGGCCTACATGAAAAACCATGGGAGGAACTGGAAGGCGGGCTGCCCTGTCTGTCCATTAGAACCTGTTCCACACCACCTCTCTCCCACTTCATCCTCCCTTGCCCTTTGGGATTCCTTCCTATCCTAAGGCCCCTGGATACGGGAGGCGTTAGCTTAGTGGTATTATCACTGGACTATTAATCCAGAGACCTAGGAAATGTTCTGGGGACCTGGGCTCGAATACCACCACAGCAAATGGTAAAACATGAATTCAAAACAAAATAAAAATCTGGAATCGAGTCTAATGATGACGATGAAACCATTGTCAGAAAAAAACCCGTCTGGTTCACTAATGCCCTTTATAGAAGGAAACTGCCATCATTACTCTGGTCTGGCCCACATGTGACTCCAGACCCACAGCAATATGGTTGGCAGCGTCTGGACTCTTGAGCCTGGGGCTCCTGTACACCAGTGTGGAGCTGGAGGAACACAGCAGGCCAGGCAGCATCAGAGGAGCAAGAAAGCTGATGTTTTGGGTCGGGACCCTTCTTCAGAAATGGGGAAGGGGGAAGGGTTATCAGACCCCAGGAAGGTGTGAATTGTACTGAAGTTGAAGAAGGGTCCTGACCCGAAACATCAACTTTCCTGCTTCCCTGATGCTGCCTGGCCTGCTGTGTTCCTCCAGCTCTGCACGGTGTTATCTTTGACTCCAGCATCGACAGTTCTTACTATCTCCTCTACTCTGTCTGCTTTTACCTTTCTTTCCTTTCTCGTCTTTGTTTTTTCCTTTGTTTTAGTTTTTTATTTTTTTTTACTTACCTTTGGAGAGAGCTCAGTCATGGAAGCAGCAGCAGTGATGGAATTGGAGTCCGGAGCATGGCAGCAGCTGGGGCTGGCAGGACTTTGAGGGTCAGTTGTTGAGCATGGACGTTGTTTGCTGGTGGAGTCTTGTTGGCAGTTAGGGACTCAGCCCAGCACGGGGCAGACTGAGTCCCTGTGGGCAAAACCCAGTGAGGAGACACTGCAGGCCCATGGCTATAGAAGGAATGTAACGTTGAACTTTTAAGTTCATTTCTTGATTTTCCTACTTTATACTGAGAAGAACAGTAATGTTGAACTTTTAACTTATTTCTTTATTTGTGCCTAGGTACCTTTGTATCTAAGATGGAGCTGGGAATGGTGACTTGTACACTTTTTACTGTACTCCTGTATGCCTGTACTTGAGTGCATGTGACAGTAAAACCTAATTCCAATTCTTGCTGCCCTCTGGGCAATTAGGGATTGGCAATAAATATTGACCAAGCCAGCAACACCCACATCCCATAAACAATTTAGGAAAAGGATGGAACTCCCCCAGGCACCAATGTTCCTTTCCAAGCATCTTCCTGCACTCGTGGCAGTACCCAGTGTTGAATAAGTCAGTCAGTACCAGAAAGGGTTAAATGAGCTCCTCCCATCAGCAGAGAAAAACCTTTTCATGGCAGGGAGTGCGAGTGTGTGTGTGTGTGTGTGTACGTGTGTGTATGTGTGTGTGTGTGTGTGTGTGTGTGTGTACGTGTGTGTATGTGTATATGTGTACGTGTGTGTGTGTGTGTGTGTACGTGTGTGTGTGTACGTGTGTGTGTGTACATGTGTGTGTGTGTGTGTGTACGTGTGTGTGTGTACGTGTTTGTGTTTGTACGTGTGTATGTGTGTGTGTGTATACGTGTGTGTACGTGTGTGTGTACGTGTGTGTACGTGTGTGTGTGTACGTGTGTGTGTGTGCGCACAGTATCATGAGCATGGTATCAGTAGCTCAACTAACACCAGAATAAGGGATTAATGAATGTGAATCAAGCCAAAGTAACGCAGATGGCTCCCAGCGGTAATCAACATTTCCAATACTCACTGCTGAGTTCTGGAGCTGCTGTTACTGGTGGCTTGATTGGCCAATCAATCTGGCAGCCAGGACTTCCTGCTGACTGATGGCTGCAAGTCACGCTATTAAGTAATCTAGTATGCAGTGTGTAATAGCTGCAGAGCCGACTTTCTCAGCGTGAGTGAACTTCCAGCTGACTTTCCTTCCCGATGGTAAAATACAGCCCGTGGCATTTCTGAAGAAGGGTCCAGACCCGAAACGTCAGCTTTCCTGCTCCTCTGATGCTACTTGGCCTGCTGTGTTCATCCAGCTCTACGCCTTGTTATCTCAGATTCTCCAGCATCTGCAGTTCCTACTATCTCCCCTCAGCTTAGGGCTGACTTTTCCCAGCCCCTGAACGACATCAGCAATGGGGAGAAAATATGGCGAGAACCGAAAAGTTAGATTAGGAACAGATAAAAATGGAACAGGATTAGTCCATTCAGCCTTTCAAGCCTGTTCTGTCATTCAATATAATCATGGCTGATCATTGGTCTCAAAGTCATTTTCCCATTTGCTCTCCATACCCTTTGATGCCAGTTAAGTCTAAAAAATCATCTCTTTCTTGAATGTATGCTGTGACCCAGACTCCACAGCCTTCCATAGTAGTGAATTTCACAGGCTAACTGTCCTCTGAGTACAGAAATCTTTTCTCATCTCAGTCCTAGATGAGTCCTATGGCAATATCCAGTGATCTGGTTACTTGACCTATGGTTTCCAAAAAGAATTGTCATCAGTCACTTCCTCACAGGTCTTCTCCGCTTTATCTGCTACATGGGGTATCAGATACATGCAAGAGACACCATTTATATGACAACACAAGTACTGTTTGAATAGTGCAACTGCAGAGAGCCACAGGATAGGTGCACATTGTTACATTACCTGCTGCTACAAAATCACTGATAAGATGCTATGTCAAATGTACCAAAGAAATCTAAAAAATTATTTACCACAAAACAGCAATTAAACAGGCCTATAGTTAAATTTACCTAAGATCATAATATTGAGCATGTATGTAGGAATCGGAGTGATCAGATGGATATATTCCAAGCAGACCATGGCTTATACAAAGTGGAGAATGGATCATTGATGTACAAGTCGGATAGTTGAGATTGATACATGCAGGTGTAGAAAAGAGTTAAGGAGGAGATCGAAAGGAAACAATTATATTTGCAATGCTGCTTTTCTTTCAACTTGAAGGAGAGAGTTCATAACCTTGAAACTGGTGTTGATGAAATTGCAGTTTAATAATGTAAGCCACGAACGTCAGAGAGTGGGTGATGATCAGACTACAATTCAGAGACAAGAAGGTTTCTTCCTTGTCTTTCTCGACGACAGAATGTGACAGGATTGAAGATGAGTCTGGGAGAGAAGAAAACATTAGAAAGTTCAAAATGAAGGAAACAATTCTCTGAGTACACACTGATGGCCACACATCATTGAGAGAATCCTCCACCACTGTGCTCAGGATCCATTAAGTCAATGGGCAGAAATGTGACCATAAGATGCCCACCTTTCACTAACACTCATGATCAAAAGGGAAAGGTCACCTGAGGACTCCCAAACAAAAAGAGTTATGAATCCTGTGAACTTGCGATAAAAGCATGAAAAGATTGAATCCGACAACTAGGAAGAGTACACACAGGTCCTTCCTCTCCCACATACCGGTGGATGTACTGCTTTCCTCCAGCATTTAGTGTTTTTGTTTAGCACTGAAACCTGAGCATTTTCTAGATCTGTCTGCTCATTATGCACTTGACCTTTGGAGGTTTTAATAGTTGCAAATCTCAGCCAAAACATGGAGTAAGATTCTTGCGTTGATGGTGACCCTGTGGCATGTGTTACATTTTAACTAGGATCTTTGTGTTTTATGATATTTAATTTCGGGAGCATAAAAGTGTGAGCTGGTTACTTATTAATTGTACAATTTGTTTGAGTGAGTCAGCCCTATATAAGATCGTAAGAAACATGAGAGCAGACACATCTGGGCTGCATTGCTTCCTGAGAGAATTAATCTGTTCTTCAATTGTTAGTTGTCAAATCGAATGCTTGATTCCATCAGCATGGCAGAAGGCCATTTAAAGAGAAACTATGATGAGCTTTCTTTAGTATTTACTCACTTTAAGATAGACTTAAAATGGTGCAATGCAAGAGAATATAATGAACTATCTTTTAACAAGTCTGCAATGTGCTCAGGTACTGTTAGGGTCAAGTGTAGAACACCTGTGGAACTCAATACAATTATTATTAGGAGTTAGTAAACTAAGATTTAACTCAAACAAATTATGCAAAGCCAGGTTCAAGGCTGGTGACATATTTGATTTGTGAAGCATCAAATGCAGACTGTGGTTCTGAGCACCATTCACCATGTGTAAAAGCTCATCCTTGGTTAATGGACTGACTTACAAAGCCGAATCTAGCCCAGTTAGGATTATATTCACTAGAGTTCAGAAGAATGACGGGGGCATCTCAAAGAAACCCACAAAATGTTAACAGGACCAGACAGGTAAATGCAGGAAAGATGTTTCCGAAGACTGGGAAGTCCAGAACCAGGTTTCACAGTATAAGGATACAGGATAGGCCATTTAAGCCTGAGCTGAGGAGAAACATATCCACGCAGGGAATGCTGAGCCTGTGGAGTCCTCTAACACAGAAAGTTGCTGAGGCCAAAACATTGAATGTTTCATCTTGAAAACAGTCCACATTATAGAAGAGGATGTGCTGGAGGTCTTAAGACACATAAAGAGAGGTAAATCCCTGATACCAGATCAAATGTATCCCAGGACATTGTCAGAAGCTCGGAAAGAAATTGAAGGGTCCCTAGCTGAGATATTTGTATCATTCACAGCCACGGTGAGGTAATGGAAGATCGGAGGGTGGCTAATGTTGTGCATTTAAGAAAGGATGCAAGAAGAAGCCTGGGTATGACATCACTGGAGGGTAAGTTGTTGGAGGGGATTCTGAGAGATAGGACTTACATGCATTTGGAGAGACAATGAGTAATTAGGGATAGTCAGCATGACTTTGTGCATGGGAAGTCATGCCTCACAAACTTGAGGATGTTACAATGAAAATGGATGAAGGCAGAGCAGTACAGGTTATCTACATGGACTTTAGCAAGGCCTTTGACAAGATTCTGCATGGTAGACTGGTTAGTAAAGTTAGATCGCACGGGATTCAGGGAGAGCTTGGCAATTGGATACAAAATTGTCTTGATGGTAGGAGGCAGAAGATGGTGTTGGAGGGTTGTTTTCGGACTGGAGGCCTGGGACCAGTGGTGTTCTACAAGGATCGGTGCTGGGTCCACTGTTGTTTGTCAATATATAAATGATTTGGATGAGAACAAAGGAAGCATGGCTAGTAAGTTTGCAGGATGACACCAAAACTGGTGATATATCTAAGACTAGAAAGGGATCTTGAACAAATGGGCCAATGGGCTGAGGAGTGTCAGAGGAAGTTTAATTTAGTTCAATGTAAGGTGTTGCATTTTGGTAAGATGAACAATGGTGGGGCTTACACAGTTAACGGTAGGGCCCTTGGGGAGTGTTGTCAAACAGAGAGACCTTGGGGTATAGGTATGTTGTTACTTGAAAGTTGTGTCACAGATAGGGTGATGAAGAAGGCGTTTGATATGCTTGCCTTCGTTACTCAGACCATTGAGTATAAGAGTTGGGACATCATGTTGAGGTTGTACAGAATGTTGGTGAGGCCACTTTTGGAGTACTCTGTGCAGTTCTAATCGTCCTGCTATAGGAAGTATATTGTTAAGTTGGAAAGGGTACAGAAGAGATTTACCAGGATGTTGCCAGGACTGGGGAATTTTAGTTATGAGGAGATGTTGGATAGGCTGGGATTTTTCTCGCTGAAGCATAGGAGGTTGAGGGGGTGAAGTTTATAAAATCATGAGGGGCATAGATAAGGTGAATAGCAAAGGTCTTTTTCCTAGAGTGGGGGAGGTCAAAACCAGAGGGCATATTTTTGAGGTGCGAGGAGAAAGATTTAAAAGGGATCTGAGGGGAAGCTTTTTCACACAGAGGGCGGTTCGTATGTGAAATGAACAGACACATTTACAACATTTAAAATACATTTGGACAGGTACATGAATAGGAAAGGTTTAGAGTGATATGGGCCAAGTGCAGGTCTGGCAGTGCTTGTAACGAGATAAACAGTGTTAACGCTTGCAGTCTAGTGACCCTTCATCAGAACCTGAAAGTAGCTGGGAAATTGTGGTATTGATGCCATTGTTGGGAGATGGGAGTGGTGGGGAAGGAGTAAGTCAAATACATGGAGATGCTGCTGAGAGAGAGAGAGAGAAAGGAGATGAAGATAAAAGGATTGCTGAAGATGGGCTGGGAAGGAGATAAATATTGAATGGGTACTACAGGGACGTGTGAATAGCAGGGAGCAACCCATACAGATTCATACACATTCAGCATAACATCCCGAAACTCACAAATGAAATTGCTTACCACGTCTTCATTTACTAAACACATGAAATGTAAAATATTTTATTCTTAAAGATACACATTATTCTTAACATAGTCGACCACATTTCCCCCACTACCTGCCCTCTGTTTCTCGAGGAAGTGTCCCTTGCTGCAGATATTTAAATAGGTAGAAACAGCCTCCAATACCATCTGCATTGATTGCTTTAGTTCACAAATTAAATGATTGGCACATGGTCAAAGTTTTATAAGGTCAAAAGAAATCCTTCCAGATCAGAGTGTAATCTTAATTTTTCAACTTTTGGGTAGAAATGCAAACATCAATCCTGTGAAACATAATTAAAGGGTTTTCAACCAGATTTCAGTAAATCTTTGTGATTAAGGTGTAATGTTCTGTTAGAATGAGGGAAATGTTCATTTAATTGTTCAATCTTTTAACTTGTGTTTGTGTGCAACTTTCCCCTCTCACTGAGACTATACTGCCTTGACCCTTTCAGGCTTGAATCTGGTGCATTGCTTCTTTACACTGAAGAATCCACTCATGAGAATGGAACATTAGTTGCTGTCTGAGGGCATCTGCACTAGTCCTGTACCATAAGGAACAGGCTTACGTCGTTGCATGACAACTGGTCTCCTAATTTCCAAAAAGTACAAATCTAACTGTCACTGCATTTGTTTCCTGTGTTGGCAATATCTCATCTTTGCACGCTAACCATTGCTCTGAAGCCAATTCAGACATGTTCAAGGTCTCCAGGCTGCTCCTGTTTGCTTTGCCATAAACCGGAGACCATGTTATTTTCATCAAAAAGGTGACAGATGCAGGGAAAAAGATGCTGAGTTTTGATGTAATTGATTTTCCTACACTTGCCTTCTCAAGAGATTGGCCCTTTAAGTATGAATGTGCAAGGCAGCCATCTTCATTATTTGAGGAAATGAGCCGTACACATCACACTGTCCTCAGGCTGCCAGGTAAGAGATGATAGCAGCCTTTAAACCCTCAGCCAAACTATGACAGTCTACTCAATGCCAAATTATCCTCTGCCTATCTCAAACTTAATCAAGAAACACAGAATGATGAAGAGACATCTCAATCTTAAATAAATATTAGCTGCCTTATCAACATCCAGGAGAGCATCTGGAACATGGGCTGCACCTGTTAAATTGACAGTTGAGAAATGCTTGCTCCTTCATCAACATAGCTTTGTGGTGTTTATCAGAGCTGTGCCAATATGTTCCATCTGTCTGCTAATCATTTCATATGACAACCCTTCAGAGGAATCACTTGCTGACAGAATGCAAAACAAAAGGCTTTTCTCCCCGTAGTTCATGGTATATTCCTCTTTACTTCATTTTAAGAAATTGCTACCACCACAGAGCCTTGGCAGATACTAATGCAGACTGCTGATAGGCTGTGATGCTTCAAGTAATGTGTGCCACTTGTGTGCGTCAATTTTGGCACTTCCTTCTTTTCTTAGACACATTTTCCGTGTTATCCCGTGCAGAGTACAGCGGTATCACCATTAACAGCTGATTTATTCTACCTTGGCCCAAGTGTGTGTTTCCTGTTTGCGAATGACCTAAGAATAATCATAGGCACTATACAAATGCAAGTTGTTGTTTTCTGAGTGGAAAGTGCGTGTTTAATGATCCTGCATTTTGAGGGAATTCTACCGACTTTTCTTTGCGCAGAGAGACAGAGAGAGAGAAAGAAAGTTGTCAACACCAGAAATCCAGCTGCATCCGATTCCTCATCCGAGGGACTAGGATTGAAACTCCGACCAAACTCTTCGCCCATATCCTGATGCCACCTACATTTATTTGCGAGAGATAGTAGGAACTGCAGATGCTGGAAAATCTGAGATAACAAGGTGTAGAGCTGGATGAACACAGCAGGCCAAACACCATCATAGGAGTGGGAAGGCTGACGTTTTGGGCCTAGACCCTTCATCAGAAATGGGGGAGGGGAAGGGGGTTCTGAAATAAATAGGGAGAGAGGGGGAGGCGGATAGAACATGGATAGAGGAGAAGATAGGTGGAGAGGAAACAGGTCAAAGAGGCAGGGATGGAGACAGTAAAGGTGAGTGTCGGTGGGGAGGTAGGGAGGAGATAGGTCAGTCCAGGGAGGACGGAAAGATCAAGGGGGCGGGATGAGGTTAGTAGGTAGGAGAGGGGGTGGGGCTTGAGGTGGGAGGAGGAGATAGGTGGGAGGAAGAACAGGTTAGGGAGGTGGGGACAAGCTGGGCTGGTTTTGGGATGCGGTAGGGGGAGGGGAGATGTTGAAGCTTGTGAAATCCACGTTGATACTATTGGGCTGCAGGGTTCCCAAGCGGAATATGAGTTGCTGTTCCTGCAACCTTCGGGTGGCATCGTTGTGGCACTGCAGGAGGCCCAGGATGGACATGTCATCTGAGGAATGGGAGGGGGAGTTGAATTGGTTCGCGACTGGGAGGTGCAGTTGTTTATTGCGAACCAAGCGTAGGTGTTCTGCAAAGCGGTCCCCAGACTCCGCTTGGTTTCCCCGATGTAGAGGAGGCCACAACGGGTACAGCGGATGCAGTATACCACATTAGCAGATGTGCAGGTGAACATCTGCTTGATGTGGAAAGTCTTCTTGGGGCCGGGGATGGGGGTGAGGGAGGAGGTGTGGGGGCAGGTGTAGCACTTCCTGCAGTTGCAGGGAAAAGTGCCGGGTGTGGTGGGGCTGGAGGGGAGTGTGGAGCGGACAAGGGAGTCACAGAGAGAGTGGTCCCTCCGGAAAGTAGATAAGGGTGGGGAGGGAAAAATGTCTTTGGTGGTGGGGTCGCATTGCAGATGGCGGAAGTGTCGGAGGACGATGTGTTGGATCCGGAGGTTGGTGGGGTGGTACGTGAGGACGAGGGGGATTCTTTTTTGGTTGTTATTGCAGGGACGGGATGTAAGGGATGAGTTGCGGGAAATGCGGGAGATACGGTTGAGGGCGTTCTCGACCACTGAGGGGGGGAAGTTGTGGTCCTTGAAAAACGAGGACATCTGAGATGTACAGGAGTGGAATGTGTCATCCTGGGAGCAGATGCGGCGGAGGCAAAGGAATTGGGAATAGGGGTTGGCATTCTTGCAGGAAGGTGGGTGGGAGGAGGTGTATTCTAGGTAGCTGTGGGAGTCGGTGGGCTTGAAATGGATATCGATTTCTAGGTGGTTGCCCGAGATGGAGACAGAGAGGTCCAGGAAGGTGAGAGAGGTGTTAGAGATGGTCCAGGTGAACTTAAGGTTGGGGTGGAAGGTGTTGGTGAAGTGGATGAACAGTTCGAGCTCCTCATGGGAGCACGAGGCGGCGCCAATACAGTCATCAATGTAACGGAGGAAGAGGTGGGGTTTAGGACCAGTGTAGGTACGGAAGAGGGATTGTTCCACGTAACCTACAAAGAGGCAGGCATAGCTTGGGCCCATGCGGGTACCCATGGCCACCCCCTTTGTCTGTAGGAAGTGGGAGGAATTGAAAGAGAAGTTGCTGAGGGTGAGACGAGTTCGGCTAAGCGGATGAGGGTGTCAGTGGAGGGGGTCAGGTCGGGCCTGCGGGACAGGAAGAAGCGGAGGGCCTTTAGGTCATCTGTATGGGGAATGCAGGTGTACAGGGACTGGACGTCCATGGTAAAGATGAGGTATTGGGGACCGGAGAATTGGAAGTTCTGGAGGAGGTGGAGGGCGTGGGTGGTGTCACGGACGTAGGTGGGGAGTTCCTGGACCAAGGGAGAGAAAATGGAGTTGAGATAGGTGGAGATAAGTTCGGTGGGGCAGGAGCAGGCGGAGACAATGGGTCGACCAGGGCAGTCAGGTTTGTGGATTTTGGGAAGGAGATAGAATTCATCTCCAACTGCCGTCGAGACATCAATCACCTCAAACTCTCCACCCCTCTCACCCACTCCAACCTCTCCCCCGCAGAACGTGCAGCCCTCTGCTCCCTCTGCTCCAATCCCAACCTCACCATAAAACCCACGGACAAGGGAGGCGCAGCTGTAGTATGGCGCACTGACCTCTACATCACCGAGGCCAGACGCCAACTCTCCGACACCTCCTCCTACCGCCCCCTTGATCATGACCCCACCCCCGAGCACCAAACCATCATCTCCCAAACCATCCACAACCTCATCACCTCAGGTGACCTTCCACCCACGGCCTCCAACCTCATCGTTCCCCAACCCCGCACTGCCCGCTTCTATCTCCTTCCCAAAATCCACAAACCTGACTGCCCTGGTCGACCCATTGTCTCCGCCTGCTCCTGCCCCACCAAACTTATCTCCACCTATCTCGACTCCATTTTCTCGCCCTTGG
>NC_063336.1:23662032-23715081 GCF_021869965.1 Rhincodon typus
TATCTCCACCTATCTCGACTCCATTTTCTCGCCCTTGGCCCAGGAACTCCCTACCTACGTCCGTGACACCACCCACACCCTCCACCTCCTCCAGAACTTCCAATTCCCCGGTCCCCAACACCTCATCTTTACCATGGACGTCCAGTCCCTATACACCTGCATTTCCCGTACAGATGGCCTAAAGGCCCTCTGCTTCTTCCTGTCCCGCAGGCCCGACCTGTTGCCCTCCACTGACACCCTCATCCGCTTAGCCGAACTCGTCTCACCCTCAACAACTTCTCTTTCAATTCCTCCCACTTCCTACAGACAAAGGGGGTGGCCATGGGTACCCGCATGGGCCCAAGCTATGCCTGCCTCTTTGTAGGTTACGTGGAACGATCCCTCTTCCGTACCTACACTGGTCCTAAACCCCACCTCTTCCTCCGTTACATTGATGACTGTATTGGCGCCGCCTCGTGCTCCCATGAGGAGCTCGAACTGTTCATCCACTTCACCAACACCTTCCACCCCAACCTTAAGTTCACCTGGACCATCTCTAACACCTCTCTCACCTTCCTGGACCTCTCTGTCTCCATCTCGGGCAACCACCTAGAAATCGATATCCATTTCAAGCCCACCGACTCCCACAGCTACCTAGAATACACCTCCTCCCACCCACCTTCCTGCAAGAATGCTATCCCCTATTCCCAATTCCTTTGCCTCCGCCGCATCTGCTCCCAGGATGACACATTCCACTCCCGTACATCTCAGATGTCCTCGTTTTTCAAGGACCACAACTTCCCCCCCTCAGTGGTCGAGAACGCCCTCGACCGTGTCTCCCGCATTTCCTGCAACTCATCCCTTACACCCCGTCCCCGCAATAACAACCAAAAAAGAATCCCCCTCGTCCTCACGTACCATCCTATCAACCTCTGGATCCAACGCATCATCCTCTGACACTTCCACCACCTGCAATGCGACCCACCACCAAAGACATTTTTCCCTCCCCACCCTTAAGTACTTTCCGGAGGGACCACTCTCTCCATGACTCCCTTGTCCGCTCCACACTCCCCTCCAGCCCCACCACACCCGGCACTTTTCCCTGCAACCGCAGGAAGTGCTACACCTGCCCCCACACCTCCTCCCTCACCCCCATCCCTGGCCCCAAGAAGACTTTCCACATCAAGCAGATGTTCACCTCACATCTGCTAATGTGGTATACTGCATCCGCTGTTCCCGTTGTGGCCTCCTCTACATCGGGGAAACCAAGCGGAGTCTTGGGGACCGCTTTGCAGAACACCTATGCTCGGTTCGCAATAAACAACTGCACCTCCCAGTCGCGAACCATTTCAACTCCCCCTCCCATTCCTCAGACGACATGTCCATCCTGGGCCTCCTGCAGTGCCACAACGATGCCACCCGAAGGTTGCAGGAACAGCAACTCATATTCCGCTTGGGAACCCTGCAGCCCAATGGTATCAATGTGGACTTCACAAGCTTCAAAATCTCCCCTCCCTCTACCGCATCCTAAAACCAGCCCAGCTCGTTCCCGCCTCCCTAACCTGTTCTTCCTCCCACCTATCTCCTCCTCCCACCTCAAGCCACACCCCCATTTCCTACCTACTAACCTCATCCCGCCTCCTTGACCTGTCCATCCTCCCTGGACTGACCTATCCCCTCCCTACCTCCCCACCTACACTCACCTTTACTGGCTCCATCCCGCCTCTTTGACCTGTCTGTTTCCTCTCCACCTATCTTCTCCTTTATCCATCTTCTATCCGCCTCCCCCTCTCTCCCTATTTATTTCAGAATCCCTTTCTCCTCCCCCATTTCTGATGAAGGGTCTCGGCCCGAATCATCAGCCTTCCTGCTCCTATGATGCTGTTTGCCCTGCTGTGTTCATCCAGCTCTACACCTTGTTATTTTACATTTATTTGCAGTGGGTTGGGAAGGAGTGGGCAATGGTGGTACCAGCTAAGGCAAGGGAAAAGGAAATGTTCTCATACCCAAAAGTTCTGATATGTCACGGTGGGATAAGGCAGAATTCCACCCTCTTCCTGACAGCAGATAACACACTCCATGGCTGTGAGAAACTTCACACATGATCCTGAACTTCATTAAGAACTTACACATTGCAGTAGAGGTTACTGGATGTGGAGAGGGGAGGCTTTGGCGAGGATGGCTGGACTGTGCAGAAGCAAGGGAGTGCCCTGATGTTTTTGTTTATCCAATCCTCAGGTCAGGGATGGTGGGTTTAATTGTTTGACACCACTACTGCCCAGTGAACTCAGCTAACTGAGGAAAGGCCCTGGACACAAAAAGAAGAGCCATTTTCTATGAATAGAACCCATTTACCTTGTTTTGGAATGAACTCACAATAACAGGCTTGCACTACATGTCAGATAGATGTAAGAAATGTGGCACTTCTGCTGTGCCACACCCTGCCTGGCAGTACATACAACTGCAACGCCAGCAAAGTCACATTACACCATTGCAGACCTGTCTTACCCAACAGACCTTGGGAGGTTAAGACAAGTGACACACTATGGAACTTTTACAAGTTATTGACTCACGGAATTGATTATTGTTGATTCACATCCACAATCTTTCTGTCTCATCCACGCCCACCAACAGACCTCTCCATACAGAAGAAGAGCAACTAAGTGTCAAATGGTCAAGGCAGGATACTCAATCTGTTTTGATCGGTTTCTACTGGAAGTTGAAACGGGGGCTTAGGGAGAAAGGTTTGTTATTTGGGTTAAGAGGCTGGGTTTTTTTTAAAGGTTTGAAAACCACACTGCCAAAGCATTTTTAACTCCAATCCGGGGAGTAAAAGTGGTGTGGACACAAGATTAAGATTGCAGAGGTGGGAGATGTGGGAGGACAGACCGATAGGTAAAGAGGTGATGAGATGGGTAAGCAATACATAGCCAGATAGAACATTTTGGTACTACCTTTGTCCCCCCTCTATTTTCAGCATTTTCAGATACATTGTGATCTGATATTCAGAAAGGGAAACTGAGATAGAACTATAGTGTTAAAGAGAGAGAGTAAAGGAGATTTGAAGAGATTTTGATGGCATCAGCAAAGGAAACCCTGAGAGAACTTCTCAGCTGTGCACTTCTTGTTTGGACTTGAAGGTTAGAAATCAGTGACAGTGAATCCAAGACATCCAGGTACTCGAATCAACAAAGTTTAAGTGCTTCGGACATCACAAAGGAGGCTTTGTGCATCTCTTCAGAAAAATGTTACAAAAATATAAAACAAAAACAGAAATTTCTGGAGAAACTCAGGGTCTGGCAGTATCTGAGAAGGGAAAGCAGAGTTAATGTTTTGAGTCTGGTAACTCATCTTCAGAACTGATGAAGAGTCACTGGACTCAAAATGTTAACTCTGCTTTCTCTTCCCACAGATGTTGCTGGGCCTGCTGAGTTTCACTATCTGTTTCTGTTTATGTCTCAGATTTTCAGCATCTGAGCAGTTCTTTGTTTTATAGAAATATAAGTTGCTGTTGTAATGCACAATGGGCTGATTGGTCTATTCCTAGTCTTATGTCTTATGGTCTGATGAAGCTCAGAGAGTTTGGTTAACATGTCTAGAAATGAAATGAGGGATGTAAGTGATTTTCAATATAACACAATAGATTGAAAAAGGCCATCTGTCAGCCAGTGGGAGTCAGCGATTGGTTTATCTTTATACTTGCATTTGGCACCATCAATTAAAGCTCACAACATAATGAATAGTTAACTAGATTAGAGTAGACAGTGCTCAGCTAAAATGGAACAGACAATCCTGCAGCAAACAGAAGCTGTTACAAAATACTTTAAAGGCTATTATCCCACACTTGATACCAGCTCAGACCTGACACAGGATAGTGAGTAATCACACCAATCAGGTTGTAAAAGAAAATGATAACTGATATGTATGCATTAATGAGGTTGGACAATTATAAAGTAATAAAATGCAACAGTGACAGTCAAGTTGATCACTAATGCCACTTGACATTGGTCAGAGTTATTCAATATTCTATATGTTTATATCTACTCTGTACAAGGCATAGTACCACATCTGCCAGATATTTCCACATTTAATGAAAGAAAAAAAGAGTGAAAAGAAGAAAGACTGACTTGCATTTATATAGCATGTTTCATTCTCAAGTGCTTTACAATGAATAAAGAACTTTTGAAGATATTGCTGTTGGCAGGTGATGGAGCAATATTAATGTCACTGGATTAGAACTGCATATTTATGTTCTAAAGATATAGGTTCAAATCCTGAATTAGCAGATGGTGAAATTTGAATTCAATAAAAAAATTGGAAATTTTAAAAAAATGGTGGTCATGTCAATTGTTTTAAATATCAACCTTGTTCAACAATGTCCTTTAACAAAAGAAATCTGTCTGGTCTGCATGTAATCCCAGACCCACAGCAATGTGGCGGATTCTTAATTGCCCTTTGGGCACTTAGAGATTGAATTTGGAACAAGTTGCTTGCCTAGCTAGTGATATCCTCTTTCTAATACCACAGACGCTATCTGGACACGTCGGGAAACTTCAGGTTTCAACTGCTTCATCTCAGTCAGGAGAGATGACAAGAAGGTCTGATTTGAAGAAGTGATGCAAGTTCAATACATATAATTATTTTGTAAGCTCCTGACAGACAAAACTCTATTATAAATTCAAGTTTTCAATGATGGATCATTTGCAATGGTGGTTGCTACTAATATTTATAAAATGCTGTTGTGTTGTTATCACCTAAAACTATCGAACAGGGTAACCTACTGTGCATAATGGGTGTGCCTAGCTATGTGCTGTGAGCAGATGAGTTGCTCCTGTGCCATTTTGTTGCCAGTAAGAGGCAAACTCAGATTGTCATGCTTTACTAGGTGCACAACGAACATATAAAGATGGACAAGGTCCGAAGTCACATGACACCACGTTATAGTCCAACAGGTTTATTTGCAATCACGAGTTTTCGGAGCATAGCGAGAGAGAAGCACACAGACACACAATTAATAGGCAGAGAGAGATCAAGGTCAGAGAGATCAAAAGGCCATACAAATAGCGTGAGTGGCGTGCCAAGTAATAAATCCCTGCAGGTGATCCAAACTGTTAGACAGTGTGAGTAAAGTGTCAACAGCCAAATAACAAGCGAAGGTATGACCTATAATCCGATTAAATGATGTTAAGGGATAATTACAAAAAATTTAAAATAAGGTGGTGCTGGATACAAACCAAATGACAGAAATAACATGATCGATATAAGAGTCACATGCCGAGGGTCGAACTAAAGTAATAAGTAATCCAAAACTGTACAAGCTAATTAAGGTAAACAGATCATAAAAAATTATCAAGTGATGGTGACAAAACAGGACAATAAGGACGATTTTACAGATACAGAACAGTGTGGTGGGGGTGACATTATAGCATGACATGAACACAAAATCCGGGTTGAGGCCATCTTCGTGGGTATAGAACTTGGCTATCAGTTTCTTCTTGATGATTCTGCATTGTTGTGTATCTCGAAGGCCACCTTGGAGGACGCTTACCCAAAGATCGGAGGCTGAATATCCTTGACTGCTGAAGTGTTCCCTGACCGCAAGGGAACATTCCTGTCTGGCAATTGTGCAGTGTCCGTTCATCCGTTGTCATAGCATCTGCATGGTTTCGCCAATATACCGTGCCTCAGGGCATCCGTGCCTGTAGCGTGTGAGATAGACAACATTGGCTGAGTCACATGAGTATCTGCCGTGCATGTGGTGGGTGGTGTTCACATGTGTGATGGTAGTATCCATCGATGATCTGACATGTCTTATAGAGGTTGCCATGGCAGCGTTATGTGGTGTAGTGATCGATGTTGTCCTGAAGGCCAGGTAGTTTGGTGTGAGCGATGGTCTGTTTAAGGTTTGGCAATTGTTTGAAGGCAAGAAGTGGAAACGTAGAGAAGATCTTAGTGAAATGCTTGTCATTATCAATGACATGTTGAAGGCTGTGAAGAACATGGCGTAGTCTTTCCGCTCTGGGGAAGTACTAGACGATGAAGGGTGCTCTATCAGTCTTATCCTGTGTCTGTCTTCTGAGAAGGTTGTTGTGGTTTTGTTTGCTGTGGCATGTTGGAACTGGCGATTGATGAGTTGAGCATTGTATCCCGTTCTTATGAGGGCGTCCTTCAAAACCTTTAGGTGTCTGTCACTTTCCTCCCCATCTGAGCAGATCCTGTGTATGTGTAGGGCTTGTCTGTAGGGGATGGCTTCTTTAATATGTTTAGCGTGGAAGCTAGAGAAGTGCAGCATCATGAGGTTATCCATCATGAGGTTATCAGTTACTAGTGGTGTACCGCAAGGATCTGTTTTGGGGCCACTGCTGTTTGTCATTTTTATAAATGACCTGGATGAGGGCGTAGAAGGATGGGTTAGTAAGTTTGCGGATGACACTAAAGTCGGTGGAGTTGTGGATAGTGCGGAAGGATGTTGCAGGTTACAGAGGGACATAGATAAGCTGCAGAGCTGGGCTGAGAGGTGGCAAATGGAGTTTAATGCGGAAAAGTGTGAGGTGATTCACTTTGGAAGGAGTAACAGGAATACAGAGTACTGGGCTCATGGTAAGATTCTTGGTAGTGTGGATGAGCAGAGAGATCTCGGTGTCCGTGTGCATAGTTCCCTGAAAGTTGCCACCCAGGTTGATAGCGTTGTTAAGAAGGCATACGGTGTGTTAGGTTTTATTGGTAGAGGGATTGAGTTTCGGAGCCATGAGGTCATGTTGCAGCTGTACAAAACTCTGGTGCGGCCGGACTTGGAGTATTGCGTACAGTTCTGGTTGCCGCATTATAGGAAGGATGTGGAAGCATTGGAAAGGGTGCAGAGGAGATTTACCAGGATGTTGCCTGGTATGGAGGGAAGGTCTTATGAGGAAAGGCTGAGGGACTTGAGGCTGTTTTCGTTAGAGAGAAGAAGATTAAGAGGTGACTTAATAGAGACATACAAGATGATCAGAGGATTAGATAGGATGGACAGTGAGAGCCTTTTACCTCGGATGGTGATGGCTAGCACGAGGGGACATAGCTTTAAATTGAGGGGTGATAGATATAGGACAGATGTCAGAGGTAGGTTCTTTACTCAGAGAGTAGTAAGGGCATGGAATGCCCTGCCTGAAACAGTAGTAGACTCGCCAACTTTAAGGGCATTTAAATGGTCATTGGATAAACACATGGATGATAATGGAATAGTGTAGGTTAGATGGGCTTCAGATTGGTTTCACAGATCGGCACAACATCGAGGGCCGAAGGGCCTGTACTGCGCTGTAATGTTCTATGTTCTATGGGCTTCCGGTAGAGTGAGATACTGAGGTGTCTGTCCTTGATTGGGATGCGTGTGTCCAAGAATGAGACTGATTCTGAAGAGCAGTCCATGGTAAGCCTGATGGTGGGATGAAACTTGATGATATCACTATGTAGTTGTTTCAGTGATTCCTCACCATGAGTCCAAAGGAAGAAAATGCCGTTGATGCATCTGGTGTATAGCATTGGTTGGAGGTCCTGTGCAGCAAGGAAGACTTGCTCGAACTTGTGCATGAAAATGTTGCCATATTGGGGAGCAAATTTCGTTCCCATGGCTGTTCCATGTGTTTGGATGAAGAACTGGTTGTCAAAAGTGAAGACGTTGTTGTCGAGGATGAAGCGGATGAGTTGTAGGATGGCATCTGGAAATTGGCAATTGTTGGTGTTGAGTACTGAGGCTGTTGCAGAGATGCCATTGTTGTGTGGGGATACTGGTGTTGAGTACTGAAATGCCCATTGTGACGAGGAATTTTCCTGATTCGACTGGCCCGTGGGTGCTGAGTTTCTGTAAGAAATCTGTAGTGTCGCGACCGAAACTGGGGGTTACTTGTACAATGGGTTTCGAGATGCCCTCGACCTAGCCAGTGGGGTTCTCACACAGGGTCCCATTGCCTGATACGATGGGATGTCCAGGTGTGTAGGCTTTGTGTATCTTTGTAAGGTAGTAGAAGTCTCTATGTTGGACGTATGTGGGATAAGAGCGCATAGGATACTCTGAAGATCTGGATCAAAAGTCTTGAGTCTGTTGAGTTGGCAAGTATATTTTTTGGTCGGATCAGCAGGTAGGTGTCTGTGGTGTCATCGTTTGTTCAGTTGTCACTATATGTCTTTGCCTGTAGTCCGTTCTATTCTGTATGGAGATGGCACCCTGTCTGCTGGTTTGATGACAATATTGGTATTGGTCCTGAGAGGATGGATGGCGTTGTGTTGTGCTTGGGTGACATTCTGCGTTATCTTGTAAGCACAGCTGATGAATCTGACGTTGACGCATCTCCTGACAGCTTGAATCCATATGTTGAGCCCAGGGCAGCGGCCTTCTGCAGGGGTCCAATTCAACTCTTTCTTCTTTGGTCACTGCATAACGGACCTCTCTGTGGACTGTTCCAGTTTGTTGGTTGTCTCATTGGGATCAGCTTGGGGTTTGTGGAAGAATTCCTGGACCCTCATTCATCTGAGGAATTCCTCAGTGTCTAGCACGTGACCAATGGGGTCCATTTTGGTAGTGGGGCAGAAATTGAGTCCTCGGCTGAGAGCTTTGATTTTGTCCGGTTGAAGGGTGTGGTCAGACAAGTTGACGATGCATTTCCCTGCGGTGGTCCCTGTTTCAACCATGGTACCAGGAGAGGCTTGGTTACTGCTGATGGGGATGCCAAGTTTCTCCAGTTTCTTGTTCTTGTTGTGCATGTAGGTGGTGTAGTTCCATTGCCTTGTCTGCTTGTCAGTGTCTCATAGCTGTTCCACTGTATCCTGAGCACAAGCTGTGAATATGGAGTCTCTCTCGATTTCAAGGTTGCAGCGTCTGCTGTAGAGTTGATGAACGAGATGATTGAGGAGTGTGCGAGAGGTGCGATGGCAGAGTCTCTCAGCTTATTCTGTGTTGTAGATTGGCTTGAGTGGGTTCATGATCTGCAGTCCTTTTGGGATCTTTTGTGCTTCCTTGCATTTCTGTAGAAACATGATGTCGGTGTCTATATGTGTGAGCTTCCTGGAGATCCTCTCCACTTTGAACCGGGAGTGTGATATCGATGGTAGCCGTGATGTGGAGGTGCCAGTGTTGGACTGGGATGGACAAGGTCAGAATTCACATATCACCAGGTTATAGTCCAACAGGTTTATTTGAAATCACAAGGTTTCGGAGCGTAGCCCCTTCATCAGGCAAAGTGAAAGAGAAGCACGCAGACGCAGAATTTATTGGCAGAGAGATCTAGGGCAGAGAAATCAAAAGATCATACAAATAGTGTGAGTGGCATGCCGAGTAATAAGTCCCTGCAGGTGATCCGAAGTGTTAGACAGTGTGAGTAATGTGTCGACAACTGAATAATTAGCGAAGGGATGACCTATAATCCAATTAAATGAGGCAGAGAGATAATTACAAAAAATTAAAAACAAGGTGGTGCAGGAGACAAACCAAATGACTGAAATATCATGATAAGCAAAATATGCCACGTTTTGGTGGATATCTACCGAGAGTCAAGTAGCTCCAGGAATGGAGCATGGAAAGGTGAGGATAGAATCAGACAGGAGAGACGTCATAGACAAGTTTTCATGAGGTGAGTTTGGTAAGATACAGTGAGAAGACTGGGTAGGCCTCTTGGTGATACACTCCAAAAACCTCAACACACACTTCACCAAAAATCCATAGCATTTAGCCTAAGGTGAAACAAGCATACATTTTATGAAGATGTCCTCTTTTCATTCTGAGAGAATTACTTCTAAATTTATTTTTATTTCATTACACATTATTCTGAGCGGACCACACCTGTTGCAGGGCTTCAGGTGAGAATATATTTGGGAAGCACACATTTCAAGGGAGCCAGTTCACCCCTGAGCCTACTTTTTCTTAATTGGTGAGAATTAATACTGGTGTCTAAAGGGACCTGGGGTTCCTTCTCATGGGTCACTAAAAGTAAGTTTGGGTACAGTGGCAGAGTGGTTAGCACTGCTGCCTCACAGCGTGCAGGGAACTGGGTTTGGTTCCACCCTTGGGTGACTGTCTGTGTGGAGTTTACACATGATCCCTGTGTCTGCGTGGGTTTCCATCTGGTGCTCTGGCCACAGTCCTAAAGTGTGCAGGCTCGGTGGATTAGCCATGGGAAATGCAGGTTTACGGGGATAGGGTGGGGGTGTTGGGTGTGAGTGGGATGCTCTTTGAATGGTCACCGTGACTTGATGGGCTGAATGGCCTTTTTCCACAGTATAGGGATTCTATAATAAGCCTGCAGATGTGGCAAACAATCAGGAAGGCAAATGGTAATAAAGGCTTTCATCTCAAGTGACAGGAATACATAAGTAAAGAAGTATTACAACAATTATACAGAGCCTCGCTGTGACCTCACTTGAGTATTATGCACAGTTTTGGGTCTTCTTATCTAAGTAGGGATAACAGATACCAGGTGCTTTGTGAGCCCAGGATTGTCTCATGAGAAAAGATCGAGCAAACTGGGTCTGTATTCGCTGGAGTTTTGAACAATGAGAGATAATCTCATTGAAACCTATAAAATTCTTGCAGGGCATGATCAAGTGATCTTTGTGGGAAGGGTGTGTTTCATGGCTTAACTCATGCAAGATGTGCCTCTGGCTGCAGCAACTTGAACTCTGGGTTTAGGAGCTTGAACAGCAATTGGGGCCCACAATGATGCATTCATGAAGCTGCGAGATTGGCGGATTACACATTTCAGGATGTGGCCACCCTGCAGTTTAAGGAACTGCAGGCAGACAGGGAATGGATGGCTGCCAGGCAGAAGAGAAGCAGGCATTTAGAGAGGGAATCTCTTGTGTGTATCTCACTTGTAAACTTTTTATGGAAAATTGTGAGGGCATCTGTTTCTGTGGAGAGGCCAGCCAGAGACAAAGACTTGGCATTGTGGGTGATCCAGTTGCTCGGGTTAGATGAGGGAGAAGCGCAGAAGGGCAATAGTGGTAGGGTATTCATTAGTGAGGGGAGTTAACAGGCACTTCAACGGCTGTCAACGTGGCTCTGGGATGTTTATGTTGCTACCCATGTACCAAGATCAGGAATGCCACAGAATGGCTGCAGGGTGTTCTGAAGCGGGCGGGTGAACAAGCCACGGTTGTGATCTGTATTGGGACCAAGGACATGGGAAGAAAGAGAAATGAGATCCTGTAAGCAGACTTTAGGGAGTTATGTAGGGAATTGAAAAGCAGGACTTCTCCAGCTTACTCCTGGTGCCATGCAGGAGGGAGTGTAGGAGTAGAAATGTAGGGCAGAAGAATGAATAGTGGAGATCTCCTGCACATTTGTATCAAAATCTGCTTTTGAAAGGGAAATTAGGGGCGGACAATAAACGTTGACCTCACCAGCAACACGAACATAGCACATAGATGAAAACCAAACGGTGGACTTTTCTGTTTGTTTTACAGCTTGTGAGCAGCAGTATGTTTGTTGGTGACTAACTGACTGACCCCTGTGTAGGGAAAACTTACCACATTGTCTGCCTATGAGCTCATGCAGAGCTGACATTGTGAGCTTTCCTGAGTTTCTCAGCAAATCACAGGCCTCAACACTGTTAAGCCAGGTCACCAGAATCAGAGGCCGCAGCTTCTATGTCCTAAACTTGTCCAGCCAGGTACTGCTCAGATTGGGTCCGTTGGAGCATCCCTGACCAGATAGGTGAGTCACTACACTTCCCAAGTCAGGAAGCTAGCTACCTTCCTCTTCCACCAAGGAGGCAGATGGTTAGGGAGGTAGCATGTTGAGGCTCTTAACTGGCCATTAGCTGACCACTTGAGGGCCATAATTGGTGATGAACCGAGAAGGTTGTCTGTGGATTTTGTCACCCATTACTTAATTAATGAATTATTGAAAAGGTGGGGGAGAGGTTGAGAGAGACTCACCCCAGGAGTCTCCCTTCTCACCAACTCTTGTGCCACCTACCGGGAGAGGAAAATTGCACCCAAAGTGGCTCGGTTGAGTAGAATAGACTTTATTGTCATGCTGCGGAATGCTTTGGGATTTCCTGAGGTCAACAGAGGCACTAAATAAATGCAAGCTCTTCTTCCCTCTCTAAACTGGGTCTCCACATTGCTAGAATCTCTGAAACCCAAGCTATGCTAGACTGTTTGTAACTTCAAGTCTATTTTGACCTGAAGCTAAATGCCACTGAGAAACCCTCTGTCTACCTTTTGGCATTGTCTTTCTCTGGTTCAAACTCTGCTAACCCTAAACTGTACCACTGGCATGTCAAAACACATCAACAACCATTTTGTTACCATCCTGGTCTCTAAACCAAGGTCTCTATAATTTTACTGTGGACCCAGGACAGTTGAGGCCCAATGCCCTGTCACCAGCCCTGAATGCCTCAATTAAGCTCGAGCAATCTTGGACTGGGGACCTCAAATAGCCATTGGGCTCATTTGCATGTATCATGGATCTAACACTTGTTTTACAAGCAACAAAAACAGAAATTGCTGGAAAAGCTCAGCAGTCTGGCTGCATCTGTGAAAAGAAATCAAAGTTAACTTTCAGGTTAAGTGACCCTTCCTCAGAACTGCTATTCAATGCTTCTGCTGGTTTGATGAATGTCAAAGCATGTCAAACTTTCTTCTTCACATTGGATCTACAAGATTTCACCCTCTGTCATAGCAATCACTACCTTCTTCATAGGGAGCACTACTCTTTACAATATCTGAGTGATTTTCTTGCTCACATGTCGCATCGAAATAGTATCTCTGTAACTAGAGTAACATTCTTTGTGGACACTTTTCAGTAGATTGTGGTAGCTTAAGGGAAATGCTTTGAAATGGCTTTTGCTTGGACTCAACTGTCACTTTGTCTCTGCCAATTAGGTATCGATGCAAACGTTCACAAGCAAAGGCACTTTATCTAAATCTGAGCACACTGTCATTCTAATTGTGTTACTGCCCTGAACGCAGTGAAGATTTTTGTCTTTGCAAGTTATGGTAAAATTCCTTTGATTGTTGGCAGGAAGAGGTGAGATCTCTTCAGAGATTTATTTAGATCCTTTGATTCAATGCATACCCTCAGCTTCCCTGGTTGTTTCACTGCTGTTAGACTGCTAATTATTCTGTAGTAGCTGTCACTTTCTCAATTACTCCGATAATTCCCAGTTCTTCTGCTTTTTTTTTGCATTCTTTAGGGCTAGCTTGAGAGAAGATCTTGTGAGGACTTATAGAATCATAGAGTCATAGAATCATACAGCACGAAAACAGACCCTTCGGTCTAACCAGCCGAACATAATCCCAAACTAAACTAGTCCCACTTGCCTGCTCCTGGCCCATATCCCTCCAAACCTTTCTTATTCATGCATCCACCCAAATATCTTTTAAACGTTGTAATTGTACTCGCATTCACCACTTCATCAGGAAGTTCATTCCACATGCGAACCACTCTCTGTGTAAAACATTTGCCTCTTATGTCTTTTCTAAATCTGTCTCCGCTCACCTTAAAAATGTGTCCCCTAGTCTTGAAAATTCCCCATCTTGGGGAAAAGACAATTACCATCAATTCTATCTATACCTCTCTTTATTTTATAAACTTCTATCAGGTCACCTCTCAGCCTCCTATGCTCCAGTGGAAAAGTCCCAGCCTATCCAGCCTTTCCTTATAACTCAAGCCTTCCATACCCGGTAACATCCTGATAAATCTCCTCTCAATCCTCTCCAACTTGATAATATCCTTCCTATAACTGGGCAACCAGAACTGGACACATTACTCCAGAAGAGGCCTCAACAATGTCCTGTACAACCTCAACATTACATCCCAACTCCTATATTCAAAGGAGTGAAAGCAAACATGCCAAATGCCTTTTTAACCATTTTGAAGACATCCTAACTTTGTGAATATGTTATTGGACTCCTCTAAAATCTATTCTGTTGTGAATGGCAAATAGCTTGGAGAGTTTCAAACATCACAAATCTCCATAGGTGTCTTGAGGGATACTGGTCCAAGCTTTCAACTTAGATGGACTGAGGTGAGTGGTTTTTGCATGCTGTCTTAGATCTGGAACTCCAAATCTTTATTCTTGTGATTTGCATTGGGCTCTCAAAGTAATCTGCCTTTTTGGAACAAGCGCTGTAGCTTCAATCATACTTTTGAGGTCTTCAGTTTTGGATCACTGTGTTGAATCATTTCACACACGTCTTGAAGATCATGATGTTGTGTGAGGCTATGGTGTCTATCTGGCCCTGTAAGTTGACTTGATGCTCTCCTTCTTTCTTGATCAATTTTGTGATACCACCACTTTCCTTTTCTATGGTCTCTTAATCTATTCTGGATACCCTATATCCAGGGATGTTGAGCTGCCAATCATGCCTACCTTTCAGCCAAGTAAACTTACATCACTTATTTTGTTGATTAACCTTGTATTATTATTTACGTACTTAGTATTTATAATCCAAGTCTCAGAATAATAAGCAGCTAGTTCGTGACTTTATTTTGTAACTACTTGTTTGGTAGTTTGCTGGGTGAAAACACGGTTGCCATGTTTGCTGGAACTAGGGCATTGAAAGGGCAAATACAAGATTTATACGTTTGCAAACTGCAGCGACATTTAATATGCAAACAATTCATCGTCCATTTGCAATGGAATCAGAGTGAAAGTGTTTAGGGTTCAAATGTTGGTCAAAGGCAATTTGACTCATACCATTGGTGCTAGAAAAATAGAATATTTTCAACTCAACGATGCAGAAGTCAGTGACGATGATGGGAATGCTGGCCGAATGCAACATGTTACTTGTGACACATTCAAGTGTGCTATGTGAGGAGAAGATGATCGCTTCATTATATGTCATGAAAACTGTTACAATGGACTCTGCTGAATTCAACGATAGGCTTCGTGGCTGATGTGGGATTGGGTTGGGAAAGGGGTCAGAGTGCAGCAGATACTCCTTTTTTGGTGTAATGTGTTGGTCCCTCAGCTATCTCAGCACCTTCACCAAGCTGGTGCAAAGTCTGAGGCTGAGACTGAATAAGTGATGGAGACATGGCCCTCGTTATCAGGGTTCTACATGTCTCACTGTCTGGAAGAGTGTGTCACCCCGATCTACAGGGAATGTAATCACTGCCTGTTCTTAGAGCTAAGAACCCGTTTTGTCCATTATGAGCCCAACATAGGTCATTGTCAGCAGGATTCTTGTGCCCACCTGGTGGTGGCATGGTCGTCGCTGTGACTGCCTTCCTAAGAAGGTGAAGGTATATGCAGGAGGAGCAGGGCCAACAGGAAACTCAGGAGCAGCGAGAGGATGAGGAGCATCCAGATAAGGCAGAATTTGCAGCCATGGAACCTTCAGCTTGCATCGGGTTCACAGGAGGACCAGGGTATTTTGGCTCTGACTCCGTTTCCTAGGGATAAGTGAGGTGCAGTGTTGATGCAGTCCCCATATGTCCTGGGTCATTCTGATGGAACTGTACTGGCTGTGAGAGTGGGACCTGAGGGCAGTAGGAGAGGGAAGACTATCCTCTCCCAGCACCCAGGAAGGTGCCAGCTCCCTCTGACCTTCGCTGTTAGGGCCTCCTTCCAGTGAGTGCTGCGGAAGCTGGGCGGGATCTCTCAGTGGGTGTTCCCACAAATGGATCAGGACAGTGACTGAAACCCTCTGCGCAGGATCACACCGGATCGTTTCATTTCCCAACCATGAGGGTCAGTGTTGCAGCCTGGGCGGTGGGGATCAGAAACATTGCTGTCTTCTCCCAGGCACAGGGTGTCATCGACTGGAATAGGTAAAATAACATGCATGCCACCTAAATGCCAGGCAATGACTATCTCCAACAAGGCAGAAGCTAATCATCAGCCCTTAACGCTGAATGACATTGCCATCACTGAAAGCTCAATATTAACATCCTGGGGGATGGGGATGGAGGGTTGTGGGAATGGGATGAGGGAGTTGCTATTGACCAGAAACTGAATTAGACTAGCCCATAAAGAAACTGTGGTTACAATAGCAGGTCAGAATTCTGTGGTGGTTCACTCACCTCATGATTGCACTGCATATCAAATTTGAAGCATTAATTCTACAGATGCTGCCAGGACTACTGAGTTTCTTCAGCATTTTCTGTGTTTGTTTCAGATTTCTGGAGTATTTTCTTTTTACTATCCTGACTCTCCAAAGTCTGTCCACCATCCACAAGGCACAAGTCAGGAGTGCGATGGAATACTTCCCACTTGCCTGGATGAGTGCAGCCCCAACAACACTCAAGAAGCTTGACACCATCCAGGACAAAGCAGCCCACTTGATTGGCACCAAATTCAATATTACTGCCTTCAACGTTGACACTGCAGTGTGTGCTATCAACAAGATGTACAACAGCAATGCATCACAGCTCCCAAAGATAGCAACATCCAAACTCGCAACTTTTACCACTTAGAATAACAAGGGTTGCATACCCACTGGAACACTATCTTCTGCAGATTTTCCCTCCAAGATTCACACTGTCCTGACTTGGAATTATGTCAGCACTCCTTCACTGTCAAAATCCAGGAGATCCCTTCCTGTCATACCATCCACAAGGACTTCAGACGTTCAAAAAGGCAGCTCACTACCACCTTCTCCATTGCAATTAGGAATGGTCAATAGATGTTGGTCTGGCCAGCAATGCCCTCATCCCAAGAACGAACATTTTGAAAATCTTCCCACATCATTCCTGCCGCCTCTACCAGAAGGCCAACATTGACAAGAAAATCCAGTACAGATTAGCTGTACTGGCTCGGCATTCTACAAACTACAGAAGGAAATATTTGACAACAGAACTCATCAGAGATCAAGAGAAGAGCCAGTCTACAGAGCAGGTGCTGCCACTCCTGTTCTGCGGTGAGGTCTGGACTGTGAATCAGTGATGGATGAAAATGCTAGGGAAATCCTATCGGCACTGCCTCTACTACTACCTTGTAAATCAATGGGTGGACCATCAAACCAACACTATCTTCCTTCTTGAAGCTAGCTCCGCAAGTATTCAGGCAAAATCCCTGCAAATTCAACACAATGGATTGAACTCTGTCTGCATGGCTAAAAATCATCTCCTGAGCTCTAAACTCCAAAATTTGTGGCACTGGGGACAAAGAAAACACTTCAAAGACAGAAAGTGCTGGAGAAACTCAACAGGTCTGGCTTCAGCTGTGGCGACAGTAACAAGGTTAATATTTTGAGTTCCAAAGTGACTCTTCTTTAGACACTTACTTTCTGATTTTAATTCGAATCTCAGCATCTGCAGAACTTTACTTTTACTTCAAAGACATTCTGATGCTCTCCTTGAAGAGCAGCAACATTGATATTAATGACTGGAAGGAGCTTGCTGCTAACTGTCCCAGATGGTGACAGCCTGTCCAACAAGCTACATTACACTTCAAGTTCCAGAGCAATAATGAGGAGGCGGAGGAATGACAGAGACCGAAAGGAAACAATCCCAGCTCTTCAGATCACACAACCTCATGCCACACATACCCCATGATCTGCGGCCAAGAACTGGCCTGCCCAGTCACCTGGCAGATTCACATCAGCCTGTAAAGACATCATCTTCAAAATGAGGGATAGCAAATGTTGATACCCCTAAAGGAGGGCATTCAGCCCATCATGCCCATGTCAGCTGTTTTGTAAAGCTGTTTACTGCCCTGCACTTTTTCCACAACCTTGCAAACTTCCTTTTTGGATATTTATTCAATCCTCTTTCGAATATTACCATTGACTCATGGCTCTTGTGGCAGAGCGATAGTGTCCCTACCTCTGAGCTAGAAGGATCAGGTAAAAGCCCCACCTGCTCCAACAATGTATCATAACGTCTCTGAACAGGTTGATTTGGAAACACTTCTTTATTTCCATCATCCATTCTGGCAGTGTTTTCCAAGCACAATTCAATCTGTAAAGAGGAGATAGTAAGAACTGCAGATGCTGGAGTCAGAGGCAACACAGAGTGGAGCTGGAGGAACGCAGCAGGCCAGGCAGCATCAGAGGAGCAGGAAAGTTGACATCTCAGGTCGAGACCCTTCTTCAGAATAAGGTTGCGACCCGAAATGTCAACTTTCCTGCTCCACTGATGCTGCCTGGCCTGCTGTGTTCCTCCAACTTCATACTGTGTTGTCTCAATCTGTAAAGAAACTTTTCTTCATATGTTTTCTTCTATTGTTCCTTTCTCAAAAATCGACTGGAAATAGTTTCTCATTATTTACTCAATCAAAACTATTCATAGTTTTAAACAGTTCTACCAAAGCATGTCTTAATTTACTCTGTTCTCAGGAGAACAACCAGTCCCAGTATTCTTCCAACTCTCACACCCTGTCCCTTAGCTGAATGTGCCATTCCCCTTTCTGATATAAAGAACCTTTTGTGCATCAAAGTTATCAAGACAAAAGATGTGGCTTACGAATGGCAGAAAAAACCCTTCATGTGCAACTGTTGTTCATAAATGCTTTATTAAGTATTTGCACTTTATAGATCAACTTTATGCCAATCTTTACAATAAAATAGATGTTGGAAAGGAGAGTTCTCAGAGCCACATATTCTATTCTGTTTTAAAAATGGCAGAAATCCTTTACAGGAAAGTGCTAGTTGCCACAGAGATTAACCTACCAGCAGGGCATACAGACCAGGCTGGTCTAACTTCTTCCAAACATAAATGCAAATTCTTGAAGAGATTTCAGACAGTGGTTTCTCCCGGTTTCTCTGTCCTGGTCTGTGACATTGGCCATGGCAGGTAGTAAGTGGGGAATACAGCAGGGATCTGAACTGCCTAAGTTTGGCTTTGCAGGTCTTAAAAATGTTAAAATCTTGCACTGATACTACATATTCCAAAGGTCAATCTAGGGATCACTAACAGGCTTGATATCACTGGGATAGAATAATCACTAGGAATACATCGCCTGGGGATTTTCAATTCATTTAATTCAAGTTATCAAATTCAGAAATATGCTGTCTCTCCTTTTCATGTATTGCTTGTCTTGGTTTCCAGGCTTTTCTTGTGCTCTCTTTTCTGTGGTATCTGCTCTCTCTGATTTGAAATGGCCGTCATCTGGCACGTGTGATGAAAATTTTACTTGCCTTTTATCAGCGTAAGCCTTGAAATTGTTCAGGTCTTGTTGCTTACGGACACAGTCTGTTTCGATATCTGAGGAGTCACAAATGGTGCAGAACATTGTGCAAGCATCAGTGAACATCCCCACTTCTGGCTGAATGAGGTAGGGAAGGTCACTGATAAATCAGCTGAAAGCAGCTGGTTGGTCTCGGATACTACTCTGAGGAACTTCTGCAGAGGTGTCCTTGACCTGAGATGTCTGTCCTCCAACATACACAACTGCCTTTGCACTGGAGAGTTTTCTCACAGATTCCCATTGAGTTAAGTTTTGCTGGGGCTTCATAATGCCACACTTGGTCAAATACAGCTTTGATGTCAAGGACAGACACTCTCACTTCCTTGTTCATCTTTGCTGAGTTCAACCTTGGATTATCCTTGATCATTCTCTTTCATGATGAAACCCAATCACAAATCTCTAAAAGCAAAAATAGTGAGAAGATGATATGATTGCATTTGTTTATGTGTGTGTAACAGTGGCACATTCTATACCAAATTGTGAGTACAAAGTTCTGCACCCAATGTCTAAGTAATGCCAATATCTCTTTTAGTACACTTAGACCCAAGAATAGGAAATTTAGTGTGAGCAGATTTTTAATGAAAAATATATAATACCTATAGACTGTGTGGCTTGTTCTTCTGTAAATCCTTTAATGCCACTTTACAGAATATTTCCTCTTGAACCTCACTTTTCTCCCAGATATTGGCTGACTGACTGCAATGACTAGCTGTTGTGTTGCTCTTGAAGACTTTTTGACCTATAGTGACTCTCATTATCTCTGGTGTGGTTTCAGAAGGCAGCCTGATTCTATCTGCCTTGGAAGGTCTACAAGCGTCACCTTCCTGAGATAACACATCATTCAGAGTACCTATTCCAGTCAGGCTGTATTTATGGGAAATGCCATTGCTAAATGGAACAGCAAACACACATGTACAGAATGCAGCATTGTAGTGTGGAATTATCTGGCAATTAATTTCATTCAGTCTTACTTCAGATTAAAACCTCCCTACTGAACAGTATACATTAGCCCCATGCCAAAAACCATGTGGCATTTGCTGGAAATTTGTAGGGAGAAAGTGTGAGACTGAGTCATCCAAGTCTGTTTGCATTCCCTGATCCTGGAAGGGACGATTTGTGTCTCCTCAGATACTGAAGTAGTCCATTCTAAACATAACAGACCTGGACAATATCCAGGCTTAGGTTTACAAGTGGCAAATAATATCCCTGCCACACAAGTGCCACACAATGACTAGCATCCCTTTACATTCAATGTCACTACACTTGCTAATCTCCACTAACAACATCTTGAAGGTGATCATTGAACATAAGCTGAACTGAACAGCAATATAAGTACTGAAGCTACTAGGGCAGGTCAATAGTTTTGAATCTCGCAGTCAGTGACTCTCCTTCTGACTCCCCAAAACCTGTCCACCATCTACAAGGCACAAGCGGGGTAGAACACTCCCCGTTTGCCTGGATAAGCACAGCTCCAATAACACTAATGAAGCATGACACCATCCAGGACAAAGCAGCCTGCTTAACTAACAACATATCCACGAATGTTCACTCATTCCATCACTGATGCTCAGTAGCAGCAGTTTGTACTATCTACAAGATGCACTGCAGAAATTCACCAAGCCTCCTTAGAGAGTACTTTCCAAACCTGCGGCTACTTCCACCTAAAAGGACAAGGACATCAGATACATTGGAACATCATCACCTGCAAGTTCCCCTCCAAACCACTGTCCATCCTGACCTGGAAATATATCACTGTTCCTGTGAAGTCACAGGGTCAAAACCCAGGAACTCTCTCCCTGTTGTGGTGCACCTACACCAATTGGTCTTCAGCATTTCAAGCCATCACCTTTTCAAGGGCAACCAGAGAGGACAATAAATGCTGGTTCAGCCAATGACACCCACATCCTGCATCTTAATGAAAAATATTCAGCAAAGTTCTTACTGAGTGAAACTTTATTTAAATGCACTCAGAAGCCATTTCTGATTTGCCATTTTGACAGTGAAATAAACAACAAGCTTCAACCAGGAATCAGAACATGTTGATGTGGGAAAGTGTGAGATTAACACTTAGGTTAGAAGAATAGAAGAGATGAATATTATTCAAATGAGGAAAAACAGTAGAAAGCTGCAGTATAGATGAACTTGACAGTCACTGGGGATGAATCCCAAAAGCTAGCATCTAATTTCAACAGGTAATAGAGAAGGCAGTTGGAATGTTCTCTTATATTTCAAAGAGAATGGGGTATAAACTAAGGGAGATCTCGCTAAAACTATACAAGGCACTTGTCAGAGCACATCTGGGGCACTGTGAACAGTTTTGGTCCCCTCATCTTAGGAAAGGTCCATTGGCATTAGAGACAGTCCAGAGAATGTTGACTAGGCTGATTGCAAGTATGAGGGAGTTGAATGGGTTGGGCATGTATTCATTGGAGTTTAGATGAATAAGATGAGACTTTATTGAAACAAGTAAGATTCTTAGGGGATGCGACAGGAGAGATGTGGAGAACTACTCCCACTTCACCAACACAGACAGACTGCTGCACTTTCAGTGTCATCATTGTGGCAGAGTGGGAATAGTTCCAAGGTAAACACTGGCCATTGTCTCATATACATCTATTCTTATACTTTACCAATAACTTTATGCTTTCATTACTGCACTAGCAGAGACACAAAGTCAGTATTGAAAATTTAAGAGCAGTTTAACACAGATAGCCAATTTCCTTCACATGCCAGCAGTTTTGTGGTTAAATGAGAATTGTTTGCATCCCTAGTCAATGGTGATATAGAAGGATGCTTCAATAAATTGAAGCAAATTGAAGAACTACCTACATTAGTGAGTATCATTAAGGTTCCTTAAACACCTTCTAATATATTCAGATTAAAGAACATTATATTCTATCATCATCGAGAGGCAATGCTGATCTATTAATCCAGAGATCCAGGTAGTGTTTTGGAGATGTGGGTTTGAATCCCACCATGGGTGTAGATGGTGGAATTTGAATTCAATAAATTAGGAGTCTAATAACGATTAAACCATTATCCATTGTCAGAAAAACCCATTTGGTTCATTAATGTCCTTTAGAGAAGGAAACTGCCATCCTTACCTGGTCTGGCCTACATTTGACTCCAGACTCAAAGCAATGTGATTGATTCTTAACTGTCTTCTGAGCAATGAGGGATGGGCAATGAATGCTGGTCTAGCCAGCAATGCCCTCATTCCATCAATGATTTTTTTAAAAATCTACAAGCGTTTTACCCGAAATAGCCTATAAACTTTTCAATTTAGAATTGGTTCTCTTCTATGGGAGTTCTTGTTTCCTGTGATTGCAATTAGCCTCTGGATAGTTGCTGAAAGCAATTTGCCTGCTTTGCAGGACAATTCATGAAATCGAGAATATTTCTATAACACGTTATCTCCAATGCCTTCTGATCTTATGATATTGACTGATTTTGCCTGGACAGTTTGAAATCCCTGAGGTGCTGAAGTGCATTAATTTAGCCAGAAATTGATTTGCATGGCATTTCAGAACACCGTCACTAGTGGATCAGGCTCTGAGCTGTGTTGAAATGTGGTTTTCACTTTATTTACGACCAGGCTTTCCTCAATGCTCCAGACTAGTGATTGCAATGCTGAACTCATTTATAAAAGTCAAGGGTTTCCTTTCTAAGCACAAAACTAATTTCAAGCTACATGTAGCAAGCATCTATTTTACTGCTAGGAAATTTACTCTTAAAACTTGGAAAGTTCTGACCATTGAGACAGGTCTCGCCAACATTGTGCTGCATAGGTCCAGATTCACATGCCACAACTAATGAGTGCCACACTTCAAAACATCAACTCTCCCACATGAAGAAGACACAAGACCAGATGAAAAAATGTCCCTCCTATTTACCAAAAATATCTTGCTCACAGCCAATTGCAAAAATATGTAACATCTTTGCTAAAATTGGCTGACTGGTTATCTGTTGCCTCCTTTTCTTGAATCTTCACTGTCTCACTGTCTCGTGTGATCTACTCCCTTACCATTTGCTGTTCTCAGCACTACATGAGAAATAAGAAATAGGATCTGAAGTAGGCCCCCTGAGCCTGTTCCACCATTCAACAAGATGATGGCTAATCTGACTGGCTTTAGTTCCACTTTCCTGCATTCACTCCATAGCATTTGACTCCCTTTTAGATCAAAATTCTGTCCATCACAGCCTTGAATATTCAGTGGGGAAGGTTCTGCTGCTGTCTGTAGTAGTGAATTCCAAAGATTAAGGAACCTGAGAGGAGAGAAACTCTTCTTTATCTCAGTCTTATATGGGAAAAACCTTATTTTAAAACCAGGCACCCTTATTGTTGATTACCTGATAAGCGGAAAAACACTCGTGGTCTGCCTTGTCAAATTGCCACAGATTCTTATATGTTTTAACATCACCTGTCTATCTTATAAACTCAATGAAAGTAAGACCAAACTTAAGACCAATCATAAAACAACCCGTTCATCCTAACAATTAGTCTAGTGAACCTGTCTGAACAGCAAGTATACACCTTCGTATGTAAAGAGATCAAAACTGTACAAAGTACTCTGGGTGTGAGCTTATCAATGCCTTGTACAATTGTGACAAACTGTCTGCAGTTATTTGCCTTCTGAATTAGTTGCTGCATCTGTACACTAACTTTTTTGTGCTTTGTGTACAAGGACAGCCAAATCCCTCGGCACCATAGCATTCTGCAACCTCTCTCCTTTTCAATAATATTCCACTTTTATATCCTTCTCACCAAAGTAGACAACATTCACCATTTTCCACATTGTACTGCATCTGCCAATTTTTTTGTCAGCTCATGCATCCATATATATATATATATATATATATATATATATATGTATTATTCCTTTGCAGAGGTTTTCTTTCCTACCTATCTTTATATTCTTGGTATATCTGGCTATGATGCACTTGGTCCCTTCCTCCAAGGCATAATATGGATTGTAAATAGTTGAGTCCCAGCAATCGCTCCACTAATGAAAGCTTGCAGACCTGAACATTATCCATTTATCTCAACATTCTCGATCCATGATGATATATTACCTGTAACTTCATGGTTGGTTCCCATTATTGACCTTGCTTGTTATGTTCTGAAAGAAGTTAAGTAACTTTAAGCACCATTTCACTTTCCCAAAACCGTGTTGACTCTGCTTGATAATGTTGTGATTTACTGAATGGTTATACTTTATTTATCTATAACCATTACCTTATGATTATACTCACTTCCACTCTCTTCCTTTAGGGAAAAGATAGAAAATTTTTTATACATGTGCAAACAGCTTCTTCCCAGCGGTTATCAGACTTCTGAATAGACTTCTTTAATGTTAATGTTAATGTTAATGTTAATGTTAATGTTGATTGCTCTCTGTATCTTCTCTGCAGTTGTAACATTTTATCCTGTATTGCCACCTTGATGCATGTGTATCATATGATCTGCCTGTAAAGCACATAAGACTACACTTTTCACTGTACCTCAGTACACATGACAGTGGTAAATCGAATCAAATCAAATTTTCTAAATATCCTGCTACAATTTTCTTAATTATCAGTTCCCACACTTAGTCAATGACAGATGTGAAGTTAACTGGTCTGTAGTTTCCTGCCTTCTGCTTCTCTTATTCTTGAATAGGGATCTTACATTTATAGCTTCCCAATGTTCTGGGACTTTCCTGGAATCCAGCAAATTTTAGAAGAGTATACCCAATACATCCACTATCTCAGCAGTCACTTCTTTAAACATCATGGCATGCAAATCATCAGGTTCAGGCAACCCATCAGATTTTAATCCTATTAATTTTCTTTGTATTGTTTCTCTTGTTATAGTATTTATGTAGTATTAAAGTTCACCTTTTGCCTCATGATTTTCTACTGCTCGTGGTGTGCTTTAGTGTCTTCTGCCATGGAGACAGATAAAAAACTTGCTTAAAGTCCCAACCATTTCTTTATTTCTCCCTGTTAATTCCCCAAAATTATACTCTAGGAGACAAATGTTTACATTAACTACTCGCTTCCTTCTTGTATACATACAGAAGCTTTTACTGCATTTGTAAAGCTATTTCTTTTTAGTTTATTTTCATGCTTTAATTTCTCTGCTCTTGCAGCCACAGTATTTATGTGGTGGATGCGTTTGATTTTCTGGTCAGTGGTGATTCAGGGAATGTTAACAGTGAGGGATTTGATGCTGTTAATAACATTGAATGTCAAGAGGATATGCTCAGATTCTTTCCTCTTGGAGATGGTCCTGGTCATGTTTAATATGAATTTATCATTTATCAAACCAAGCCTGATTCTTGTCCGAGTCTTGCTGCAAGAGGGTATGGACTGCTTCTGTAGCTAAGCGGTTTCAAATGGTATTGAATATTGTGTAATTGTCAGCAAACATTGCCACCTCAATCCTCTTATTGGAGGGAAGAACATTGGCCTTGATAATATTCAATGATCCCACCTCCACCACCTTCTCAGTCAGGGAGCTCTAAAATCATACAATCCTCTGAGGGACAAAAACGCTCTCCTTATCTCAGTTCTCATACAGTGACCTCTAATTTTAAAACAGTGTCCCTGAGTTCTGGGCTGAGCGACAACATCTTTTCCATTTGCACCTTAACAAGATCATTCAGGATCTTACATATTTTGAACAAATCTTCTAAACTCCACTGCAAACAAACCCAGCCTGCCCAATCTATCCTCATCAGACAATCCATTCATTCAGGTATCAATGTAGTAAACTTCCTCTGAATGCCCTCCTATGCAATTAGATCCTTCTGGAAATAAAGACACAATGTTCACAATGTTCAAGATGTGGTCTCCAATAATTCCCCATACAACTGAAGCATAAGATCTTTACTTATATGTTCTATTCCTCCTGTAAAAAGGAATAGCATCCCATCAGCCATCTTGCTTATGTGCTGTACCTGCATATTGATTTTTTTTGTGAAACCTGCACCAGAACATCTAAATCCATATGCACTTTGGAATTCTGTAGCCATTTTCCAATTAAGTAATGTTTTTTCTTTTATTCTTTCGGCCAAAGTGAAAAACTTCACATTTTCCCACATTGGATTCTGCAAGACCTTTTCCCCACTCACTCAACCTGTCTGCATAGATCCGAAATTTCTTTATGTCTTCTTCATAACATACTTGCCCACCTATTTTTGTGTCACCTACAAATTTAACTACCATATCTTCGCTCCCCTCATCTCTGTCTTTGATATAAATTATAAAAGCCAAGGCCTCAGCAGTGACAGCTGAAGGACTCTACTTGTTACATCCCACCAATCAGACAAAGATCCATTTTTGCATACTCACTGTTTGCTGCCAGCTAGCCTTTCTTCTATCCATGTTATTATGTTGGCACCCTATACCAACAGCTTTTATTTTCTACAATAGCATTTGATGTGGCACCTTAGGAAATGCCTTTTGGAAACTGAAGTACAGCAGATTCATTGCTTTCCACTTTATCTACAGCAAGTTACCCCCCTCAAAGAGCTTCAGTAGATTGGGAAAGCATCATTGTCCTTTCACAAAACCATGTGACTCTGTCTGATTACATTGAACCTATCTAAGTGCCTTGCTATAATGTCTTTACTAATAGCTTCTAACATTTTCCCTATGACAGACATTCAGCTAATTGGCCTACAGTTTCCTGCTTCTTGTCTCCCTTTCTTTTTGAAGAAAGAAGTTGTATTTGTTTTCTTCCAATCTAATGGGACTGTCCCCAAATCAAGGGAGTTTTGTAAAATTAACACCAACGTATCTACTACCTGTTAACAATTGTTTTTAAGACTTTAGGATGAAAAATATCTGGACACAGAGTCTTGTCAGCCACAGCTCCGTCAGTTCGCTCAGTAATACTTCCCCGTGATGATGTAGTTTCATTCGGCTCTCTCTCCCTTCCACCTTCTGATTTGCAGCTGTTTACTAGAATTTTTGTTGTATCTTCTTTTACTGAAGCCAGCGACAAAGGTTTTATATGTTTCACCCACTATTTCCTTATTATCAACCATAAACCCCTCATTCTCATTCTCCAGAGGACCAACATTCATTTCACTTCCTCTTTTCATTGCTAATTACCTGTAGAAACTTTTGCTATCCATGTTTACATTCCTTGCTAGCTTCCTCTGATATTCATTGTCTTTCATCCTGATTAACCTTTTACTCTGATAAATAGCATGAGCAATGGAAAGTTCCATCACTTTGCTCACAACTGGGAGCAGACTGATGTTTTTTTGAGGACTGCAGAATCTAGAAAATATTCTGCTTTGTTGGCTTTCTTTACCTTTATGTTTGCAGTATTCAGAGTGATTTTGAGTTTTTCTAATCTTCTTTTGCTTTTTAATATACTTTGCATTATTAGCTCTACATTTCTTATTCAGCTTTTCAAATCATACTTTATATTAAATCCATAAGTCATGCAAGGAATTCAAGTAGTTCCTGCACAAATTTTGTCCCATATGAAAATATCCAATTGTCGATCTTGTACAATCTCTCATTAACCACTTTCCCTTGCTGGTTCAGCTCAGCTCATTTCCTTCCTTTTTTGTTGAAATTGGCTTTTACTAGATCATCACCACTGTTTATGCTTGCATAATATTTCAATTTATATATTGAACATAATTATGCTACATAATCATTTCCTATACTGTTCCAAGTTACCAATTTGCTATCATTTCTGGAGCTAAATCCAACAATGACTCTTTCATTGTTGAATGAAAACAAACTAATCCAAATGAAGAGTGTTAATCTCAGTGTGTAAACTTTTCATTTTCACTAACAATTTCAGTACACTCACTCCAATCCATTTATGGAGAGTTAACATCACCTATTATGGAGCTCTTTCCTATTTGACTACATCTCACTCTCTACCATCTTTTTGCCATTTTGCCTGCCTTAAATGACATGGTACCAATTGAATAAAGTTCTTTTTGTACACTGAAAATCAAAATATAATAATTTTTCATATATAATCTAGTTTTGTAATGGACACTTTATTTTACACACCTTCCTCCTCTAAACTTTTGCATCCTTCATAGTTAGAAGCATTTAATCATTTCCTAAACCAGTGCCTCTAGTCACAGTATTTGCCACTGCATGGAACTTCTGTACTCCACCTTTTTAGATCCAATCTCCAGGTTATGTTGTCCACCAGGCACTTATCAGAAATGACTAATTAGCTGAATTCAGGTCAATCTAGACATGCCCAGAATCTGAGATAACAAGGTGTAGAGCTGGATGAACACAGCAGGCCAAGCAGCGTCATAGGAGCAGGAAGGCTGATGTTTCGGGCCTAGACCCTTTCTAGGCCTGAAACGTCAGCCTTCCTGCTCCTATGATGCTACTTGGCCTGCTGTGTTTATCCAGCTCTACACCTTGTTACCTCAGATTTTCCAGCATCTGCAGTTCCTACTATTTCTCATGCCCAGAATCTGCACTGATGAAAAGAGGAAGAAAACTTAGAACTTGGCTGTCAAAGCTCCCACATAATTTGAATGCAAAACTAGCAGTCAATCAGTGCAATTACCTGAGACAACAAGGTGCAGGGCTGGATGAACACAGCAGGCCAAGCAGCATCATAGGAGCAGAGAGGCTGACGTTTCGGGCCTCGACCCTTACCTGTTGTGTTCAGGAGAGAGGGAAGGGAGAACAGGAAAATAAAATAGGCTAAGGGGATTTCCTCCTTGTTAAACTGAGTAGGTGCCATTTGTTGAAACAATAATGGTCAGGAACCTTGACAGCTTGCATTATTTCCATCGAGATGAGTACATGTATGGACTGTTTTCTGGCTACAGCTAATTCTATACATAGTGGATGTATTAACAACAAACTGGTATTTAGAGCAGAAGTCAGGGTGAGGTGAGCTTGTAGGTTTCAACAAATGGGTCAGCACATTTGCATCTTGTCTTAGATCATTGTTCACAGATTAATCCTGACCATATTTGGGTATTATTTGATAGAAATTTAAAAGGTTTTCTTTCTACTGTCCTATAAGCATTAATCACTCAGACTATGTTCATTGGGAGTAATTAGGTTAGGATTAAGACTGGTGGCATTCGATGTGAAGATCTGTCATTTTACCTGTCATCTCAACATGGAAGTGTTCAGCATACCTGAGCAGCAGACATTGTATTGCATTGAGGCCATCTACCCGATTAAAGGAGAAGTTTATGACTGACGAGTAATTTACTTTTGGATTTATAAAGATGTTGGATGGACACCCTGTCAATTTTTTAGGGAAGGTTTATGAGCTTTTATGATAATTTAGTCTTTATTGTTGACAATGTGAGTTATATTCCCAAAGGTATCAAGCTTTGAGAATGTTTGTGCTGAATCTGATTTTCTCAGTGTTTTCCCTGAACACAAATTTTACAATGAGTAACTATGGGCACAATAGACTGAATAATCTTCAATGCTTCAATATTGAAGTGATCCACCTCTAGATAATTGTTGAGTCACTCCTCTTGCTATCTACGCACATGGATGTAACGTTGTACTGCTGGTCATGTTCATACATAATAGATCATAGAATCCCTACAGTGTGGAAACAGGCCCTTTGGCCCAACAAGTCCACACTGCCCCTCAGAGCATCCCACCCAGACCCATCCCTCAACCCACCTAATCTACACATCCCTGAACACTATGGGCAATTTAGCATGGCCAATCCACCTAACCTGCACATCTTTGGACTGTGGGACAAAACTGGAGTACCCGGAGGAAACCCATGCAGACACGGGGAGAATGTGCAAACTCCACACAGACAGTCGCCCAAGGGTGGAGTTGAATCGGGGTCGCTAGCTGTGAACAATGATCAGTTAACTGAACGTATTAAGAGTCATCCACAAATATATCTTATAAAGTAACAAGAGTTCAAAGAGATATGTCTATGAATCTTCCACCATTCAAATAATTTCTTGACAAAGGGTAGATCCATATCAAATATTCAATTTTTTCAATGGCCAGTGACAGCAAAGCGTCAATAATTCAGTTGTAAAGATTGACTGCTGAGGCCCAAAGTGATTTTCTCAACCCAATTTCTAATTACGTCTCCCAACCCATCCAGGATGGCTACCAATTGCTGTTTGCCCTACTAGTGGTTGTGAATGTTTGGAATTGTCTACCCTAGAGAGATGCGAATGCTCCATCATTGAATATATTTAAGGCTGAAATAGATCAATTTTTGTGGTCTCTTTTGTGGAATCAAGGGGTGTGGGGAGCAGGCTCGAAATTAGAGTTGCAGTGCAAGATCAACTGAATTGTACTGAATATGAACTGGTCTCAATGGACTATATGGTCTAGTCCTGCTCATATCTCTCATGTTCTTACAGCCCCATGGTCCACTAGGACTATACGACTTTAACTTTATTGAATGTAGGTGATGAGTGGAGTTCAGGCAGCTTCTCACATTTCCTTCTCCCTGCCACAGGAACTGACAGCATGAAGGCAGATCCTTGATGCATCTGGTAAGGGTCCTACTTCGCTCAGTGTCCTACTTGAAAGGAGAAAACCTAGTATAGTTCTTGAATAGTCCAATCACATGCCAGTTCAGAGAGGTCTTCAATACAGAGAAATTTGCTCTTTGTGGTTCTTTTCACCTTTAATTTTGACTCCTGTTTCTTCTAGTATCCATTTATAGTACCCCACATTTCCCTCCGGAGCAACAGGCAAAGACCATGCAGAAGCCTGGTCCATACTCTTAGACATACTCAAGGTATTGGATGAACTGTAAGTGTATGCATTTTTACCCACAATATAGTCCACAAATACAAAAAGCTATATGTCACAGATTTACTAAGCATACAATCATTATATGTAAATTTTAACAAAACCTAATAGGATTCAGCTGTTACAGTTCTGAAATTGTTGCATACTTCAATCAGATTACAATCAAAGTCTAAGTGGTTTCGATGAAGAATAATCTTCGATCTAAAATACTGTCTGTTAGTCTGTACAGATGTAGTATTTACAGCAATTTCTATATTTATATCAAATTCTAAAGTAATTTGTTCCAGCAATCACTGTTCATATCTCTTCTTCACACCTGCTACATGACAAATTGTATATTTCATATAGTGTATCATTAAACAGTAATTTAATTAGATTATTATTGCAGCAAAAATTTGTAAACGTCTCTTACCACCTCTTTGTTAATTGCACTCTTAAACTTTCTCTCTCAAATAGGTGGATATCTTCAAATACTCCTCTCATGAATGAACAAATAGAACTTATATATTTAAATGCTGTCTTCTGCAGAATGGCATATCAACTGATTATTGTTATCTGAAGTATATACATTGGCAAATCTTTTAACTACATTTTAATTATTATTGTCCAAACCAACTATTGCTTTAAGGTCGGTCAACAGTTTGGAGATCACAGTATCTGAATTGACATTCTCCACCCTGATCAAGCAAAGACTAAAACTTGAAAAGAGAGAACAAGGAACATCAGTGCCCATTCTAAATGTACAGTTTGATAATGCGTATGTTGTGCTTGCAGTTAATGATGTTAATTACAGTGAAACTCTGAGCTACAAGTCTATTTTTATCATGTTTGACAAAAGGGAAAGTTTCTAGTTTCTTAGCTCCCATTAAAGATTCCAACTTTAACTAGCCTATAGAAATAAAGTGTTCTATGATTTCAATCATATTACTGCTGGCTCAGCCAGTGCAGCATGCTGTGCAGGTTTCTTCATTAGCAAGTAGTTTTCCATTCTCTGTGGTATTGGGGCCTACTCACAGTTCCCCGACTTTCCAACATCTGCTTCAATGCAATTCCAATATTGTCCGTTGCCCTCTCCAGATCAATGCCAGTGAACATAATGATTACAGCTTGTATTGTTAGTGCAATCTATTTTTTTATTTGTTACGCAGTCAGTTTAGCAGTCCACTTTAAAATCGCATTGGGTTAGTGCGTCAGACTCACGACTGAGACTTAGGTATTACTCACACTAGTGATGGAGAGCTGGTCAGACTTCAGTCACTCAGCAGATGCAACACCTGCCCACACACCACCTCCCTCACCTTCATTCAGTACTGTAAACAGCCCTTCCAAGTGAGACAGAGCTTCACTTGCATCTCCTCCAACTTAGTCTATTGCATCCAGTGCTCCCGATGTGGTCTTCTCTACGTCGGTGAGACCAAACGTAGACTAGGTGACCGTTTCACCAAGCATCTTCGCCTGGCCTGTTACGGCCAACCTAACCTCCCGGTCATCGCCATTTCAACTCCCTGCCCCACTTCCCCTCCGACATGTCCGTCCTCGGCCTCCTCCAGTGTTGCAGCAACTTTGAACACAAATTTGAAGAACAACACCTTATCTTCCACCTGGGTGCCCTATAGCTGAGAGGACTCAACATTGAGTTCTCAAATTTAAAATAATCTTCCCATCCATCCCTTGACTCCCCTTCTAGCCCCACCTCCTCCCTTCCATTCCACATTCTGGCCCTCCCTTCCAGCCACCAAACGGATTCATTCTCCCATTGACCAAACAGGTCATACCCACCACCAATGTCCTCCTATCACCACCATCCTGCCTCCACCCCTCCAATCCTTTGTATCTGCAGCTCCCCCTTGCCCAACATCCAGTCCTGAATAAGGATAATATCCGAAACGTTGACTGCTCCTTCCCTCCAGATGCTGCCTGGCTTGCAGTGTCCTTCCAGCCTCCTGTTTGTCTAACTCAACTGCTTCTGTCCTCCTCTGAACTCATAGCTCAGGTTCTGTAATGGTTGTTTCCAGGTTACATTACAGATATCTTCGAAACATTTATTTTATATGTTTTCTCTAGAAGGTTTCAGAAAGTTCGACTCTTGTCCAAGACCTTTGTGATTCTAAGATCATCCACCCAAGGGTTTGGCAGACAAAGCACATCTATTTCATTGTCGTCCCTTCTGTCATTAATTTAACAGTGTTAATATTCACAATGGTCAAGCAGCCTTTAGCAGCCCTTCTCACTAGATTCCTGCTTGATGAGCAGTGCCTGCTTCTGCTGTGTATAGTAGTCTTTTGTTCCTGTGCAAGTGGCCACTTTTTCCAAACATCTTTGAATGGACTTAGCTTTTGACCATTCTGGTTCCTTTCCTTCATTCCTTTCCAACTCCTCTGCCTTGTCTTTCAGGCTGGACTGGAGGGCTGCTGGAAGTCTCCTGTGCAAATACTGAGATGGCCTCTTGTTCTCATCTGCTTTGAGATGATAGTCACCAGGAAGACATCTAAGACCCATGAAACATCTCTACAAGTTTTAGGATATGTTCAGCAGTTAATAATTTGATGCTCTGTGGAAAGCTACAAAATGCTTCTGTGCATGTCTAAACTTTAGTCTTCTTTCAGTTGAGATGATTGGATTTTGCTTAGAGTCTACTTCCTTGAACTCCAGATCTCATTGCATTGAGCTCTCAGTTTTAGTTGTCCTCTTGAGGTGAGTATAAGACCATCACAAACTTTCCACTTTACCTCTGATGGCTTAATACTGGGTCGCCATTGGAGCCAGGTTTGCAAAGCATCAGTATCTGTCTGATATTTCACATCCACTTGATGCTGTCCTTTAATAGTTATCATTCAAGTCATTACAAATCATTCATCACCTTGAGGCTGGGCAGTGCCAAGCTATTTTATGGTTTTGAATGATTCATAATCATTGTCCAACATTTCGCCAGCAGCCAACCTTATAGGTCATGATAGTAATTCAGCCTCTTGCTGTTACAGCACTATTTTCCCTCATGGTAGACATGTTTCCTTTCCTTTCATACAGTGTCCTGTCCTCCATAATATTTACATTCTGTACTCTGGCCGTGATCTTTCTGCTTGCCCTTCTGCAAATATTTCTTCTCTTATTCAGCTCCAAAGTTGAACACATACATGACATTAATAGAAGCTTCAAAATTGATCATTAAGGCATTCAAAATGTCCATTCTGGTTTTCTGCTCCTCGGCAATGTCTAGGCTGCAATACAGATCATAACACTGTTTCCCATCACTGATCTTTTCTCTTTATTCATATTTATTCATTCACAGGATGAGGGCATAGCTGGCCAGGCAGCATTTATTGAATTGCTACTTTTATTTGTTCAGGTTTTCTTTTTAACTTTGTGGCAATATCATAATTGGACCATTGACAGGAAGACCTTCCAATCTGTCTCAAGATATCTACATCTCCACAGGAGCTGAAACTGGAAAACTCACAGTTATACTGACTCACCTGGCAGTATGAAATTGTAGACTGAAGTTTTCTTTTAAAATTAATATCTGGTGTTTCTTATAGAAACTGTCACTCTTACAGCTCTTAAAACCCACACAATTTCAACTGCACACTTTTGATCATAGAATCCCTACAGTGAGGAAGCAGGCCATTCAACACATTGAGTCCACACCGAGCCTCCAAAGAGCATCCCACCCAGACCCACCCCCTTACCCTATTACTGTGACCCTGCATTTCCCACGGCTAATCCATCTAGCCTGCACATCCCTGGCCACTATGGGGCAATTTCCCATGGCCAATCTGTCTACCATGCAGATCTTTGGACTGTGGGAGGAAACCAGAGTACTCACAGGAAACCCACACAGACACAGGGAGAATGTGCAAACTCCACACAGACAGTCACTTGAGCATGGAATTGAATCTAGGTCCCTGGTGCTGAAGGACAGCAGTCCTGACCACTACAATGTGCAACAACTTTTAATTCTGTTTAATGCTATTATTTAGATTAAGGAAGGCCCTCACTTGACATTTACTGGGTTTCATTTAAAGCCAGGAAGTATCTGAATGTGGTGAGGAAGTGCAACATCGGTTGACATACTTATCTTTCCTTGGTGAGTGACTGATTGAGGGTCGGTTAGCTGAGCTGACTGGACAGCTGGCTTACAAAGCAAAGTGGGTTCAATTCCCACACCAGCTGAGGTTACCATGAAGGGGTCTCCTTCTCAACCCCTCCCATCACCTGAGGTGTGGTGACCCTCAGGTTAAACCACCACCCATTGGTTCTCTAGGGCTACAGTGATTGACTTCTGAAGAGATTCTGTGCTGCTGGGAGTTGGGTGAACTTTGAGGTGTTGTAGCTATCATAGTGTGAACAAGATGAGGAGACCTTCTGTCTTCACTGTTCCTTTTTCCAAAGGGAAAATAGTCTAGATTCATATATCACAAAAAAACAGAGGCAGTTATTTTAGTTGACTTTCACTGTGAGAACATGAATTATTCATTGTACAAAGCCTGAAATAGAAAGGTGGTTGACATAAATATAAATAATGTACCTTTAATGTGGTGGCAGATACAGTGGAGGGATTAATTAGTTAGAGTATTTAGTGTTAAGCAGCAAAACTGATTGTGAGTAAATAATAAACAATGCCTGGTTTATTATTTGAAACAAGTTACTAATATGTGTCCAATTAATGTCAGCCTATGCTAACGTTAGCTATATTCATTTATTTCCACCCACCATCCCCAAAGACTTCACTTTAAGGCACATCAAAAAATATGAGTTAAATATAAAAATTTACTATGTTCCTTTACTTTGATGCGATGGCTTTCCTTCCTGGTTGATGATACACAGATCTACTACCCCGTAAAACTACTGACAATGCACATCATTTTAATGCTTTCACTGTTCAGCTTTCCACTTTGAGCCTAGCTCCTATAATAAGTGGCATTTCAAAATGAGGCAGTATTTGAAGGCAAATTGAGATGCATACTCTTATGACACCTAATTTAAAAGCGTGTGGAAACACCTCCTCAGATAGCACTGTTCAAATGTTTTCAAGATATACCATGCAATGAGCATAACACATTTGGAGGTGAATTATCTCATATTTTAATAAAGCTGTACAATTCAACAACTCACGTGCAAACACAATTATCCTGAATGCCTTCAAGACCTGCTGCTGTATGCTATATAAAACTTCTGGTCTTTCCCAAGAATGGCATTGCCCTTACTCTTGTCACCACTGTTTGTAATGTAGGCTTACTTATTTTAGTACAGAAACGTGGACCTATTAGGGGTGTTTTCATTTTGGGCAGTTGTTCCCTATTTCACAGCCTCTCAAGTTGTTGCATCATTGAGTGGATAACAGGGGTGCCTGCCAATTGCAGCAGGAAAGTTCTGCTGGTTCCATTGTCGGATGTAAGGAGGTAGGTGAAGGTTCCCCATACCAAAGGAACTGAGGTACATTCCAAGCAGTGCCATTTGTCAATCCAGGCCCAGACATTAGCTGGTAATCGAGGAGGGTTTATCTGAGGGTCCTGGAAGTCAGACCTTGAGTGGGAACTCTTCGGCATGGACCTTTCCTCTGCTTGTATTAAGCCTCTCAATAGGAGTGGGCAAGGGTCTACCTTTAAAAGGTCATCCAGGATAATTCCCAGGTAATTCATAGGGCCCTGCTTAACAAAATATCTTCATGTAAACTGCAGCCCCTTGTGCATTCCTACCAGAGGTACAGTGAGAAAGGGTGAGGATGTTCTGGACTGGAAGTGTAGAATTTTGACCCTGTTTTATGTCTGCAACAAAACCTGCTAATGGTAGCTTGGACTTTGGATGGGACCCCAGCTCGTTGTACATCTCTCTCATTGACATCATACGAAGTGAAAATTAGGAAGGTATATACAAACTGGCTGCTGTTTCAATGTTGCATTTTTTGTACATATTGCAACATTTTACAATATTTCAGCCAAAGTCAGAATGACCCTCTCTCAGTCGGAAATAGACCTCATTGGAATATACACAGCTCCACGCAGCCAGTGACATTATCATATTAAAGCATTAGCTTGTGCTGGAGACCAGAGATGTGAGAGGAATGAGAGATTATTTCTGAATAATTTAGGTATGCATTGGGCTTAATGTTGGGCTGTGAGTGACAGGAAGCTAGAGGCAAGGAGCAGAGGTGAATAGCACAAATATATCTCTGCCTATCCGCAAAAGGAACATCTTTTAACAGGGCTTGTTTCTTCTTTTCACTGTCCATAATAAAAGTTAATTTTGCACGAACTCTGAGCCTCTTCTCTTAACACTGATTATTTTCAATAGTTTGCCATTTACAGTTTTGTCCTCCTGAGATAAAATTGTTGTATCATTCTCATAATGAAAAAAACGTACTGCACCATACTTGATTAAGCACTGTAATGTGACAGGAGCAAGTGGTTAAGAAATTATACTAAAAAGATGGTGCAGTCAGTCAAAACAACAATTACTGGGAACAAATCAAGCAGTTGTTCATAATGTTTTCTTTTCTGGAGTATCCCCCACTTGAGTATTTTTTTAAACAATTGTCTCCTTGGAACAAGGCACAGTTTCCAGTTAATCTGCCAGACAGCAGTAAAGATTGAATTAATGCCTGTGCCTGCGAGCACAAAAGAATGAAAATAAAATATCTTAGACACGATGGGTGATAAAAAAAAGGACAGACATACACGATGGTTGGCCTCGATCCAGCTTGTTATTCATATTGATCCAACAATTGGACAGATTTTTGTCCATGTAGCTGAGATGTTGCAGCTGTGATCATTCTCAATTACAGCTACAATGGCCGGCATTTTGGCAAACTGACAGGACCATTGTATGGGAGAGCACCTCCAGCCTTCCTCTGATCAAATGTACACACTGGAATGGAAAGCAGTGAAAGTCATCGCCATTGTGTTATCAGCATTCAATTAAAAATCTACTCATTTTAAAGATTTGTCTTCATGTGACAATTGCTGTTGAAAACGTCAGAATGTCAGCACCACAGAGAGCACACCAACGCTAAGCTAGACCCTCAGCTGAATGCACTCAAAGCTCAGCTAGGATCACGCTGCATGACCAAATTTGTAGGGAACTCCCAAAGGTGACTGACATCCACTTTTTCACTGGACATCCTGGCATCACAAGAGTTTTCCCTAGGTTGGTCATGTGTCTGGGCTTTAAGCTCCCCACAGTGCCTTCCCCTTTAACCACCCCTCCCCATCCCGCCATGCTCCATTTCCTGTTGGCAAGCCCAACTCCCTGAACTCTGCGTTGCATCTGGAATGCCACCCCCTCCTAGTGACTCCCGCATACACAGACGATGATGGTACCTGCACTGGCAACTTCTACCCACATTGCTGTGCATTCCTCCAGATTGCTGACATCTTGGGCTAGCCTGGCATAGTCTGGTGTCCTCTCCACTACCGGTCCTGTGGGACAACCAGATATCCTGCCTGTGTACAACCCTGATGCACCAATTTCCCCCTGTGTATCATTCACGGCAGCCCTGACTGATGGTACTTGTTGGAGTACGCAATAAGGCTTTTAAAGATAATACAAAGGCAAGGAATGCCAGTGAATTCTGGGATATCCACTGAGTGGTGAGTTGTTCCAGGAATGGTGCATGTGAGATGGAGGAAGAATCAGACGTGATAGGCACCGTAGGGCTGGGGTAGGTAATTAATGAGGTGAGTTTGGTAAGTTATGATGAGAGAAGTCGATAGGCCTTATGGCAAAACTCTGCAAATGAACTTGGCACAACACACTCTTATCCAAACAAAATAAGATTCAGTCCATCGTTACTTCCTAAGAGATAGTAACTAGATCTATGCTAGAGGGCTGAGACTGCAGGACTGAGTTAGTTTAGAACTAAAAAAAGAAAAGCTGGTTAGCTTCTCCCAGAGATATTTATTTATATATCAGTGAGTGAAGCCATTGCAAAGCTCCTTTCAGACCAACTATCTTATCTAGTAACTATAGAGTAACTTATCTCTATGACCTCCTATAAAGTAACCTCATGGCTTCATGGGGAGAATTAATCTCTGAGTGATGTCCGAGGATTGGCACCAGTGTTTGGTTGACAGTATCACTGTGAGCTTATTGAATTTGTAAACGACAAACCAAACATCCCATTGAAAGATCAAAATCAATCATGTGGATGCTGGAGATCTGAGATAAAACACAAAGTGTTGGAGAAACTCAACAGTTCTGGCAGCATCTGTGGAGAGAGAAACAAGTTTACATTTTGAGTCCGATATGACTCTTCAGCATTTTCTGTTTTCCTAGACTTGAAAGATCGCATGCTGTCCTGAGCAAACAAGATCTCTCATGCTCGAGTTCAACATCCATCTTTGAGCTGAAAACTGTGACTGGAATAGTATTGTCGTTCAGAGAACTACAGGCAAACGCATGAAGAAATAGGGTAAAGTCAATGCCATGAAGGAACCTCACTGTTGGGATCTCAGCCTAGCAAGTTTTCTCATGGCGTGATGAAACAAAGAACTTCAGATGCTGGACCTGATTTTGCAGACATGCAAGATAAATCCTGATATACGTAGATGATGATTAATGACAAGAAAACTAATTTGAAAATGGATACAGGGGCAAATGTATTGATTCTTACTTGGATGCCCCCTTAAGGCATAACATTGCAATACTCCAACTGTGAAATGAGAATCCAGTTTACATGCTTTTTTGATACACACCAACATTTTACATAGGAACAGATAAATGTTGATAAGAATATGTAGAGAAACACTCAACAATTAATAAATGGAGATGGAGCACTGAAGATCATAAGAAACAGGAACTGGAATAGATCATTTGGCTCATTGAATCTGCTCGCCAATTAATAAGATCATGGCTGATGCAATTTTGGTCTTAACTCCATTTTCTTGCCAGTTCCCCATATCTCTTGACCCATCTGAATCTGTCTAGTTCAGCCTCCACTCTGTGGAAGAGACATTCTGGTGTAATGGTAATGTCATTGGTCTAGTAACCCTGAGGCCAAGCTGGGGCATGGGTTACACCATGGCAACTGGTGGAATTTAATTCATAAATTTGGGATTGAAATCTAATCCATGTTAAGGTGCCACAAAATGATCATCAATTGTTTTAAAAGGCCATCAAACTCACTAATGTACTTTAGGGGGTGCAACCTGAACTCCCCAACCCTTACTTTGTTTGGTGTACATGTGACTCCAGGAACCACAGCATTGTGCTTGACTCTGAAATGACCTGGCAAGCCATTTAGTTCCAGACAAACTTGAGATGGCCAAAAAATGCTGTAAATTAAGTATGGAGGCCAAAACTGTACACAGTGATCCAGAAGTGGTCTCATACTGCTCTCATGCCCAGTATTCTCATACCTTGAAATGAAAACAGAAAGCTAGAGAAACTCAACAGGTTTGGTAGCATCTGGAGAGAGAAAAATAATGTTTCAAGTCTGATATGACTCCATTCCCCTTGCATTAAAGGCCAATTCAGTGCTACAGGAAAGCTAGGGAAAGTGTGAAATTGTGCTCTCTGTAGTGCTGGTGCCAGAAGATCAAAATAAAAGGCTGGTGGATTGTAGAACATATAGTGTGTTCTGCTGTGGAGCATGCGGCATCTAATGCTGGGACGTCTACTTTTATGGGCACGCCATGCATGCGCTGAAACTTTTTCAGTGGCAGATTGTGTCATCAATCAGCTTTTCTGGCTAATTCAACACACATACTGGAAGCTCGGAAAGTGCAAATCCATAATCGGACAACTCCGAGCTAAGTTGTTCAGTGAGTTGCAGTGATCCCCTAACTGTGGTCACGTGAAGGACAGTTATCCATCTCGGAGGTGAAGTAATTTTGACTCATGTTTGCTCATTTCAAGTTTGTGGAAGTGCCATGGTGAGTTAGTACAGCCCCCAGGGGCTGTTGTTGCACCTAACAGGGAGGCTAGAGGAGTTCTGAGTCCTGTCTGCACAAGGCCTCGGCAGTTCCAGGAGGTGTATGTGCCATGGGAGGTTTGCAGCACAACAGGCAAATGTAGTAGAGGCTGCAGAGAGGGAAATACCACCTTCGCCATAGTCAGAAATTCACCAAGGAGGTGGTCACGAAACTGTGCCCCTCGTTTAACAGGAGGCAAGGATGCCAGTGCCAGTGATCACATTGTCCATGGTGCAGGGAACCCTCATCCGCACATGTCAGCCTCTGTGAGCAGCACATGTGATTGGGGGAGTGGGGGAGGTGCAGCAACCAAAAAGGTTTCACGCCATTAGCATGCAGCTCGTATGTGGCCAAGCCACAATGATTCCCATTATCCTAGCAGCAGCCCCAAGGATCCAGAGGCAGCAACCTGCTATTCCCACTGGCTTCAGGACTCCACAAGGGACACATTTGCTTGGAGATGGTGGAAAGCCCATGAATTATCTCTCCCATCCACCCCCTGAATAAATGAGGACTGCCAAGATACAATGAGGAATACGCTGCCCCCAAGAGCATCATGCAGCAGACCATCAGTATTCTTAAGTGCCATTGCTTGGATCACTCACGGGCAGTCCTCCAATATTCACCAGATCAAATCTTCAAGTTCATAGTGGTTCACTGCATTTTCTATAACATGTCTGTTATAAATTTCCCATCCCCTGGAACCTCTCGGGAGGAGGAAGATGAAGATGTAGAGGTAGGGAAGAAGAGGCAAGCATGACTCATTTATTATGGGCAGACTCTCTGTGAGTACCTAATCAGAGACCAGTTTCCTTAGGACATCTCTTCATTACCTTTGCTCCACTCACCTCTCTATCCATCTTTGAAAGCACTTCACAGCACTCTTTAACAAACACATGAACAGAACATCTCTATCCAATAACACAATCAAAGAATACACAACCCAACAATACAAAGAAAAATGAATTATCTGCCCTACTTTCTGTCTTTTGGTGCCTTTGTCTATCTCATGATCCTATGCTAATCTACTCCAATGTATGCAGTTCAGCTGGTGGAAGCCTGCTGATGGTCAATGGGGCAGATTGTGTAGAAACCTGTAAGGGATAATCTTGAAAGGCTGTCTTCAGACTGCACCACTTTGGCATGGACAACAGCAGTTTGGACTAAGATAACAAGGTGTAGAGCTGGATGAACACAGCAGGCCATGCAGCATCACAGGAGGTGCTTGGCCTGCTGTGTTCATCCAGCTCTACACCTTGTTATCTCAGATTTTCCAGCATCTGCAGCTCCTACTATCTCTGAAGCAGTTTGGACTGGCTGACTGAGAGACAACTACAAGTACCTCCAGTGGATGTCAATGCTAGATGTAATCATGGTGTTACCCTGAGAGAGAACAATAGGCTCAGGCTCCATGGAGCCACTCGGGAACCAGTAATAAGAAATAGTCCATATTGTAACTTATAGACAATGTACCAGAGCTTTTGCTATCATCCAAAGCAGCCCGCATGATTGGGACCACATCCTCAAGCATCTATTCCCTCCATCATCAATGCTTAGAGGCAGCAGTGTGTACCATCTGTAAGATGCACTACAGAAATTCACCCAACTCTTCAGGCTACACCTTCCAAATCCATGACCACAACCATCTAGGACAAGGACTGCAGATATATGGGAACACCACCACCTGAAAGATCCTCCCAAGGAACACAAACCATCCTGACTTGGAAACATATCGCTGTTCCTTCAGTGTTGCTGAGTCAAAATCATGGCATTCCCTCCCTAAGCACATTGTGAATGTTCCAATACCCCATGAGCTGTAGAGACAGCTCACCACCATTTCCGAAGGGAAATTTTGGGGAGGGTAATAAATGCTGGCCTACCCAGCCCATGATCATTTTGCACATTGGTATAAATAGAAGAAAGCTGTGGGCAAAGGATGAATGTGAGGGTGTGTTAAGGTGAATATCTGAATATTTGGTGTAAGAGTCCTCTGGAAGGAATTTCTGGTGGCTGAATGATAGGGGTGTGGTGCATTGAACAGCATGAGATACTCATGGCAAAGTAGAATTGGATATAACATTTGAAGAGAGCATGCCCTTGACTACCCGTGAGAGGTCAGTGCATGTGGCATAGTTGCCTATACTTCCCATGCCATGAAAGTTGACCTCTGAAGTGAGGCGGTGATGTAGTGGTAATGTCACTGAATGAGCAACCCAGAGACCCAGGTTAATGTTGTGGAGACATAGGTTTGAACCTCTTCCTGATACATGGAGAGATTTGAAATCAGTAGAACCTGGAATTAAAAAAGCAAGTCTAATGCTGACCATGTAACCAGTGAAGTAAATACCCATCTGGTTCACTAATGTCCTTTTGGGAAGGAAATCTGCTGTCCTTACCTGGTGACTCCAGACCTACAGTATTGTGGTTTTGACTCTTACCTTGCTTCAGATATGATCCAGCAATCACTCAGATTAAGAGTGCTTGGGGATGAGGAAAGTGACACCCAAGAAGCATTAAAAAAAACTGAAAGAACTGAGGATGCTGCAAATCTGAAACAATAACAGAAATTGCTAGAAAATCTCAGCAGGCCTGGTAGCATCTGTGGAGAGAAATCAGACCCTTTCAGACCCTCTCAGCCACTTAATCCCTGAGAGAAGGAAAGAAACGAAGGCACTAGCCGAGTCGAATAAGGGTGGAATATTCAGGACCAATAAAGAAAACATTACTCTGCAAAGTTGCAGGACATAATAAAAAAAAAATTCCAGGAAATAAATGGCAGTTGTCTCAGTGTTGCGACGAACATTTATCCCTCAACTAACAGCCCCAGTAGCAGGTTAGCAAACCGTTTACCTCATTGCAGCTTGTCTGACCTTATGGCACTTTGACTGGAAGGTCTGCCTACTAAATGTCGGTGAGGATGTGGAGCAATTCACTGTGTGTGAAATGCTTTGAAATGGCCTGAGCATATGAAACAAGTTAGAGAGATACAAACTCTTCCATTTAACATCATTTATCATGAGCGCTTAAATATGATCAAATCTGGCTCTTGAGAAGAGTTCAACTTGTGGTATAGGGTATAGATCAATCTGAAATGGTAACAAATTGGCACTACTTTTTCAAACATCATTCTAGTACTCTTTGCTGTTTTCAGAAGGACTGAAAAATTCAGAGCACAGCATCTTCTGATATTCTCAGTGTGGCACAATCCTCCTCCACAATGACAGGAGAGACAGATGCGCTCCTGCCTGACATTACTGCAGATTCGCTTGGAAGGGATTGGTCATTGTCACAAGGCAACTCCAGCAGGGAGTAGAATGGTTTTTCACACTCTGCAGAGCACAGTTCTGCCTCCCTCGCACAAGCACTCACCTAAATCCTCTGCTAACCCTTAACCCACAGCTGTTAGAATTTTCCTTGTTTGTGCTGTTTTATACAGAAAATGAAATGATAAACTGTGTGAATTGGAGCCTCTAATTAACATGAATGGCAGAAATAAGGCAGAAAAGCAAATAGACAGTCCTTCAGTACGTTAATAATTCAGTGCAAAAGCAAACTCAAGGAAGCAATAATGCAAACCTCCCATTCATGTTGAAAAATGGATAAATCTCAGGCAAAATTAATTTTCTTTCTTTGCAGAAGCAGATTCCCAGGTTACTAATGTTAATGACATTTGCTATTCAAATTAATAATATCTCTTTCTGTAATCATCCCTCTCTATAAACAAAACATGTACTAGGGATCCTTTTACACTTCTGTCACTGCAAACACAGGTTCTGGTGCGTTTACTTCCTGCAAGAACACAACAGGCCTCCAGACTATGTTTAAACAATCGTAAACCAATGACATACAAAGTGATTAGTTACACAACAGAACAGGGCATTTCAGATTATAAGAAGACAATGCATTATTCACATCGTAAGGTAAAATATATTTACTATTTGAATACCACACTAATATTTCATACACATGAGAATGGAGGCATAATATGCCCAGTAAAACTCATTCGTTTCTGTCGACTTGGTATCCCAAGTAACAAAGGTTACCGTAAATACAGATGCAGTGTTCCATCTCCTCCATCAATCATGATGTTACAGATTAGTTTTAACCTGTAAGGTCAAAAGTGACAGTCAACAAATATTTCAAATTCATTGTAATTTCTCAAAAACTGAATCTTTTCCATGCAAGGTGTACATTTCCCCTGTAACTCTGCCATGAACGCTCACAGAATCCCTGAATAGGAGAAGCAGAAATGCTGTCTGCAGCATTTTCCCAAGGTTTCCACAACTCTCCACTGAGGTTGTAGTGGAGAAGTGAGGCATAAACTGTAAAGCATAAACTGCCAGTGCAGACTGAGTGACCTACATGTTAAACAGTGCCCTAGTTTTGATATTCTGTACATTTACTTAAGAATCAGATAATGAACATAGAATCAAAATCTTACAGCATTGAAGAAGGCCATTCAGCCCATCTTGTCAATGGCAGCTCTTTGAAACAGTTATCTAATTAGGTCACATTCCTGAGATAACAAGGTGTAGAGCTGGATGAACACAGCAGGCCAAGCAGCATCAGAGGAACAGGAAGGCTGACGTTTCGGGCCTAGACCCTTCAGAAAAAATTGAAACAATTTTAACCCCACTGCGAAGCCCAGATTCTCCAGTATCTGCAGTTCCTACTATCCCAGGTCACATTCCTTGTTCTTTTCATGCAACCCAGTAAATTTATGTAGTTCAAGTATAGAATTCCAGTTTCCTTCTGAAAGTTATTATTAAATCAGATTCCACTATCATTTCTAGGCGTTGCATTTAAGATCATAACGATTTGCTGTGTAAACAAAATTTCTCCTCCTCTCCCCTTGGTTCTTTGCCATTCTCTTTGAATGCAGTGAAATATTGAACTCACACCAGGTTTTCTCTCCAAAAAAAACCAATAGATTTATGTACAATTAAATTTGAAACTGAAACAGCAGAATAATTGCCAAATACCAAGACATGTAACGATAATCAAATGAAACTGTCCTAATTAATGACCCAAAGAAGTTCATTTACTTTCTCTGAATTACTGAGAACTTTTTGTTAAAACAGCACTCAACTCTGGGTAAAATAAACTTGTTGTTCACTTTCAGAAACAAAGTTTCTGGAAAAGCTCAGCAGGTCTGGCAGCATCTGTGGAGGAGAAAACAGAGTTAACGTTTCGGGTCCGGTGACCCTTTCTCAGAACTGATGGTGGCTGGGAAAACGTCAGTTTATATGCAGAAAAATAGGGAGGTGGGTGGTGTAGGGAGTAAACGATAGGATAGAGCCCAAAGAGAGAGAAAGACAGTTGGACAGACAAAGGAGTTGCTAACGATCAGGTTGGGAGGGTGAATAGTTGTTAATGGGGACTGTTAGTGACTAACAACAGAGGGTGTGTAATGGCAGGCTATGTGGTAACAAGGCCTGGTGTGTGGGGTGGGGGGCTGGGACATGGGAGAGTTTAGGCCCTAAAATTATTGAACTCAATATTGAGTCCGGAGGGCTGTAGTGTCTCCAAGCAGAAAATGAGGTGTTGTTCCTCCAGCTTGCATTGGGCTTCACTGGAACACTGTAGCAAGCCAGAGATGTTGGCCAGAGAGCAAGGTGGTGCATTGAAGTGGCAGGCAACAGGTAGTTCAGGGTCCTTTTTTGCAAGCAGAACGTAGATGTTCTGCGAAGCGGTCGCCAAGTCTTGTTACCACATAGCCTGCCATTACAAACCCCCTATTGTTAGTCACTAACAGTCCCCATTAACAACTATTCACCCTCCCAACCTGATCGTTAGCAACTCCTTTGTCTGTCCAACTGTCTTTCTCTCTCTTTGGGCTCTATCCTATCGTTTACTCCCTACCCCACCCACCTCCCTATTTTTCTGCATATAAACTGACGTTTTCCCAGCCACCATCAGTTCTGAGAAAGGGTCACCGGACCCGAAACGTTAACTCTGTTTTCTCCTCCACAGATGCTGCCAGACCTGCTGAGCTTTTCCAGAAACTTTGTTTTTGTTCCTGGTTTACAGCATCCGCAGTTCTTTTGGTTCTTATTCACTTTACAGCTTTAGAATCCAATAGGACTTGAAATAAATCAGATTTACTGAATTAGGACAGTCTTGAACATTTTCAGAATTTGCAATAAACCCTGTATACCTCTTCAATGTCAGTTTTAAACTGCAGCAAGCCTTTTGATATGTGATGTGTTCAAAATTTACAGATGCTAAGTGACATAGCAACCAAATTAGAAGTCTAACTGCGTACACATATTCAAATCTGTATCTCCACAGAATTTCCACATCTAAGAACAGTGCAGGAGTCTTGGGCTGCAGTTTCTAATTAGTGCTGTTTTTCTAGACAAATATATTTTAATACATAGGTGGCTGCCTAATGTTGTATGCTAATAACACCCAGTATGACAGCCTCTGTCTGCCCCTCTGCTGCTTTTCATTTATTATGCTTCTTTTCAAACATTAACTTCTGCAATTAGCGGAAATTTTCTCCAACTGATTAATAAGTATTAACATCTTGGATTTGGTTCCCACCACAAATCTCATTCCCCAGCCATTAACTCTATCCCTCTCCTTTGTCTGAGGCACAATCTTTGCAGCCTATTTGATGCCAAAATGAGTTCTTGGCCATATGTGCACTCCGTCACTAAAATACTATAACATCATCCAAGTCTGACTCTATCTCAGTTCATCAGTTGCTGAAACCCTCATTGAGTCTCATTGTTTCCTCCTGACTTGAGTATTCCAATGCTCTCCTAGTCAGTTCCCTCCTTTTGCATCCTTTATAGTCTTGAATCCAAAACTCAGCTTTCCGTGACTCAATTCTCATTAAGTTCAAGTCACTCCAGTCCCATCCTTCAATTTTAAATCTCTGATCCTTAGTTTCAATTGGCCCTGTACCCTTCCTACATTTATAATTCCCCCCATCTCCAAAAACATCTTAGATCTTTCTTCCTCTAATTCAGGTTCTTGTACATCTCCAGTATTAATTGCTTTTCCATTGATGGTCATGCTCTAGATTGTGGAATTCTCTGCCGACAGCTCCCTGCCTCTCTACCTGTCTGTCTTTCTCTCTCTCACCTCTTTAAGACTCTCCTTATAACCTATTCCTTTGACCAAGTTTTTGGTCAGCTATCCTAAAATATCCTTATCTGGCTTGGCATGAAATTTTAACTGATTATGTTTTCACGAAGCAACTCGGAGCATTTGACTTTGTCAGAGTTGCTGCATAAATGCAAGTTATTGTCATAAAAACTTAACAAAAGCTGATTAACAGCATAAATAAATTGCCACAGCTCCAACATATCTGACATGTCAAAAGTCACCCAGAACATATTCTTACATTTTCTGAGGAAGGGTGACTGAACCTGAAACATTAACTCTAATTTTACTTCACAGATGCTGCCAGACCCGCTGAGCTTTTCCAACAACTTATGTTTTTGTTCATATTCCTACGATATTTATTTATACTAAGAGTGCACTGAGACATGAGACTTTTCATGACTTGGTATAACTGCAGTTCCAATATTTTTATCCACATGAAACTGTGGCTCAAATGTCATGTTTCCTGGTAGCTAGGAATACTTCAGTTTCCATTATTTGTCATAATTGTGTGTCTTATGGGTTATATGGTTAATGGTGAATATAACTAAGTTATATGTTTCCCAATGTGTTCTTAAAAAGACTACTATTAATAAATCATTGAATTATATTTGGTAAAATTGATCTAGTAGTGGCCTATTCATTTGTGCCAGCATGACAACCAGAGGCTTATAAGTGAGTCTATGCTGCTTATTTTTAGTAAGAAACCAGATAACATTTTCTTTCTCCATTTTTTGAGCACTCCCTTTCGTTGGTAAATATGTTTCCTTCTCATACAATGAGACTGAAGATATAGGGGAAGCACAATTTGTTATGAGACTGAATTGGAGTTGGAGGTGTCCCTGGATGTTTGATCACGTGACATTCTGATCACAAGACTCTAAGCATGTGATGCCTGATCACATGACACCTTCTTGCATAGCGTCTATTAAGGTTATCACAGTTACATTATACCAGTTGGTTTCCTTGTGGCTGAGAATTTCTGACTTTAGTTACGCTCCAGCAAGCTACAGACAGCAGGCCATCCATGAGCAACTGAAGACAGATCAAGGCCGCGAAAAAGTGGGAACTGGAGGAGATAGGAGGAAGTGGTGGAGGATTCAAATGTGGGAAAGTGATTGGCAGAAGGAAAACATGTCGCACCTTGATTTCACCAGTAACTATTTCCACTGATTATTAATGGTTAAGCAATAACATTCACATTCCCTGTATTACCAACAGCAATACAATAACTCGCTGATAATCACTATGTACGCAGTAATTAAGGTGTAATGTCCTGATATCCTAGCTGTAGTTATAATAATTGAAGGATAGGACATTGAGTCAATAGATTGAATGGCAAATATGAATGGTTTGCGAGATCATTCATACTCACATTAGCATTGCTCTCTGATAGTTAAAGAGTATTAATTCAAAGGATGGAAGTCAAAACTAACTCGTTCACTTATTCTCCATTGCAAGCTGCTATTCCGCTCAAGCTGGAAGGCTTCTGCTTAGTCCCTATTTGCCTGCTTGCTGCACTTGATTGGACAGGGATTCTGCCCAATTGTGGGGCTCCGTCTATAAAAATTGCAGTTACTGAGGCATGGACTGATCATAGTGGACAGTCTAAAAGATATCACTTAAGACGTTCAGAAGATATTCAATGGCTAAAAGACAGCCAACAAAATAGGTAAAATTAAAGCACATATAATTGGGGGTAGTGTCCTGACATGGATAGAGGATTAATTGGCAGACAGGATACAAAATGCAGAAATAAACAAGTCTTTTTCTGAATGGTAGGTAATGACTAGTGGAGTACCATGGGGATCAGTGTTTGCACCCCAGCTATTCACAAAGATATTAGTAATTTGGACGAGCAAGCTAAATTCAATGTCCTTAACTTTGCAGATACATGAAGCTGGTTGGGAGGCTGAACTGTGAAGGGGGATGCAGAGAAGCTTCAGTGTGACTTGGACAAGTTGAGTGAGTAAGTAAGTGACAAATGAAGTATAATGTGGATAAATCTTAGCTTATCCCCTTTGGTAGCAAAAACAGGAAGGCAGATTATTATCTGAATGGCAATACATTGGGAAAAGGGAGGTGCAATAAGAGCTAGGTCTCCTTATACACTATTCACTGAAAGTAACCATGCAGGTGAAGCAGGCAGTGAAGAAGGCAAAAGGTTGTTGACCTTCATAGTGAGAGGATTCGAGAACAGGAGCAGAATTGTACAGGGCCTTGCTGAGACTATACCTGGAGTTTTGTGTGCAGCTTTTTTGTCTCATCATCTGAGGAAGGATTTTCTGGATATGAAAGGAGTGCAATGAAGGTTTATCAGAATGATTCCTGGGATGGCAGGATTGCTGTATGAAGAGAGATTGGATCGGTTTGAATTATATTCGCTGGCGTTTGGAAGAATCAGGGGAGGATCTCATTGAAACCTATAAAATTCGAACAAAACTAGACAGGAAATATGCAAGAAAGATGTACTCAAACACCAGGGAGTCCAGAACTTGGGGTTACAGTCTAAGGATACCTGGTAGGCCACCTAGCACTGAGATAAAGAGCAACTTCTTCACTCAGAGTGGTGAGCCCGGGGAATTCTCTGAAATTGGGTAAGGCCAAAGCATTGAACATTTTCAAGAAGGAGTTAGATATAGTTCTTAGGGGTAATGGGATCAAAGGAAGAAAGCAGGAACAGGATACTGAGTTGGATGATCAGCCACGATCCTATTAGAAAGTGGATCAGGTTTGAAGGGACAAATGGCCTAGTCCTGCTCCTATTTTCTAGTTTCTAAGTTCTCTGTTCCACCAAGTGGAGTCTTAGAGAAAGGAGTGAAGGAGGGACATGAAAAAAACAATGGCAGATAACATTAAGGAAAATCCAAAGGCATTTTATAAGATTATTAAGGGTGAGAAGGCCAGGAAAGAGTAGGGCCCATTAGGAACCAAATTGGCAATCTGTGTGGGTGAAGCCATAAGCTAAGTTTTTCCATTAGTACTTTGCATTGGTGTTCACTGTAGAGAAGGATGATGTAGATCTGGAAATCAGGGAGAAGGCTCATAATATATTGGAACAAATTAGCATTGAGAGGGAGTAGATATTAGCAGTTTTAGCATGCTTGAAAGTAGATAAATCCCAAGGCCCAGACAGGATGCATCCAAGATGACTGCAAGGCATGGGAGGAGATTGCAGGTGTTCTGACATTAATTATCAAAACCCCTCTGGCCATAAGAGGCATTCCAGAGGACTGGGTGACAGATAATGTGGTACCATGATTCAAGACAGTTGGTCAGGATAAATTCAGGTACTACAGGCCAGTGAGTCTGATATCTGTGCTAGGGAAACTATTGGAGAAAGTTCTAAGGGACAGAATTAATCTCCACTTGGAGAGGCAAGGTTTAATCAAGGATAGTAAGGCTTTATAAGGAAAGATCGGGTCTAATAAATTTTAATTTTTTGAGAACGTGACAAGATAAGGGTAATGCAGTTGATGTAGTCTACATGAAGTTCAGTAAGACTTTTGATTTCACATACGAGACTGGATAAGAAGCTAAGAGCCCATGGGATCCAGAGCAGTTTTGCAAACTGAATCTAAAATTTGCTTAGCGGCTGGAAGCAGAGAGTAATTGTTGAAGGCTGTGACTGGAGCCTATGTCCAGCAGTATACCACAGGATTCAGTGCTGGCTTCCTTGCTTTTTGTTGTGTACATTAATGATTTAAACATGAATGTAGGAGAATGCATGATCTGTAAGTTCAATGAGATAATCTGTAAGAAGACTCAATAATTGCTGATATGGTAAATAGCAAGAAGGAAAGCATTAAATTACAGAATGATGTAGACAGGATGGTCAGATGGTTTGAACAATGGCAAGTTCAACTTAATCCTGAGAAGTGTGAGATGATGCATTTTTTGAAGGACTAACAAGGTAGAGGAGTACACATTGAATGGTAGGACCCTAAGCAGTACAAATGGACCTTGGTGTGAATGTGCACAGATTCTTGAAGGGAAAAGGTCAGTTAGATTAGACGGTTAAGAAGGCCCAAAGGATCTTTGCCTTTTTACATCAAAGCACTGAATAAGAGATCAGGGAGATTATGATATTGCTGTAAATAACATTAATTAGGCCATTGCTGGAGTACTGTATGCAGTTCTGGGAACCACACTATAGCAAGAAGTGATTGCACGATAAACAGTGCAGAAGAGGTTCACCAGGATGTTGCATGGCCTGGAGCGATTCAGACGTGAAGAAATAGATTGGGATTGCTTTCCATAGATTAGAGAAGGCTGAGGTGGGATCTGATTGAGGTATGCGAAGTTATGAGGGCCAGAGACTGGGTAGGTAGGTAGGTAGAATCTTTTTCCCTTAGTAGAGAGGTCAATAATGAGGGCGCACAGTTTTAAGGTCATTAGAAGGAGGGGATTTGAGAAAAAAGGATCACCCAAAGAATTGTGATTGTCTGGAACTTACTGCCTAAAAGGTCAGCAGAAGGAGGAACCCTCAAGACATTGAAGAATTATTTAGATGAGCACTTGAAATGCCATAGCATACAAGGCGACAGACCAAGTGTTGGAAAACATGATTAGAATAGATGGATGTCTGATGACTGGCATGGCCTTGCTGGACTGAAAGGCCTCTTTTTGTGTTGTAAAAGCTCCATGACTCTTTACGACTCTATCAGTGCCATTAGCACACCTACTACCTCCTAACCCAGCCATGTTCTTTCTAAGTGAGTGATTCATAAGATTAATGTTGAATTGTAGCAAATTTATGTTTTACCATTTAGGACAATATCACTAAGAAATGAAGTAAAAGTTTTCAAAATTATTTCATGTGACGATCCTTACAAGTAGAAGAATGGTGATTTCCAATCAACTAGATTCGACAAACATTGCTTCAATCAAAGGTTAGGAAAACAACTCACCATATCACCGAGCTCGACATGTTTTACATAGTCACAGCATAGTTTTTATACATAGACTGTCATCATAGACCTTTTCGCTAAGAATGGATTGTTCAAATAGGCAAATCTTATCTGAGGACCTAGGTCTACCTGGAAAATGGATGACAGATCCTCTTAAACTAGAAAATGACTGTTGTCTTCAATAGTGCACTTTAAATTCTAACCCCAAGACCTGAAAACAGCTTGACAATCACATACAACAAGGTGCAGGGCTGGATGAACACAGCAGGCCAAGCAGCATCA
>NC_063336.1:23715481-23735957 GCF_021869965.1 Rhincodon typus
TGATGCTGCTTGGCCTGCTGTGTTCATCCAGCCCTGCACCTTGTTGTCTCGGATTCTCCAGCATCTGCAGTTCCTACTTTCTCTGACAATCACATAGTTTTCTGTTAGAGTTGTGTAATGGTAATTTCAGATAATCAGTGATAAGGGAGCAGAAAGATAAGCAGAATATTAATCACCTTGGAACCACATTGGTTAAAAGAGACGCATACACTGAATGCATATTTACTCCAGTCATTCAGAATCCACTCTCCAGAGAATCAATAAGGTTGCTAGGGGAACAGATATGCTGATCTTTGTTTTGATCAGACAGACTGAATGATTAGAAAGGGCTGTTGTCAAGTATTCATTGCAGCCAACACCTCATCGAGATGAACTTCATTGATAAAAATAAAACATCACCAACATCATTATCTCATTGTGTCCACTCATGAGCCAGGGTGAGCCCTGCTATGGCCGTTTTCAGAAGTCCCCAAATGATTGCATGGTCACCTGGTGCCTGGGGCTTCCATCATTTTAAGGTCCTGCCTCTAAGAGCTGCTGGCGCATTGAAGCTTGGGCAGATCTTTAGTGCCAACAGCCAGGAGCGATGGCCACTGCTGGAATTGCGGACAATTTCAAACAGTGAAGGTACAGCAGACTCCGGGAATGAAGGTAGGTTTGTGGGACTCATCCATCAGGAAGGGGTGGCGGTATTCATTGTGGAGGACAGGGATCAATGAGTAGGGGCAGTGCTTGGCACTGGTGGGATGGGGAGGGCAAAGAGTGCTTGATCAGGAGACCGTCATCCCAATCTTGCCTACAATGACGCATCAACTTTAACTGGGCACTCTTACCACACGGTAAATAATTCCCCACTGCTGGTAGGATACCCAGTGAGCCAAGCAGCCTAAGATTTTGGATTTGCAGCCATCCCCAGGTTCCCTCGGGTACAAAGGGCCATCAGCTACACACATGTAGTTTTCAGAGCGACCAGATTCCTGAACAGGAAGGGATTTCATCCCCTCAATGACCAGCTCATTGTGACCAAAGGCAGCAATTCCTGCAGGTGAGTGCCCACTATTCAGAGAGTTATTACAATACATACATTCTAGACAACTCTGTAGTTCCATGAATGGTTGCTCTCAGACTGACATTTAACTCCACTATAACATTGCCTGTGCATCTACTAGGCCCGTAACTGAGGAGAAAATTGGACTTCTGAAGGTAAATTTCTATTGTCTGGAGCACTCAGGAGGATTAGATCAGTCTAGATCACCAGAACAGTAAGTGCTCATTGACCCTGCACATCCTTACTGACAGGGGGTGAACCGAGCAGAGAGTGTAATGGACCAGGTATCAGTCTCCACAGTCAAATAAGATGGGGAGTCTGATGGACATGCTGAAGGAAACAACACTGATAATCAAGATACTGAGGTACCCAGGGCAGTAATAATGAGATGAGATAGACAGGCCCAAATGGAACCAGATAGCTGATAGTAGTTGGATTTGAGGGAGAATAACTTAAGTTTCTCTTCATTCAAAGAATGAAGGCCTTGCTGGCTTCATTGGCATTTAATACCTAATACTAACTGCCGTTGTAAAGGTGGTGAGCTGCATTCTTGCTGCAGTCCATTTGGTGTAGGTACACCCACGGTGCCATGAGGAAGGAGGTTCCAGGATTTAGATCCAGAGACAGAGAAGGAGCGGTGATATATTCAGAATACTGAATGGCCTGGACAGAGTGGATGTTGGGAAGACGCTTCCATTGGTTGGGAGAGACTAGGACCCGAGGGCACAGCCTTAGAATAAAGGGAAAACCTTTTAGAACGGAGATAAGGAGAAACTTCTTCAACCATAGAGTGGTGAATCTATGGAATTCACTGCCACAGAAGGCCATGGAGGCTAGGTCATTGAGTACATTTAAGGCTGAGATAGATAGGTTCTTGATTATCAAGGGGATCAAGGGTTACAGGGAGAAAGCAGGAGAATGGGGTTGAGGAACTTATCAGCCATGATTGAACGGCGGAACAGACTTGATGGGCCGAATGGCCTAATTTCTGCTCCTCTGTCTTATGGTCTTATATTTCCAAGTCAGGATAGTAAATGGCTTGAAGGGGAACTTGCAGGTGGTGGTGTTCCCATGTATCTGCTACCCTTGTTCTTCTAGATGGAAGTGGTTGTAGGTTTGGAAAGTGCTGTCTGAGGAGCCTTGGTGAATTCCTGCAGTGTATCTTGTAGATAGTACACACTGCTGTGACTGAACATCAGTGATGGAGAGAGTGGATGTTTGTGGATGGCATACCAATGAAGTGAATTGCTTTATCGTGGATGATGTCAAGGGTTTTGAGTAGTTTTAAAACTGTACTCAACTATGCAAGTGGAGAGTATTCCATCACACACCTGACTTGTTCCTTGTAGATGATGGACAGGCTTTGGGGAATCAGGAGGTGAATTAGTCACTGCAGGATTTCTGGCCTCTGACCTGCTCTTTTAGTTGCAGTTTTTATCTGGCTAGTCAAATTTAGTTTCTAGTCAACAGCAACCCCAAGGATGTGATTTCAGTTATAAGTCATGTCAAGGGGTGATGTTTAGATTCTTTCTTATTGTAAATAGACATTGCTTGACATTTGTGTGTCATGAATGTTGGCCACTTGTCAGCCCAACCCAGAATAATATTAAGGCCTTGATGCATTTGACCATGAACTGTTTCAATATCTGAGGCGTTGCATATGGTGCTCAATGTTGTCCAACATCAGTGAACATCCTCACTTCTGACCTTATGATGGAGGGAAGGTCATTGATGGAGCAGGTGAAGCTGGTTGGGCTCGGACACAACCCTGAAGAATTCCTGAAGAGATGTGACCTCCAGCAGCCACAACCTCCTTCTTTTGAGCCAGGTAGGATGCTAACCGGTAAAATTTTCCCCGGTTCCTGTTGACTCCATTTTTGCCAGTGCTCGTAAACGCAGTGTTTGGTCAAATGCTGCCTTAGTGTCGAGGGCTGTCACTGTCACCTCACCTCTGGAATTCAGCTCTTTTCACCACGTTTGGATCAAGGCTGTAATGAGTTCAGGAGTGGGGTCACTCTGGCAGAACACAAACTGAGCAGCTTAATGCTAAGTAAGTGCTACTCGATAGCACTGTTGTTGGCACCTTCCATCATTTTACTGAGTAAACGGATGGAGCAGTAACTGACCAGATTGATTTTTCCTCCTTTTTTCTCTTATTTGTGTACAAGATGTACCTTAGGAATTTTCCACATTGTCATGTAAATGCCAGTATTATAGCTATAGTGGAACGGTTTGGTTACAGCATGATCTTGAGCACACGTTTGCAGTTCTATTAATGGAAAATTGTCAGGGCTAATACACTTAGCAGTATTCAGTGCCTTCAGCCATTTCCTGATATCACATACAGCAAATCAAATTGACTAAAGACTGGCATCTCTCATAGAGATATAGAATCATACAGCATAGAAATAGACCCTCAGGTCCAACTCGTCCATGCCAACCAGGTTTACTAAACTGACCTAGTCCCATTTGCCTGCGTTTGGTGCAAATCTGTCTAAACCTTTTCTAATCATGTATCTGTCCAAATGTATTAAATGTTGTAATTGTTCTTGCCTCTGCCATTTCCTCTGGCAGTTCGTTCCATATACACACCACTCACTGATTGAGCTGGTTGGGTCCTAAAAGACATAGCTGCTAGACTGGCAAGTGATGAGGGAACCAATAAGAGGGAAAAACAGACTTGGTCTCGTCCTCACCAATCGGCCAGCTGCAGATGCATCTGTCCATGACAATATTGGTAAGAGTCTACACTGTCTGATACTGGAAGCCTCTAGAAGAGGCCAAGATGGATCATCCACTCAGTAATTTTGGCTGATTTTGTTGGAAATACTTCAGCCTTCTCTTTTGTATTGATATGATCAACTCCCCCATCATTGAGGATGGGGATATTTGTGAAACCTTCTCTTCCTCCAGTTTATTGTTTAATCGTTCACCACCATTCACAACATTATATGGAATGACAGCAGACATTAGCTCTCATCTATTGGTTGTGGAATCACTTAACTCTATCATTTGCTGCTTATGCTGTTTGGCACATTTTGTTGTAGCTTCAAGGTTTAACAGCTCGTTTTTAGATATACCTGATACTGCTCCTGGCATGCCCTCCTGCAGTCTTCATTGAATCAGGTTTGATCCCATGGCTTGATGGTAATGGTAGAGTAGGGGATATGCTGGGCCAGAACATTACAGATTATGTTTGAGTATAATTCTGTTTCTGATGGTAACCCACAGTGTTGCATGAATATCCAGGCTCGAGTTGCTAGATCTGTTCAAAGTCTGTCCCATTTATCACAGTGATCATGCCATACAACACAATGGAGGCTATTCTCAATGAGAAGATGTCATCCATTATGTGATGATCACTTTTACTAATACTGACATGGACAGATGCATTTGCAGCCTGCAGATTGGTAAGGATGAGGTCAAGTATGTTTTCTCTCTTGTTGGTTCCCTCACCACCTGCCGCAGACCCAGTCTAGTAGCTATACCCTTTAGGACCCAATCAGTTCGATCAGTAGTGCTGTTGATGAGTCTCTCTAGGTGGTGGATATTGAAATCCCCCAATCAGAGTGTATTTTGCACCCTTGCCATCCTCATTACATGGTAATCAGCAGGCAGTTTCCTTGCGCATGTTTAACTTGAGGGCTCCCAGGGCAACTCCCTCCTGACTGTATACCACTGTGCCACCACCTCTGCTGGCCATGTCCGGCCAGTGGGCAGGACATATCCAGGGATGGTGATGGCGGTGTCCAGCACATTGATTGTATGTTGTGATCCCATGAGCATAACTATGTCAGGCTGTTGCTTGACTAGTCTATGAGACAGCTCTCCCAATTTTGGCACTAGCTTCTAGACATTATGAGGAAGACTTTGCAGAGTTAATACTAAATAGTGCTGTACTTGGTAATCATAAGTATACCAGATTTTGTGTTCATGTCCATGTGCTCTAAAGATTCTCTAACGTTGTCCTCTAGTGTAATCTATTGTAGTGTAATATAATGATGTGTAGTATATTTTAACTACAGCTGCAATGTTCTATTTACAATCAGTGATGTGAAGGTCTGTGACAACATTGCAAGGTTGCTCCGGGGTCCTGAAGCCCTTACAAAATCCTTACCCAGAAATTTCATGGAGGCAGCTATGCAATTTCCACAGGTACTAGATAAAACAGAACTTAGCTGGACTTCTCTGCCCTTCACTCCAGACTGCACATGATCTCTGGCATCACTACCAGAGATTCCCTCCTTGTCTACAGTCCTTTGTCAACTCATTAATGCCCGAATTAGGGAGTTCATCATTTGTAGTGGGATCAGCAGGAACTTGTTCTCCAGCAGCCCTCCAAATGTCAGGGATTTTGTTTCTTTCTCCAACAGCTATGGCCCCACTTTGCACACCCAGCCCTCCTGTCACCAACATTCATGTCCCTGTATTGGTGAAGGCTGGGGAGGAAGGCCCATAATGATCTAGCCTCCGAGGCCTGTGGTTGATTTTCCTCAGAGGAGTTCTGCAAGGAGATAGTGGAGATGGGCCGACAGGTGGGTTAATGCTTTTCTTCTCTGGGCCTTGACTTCAGAGAGCTAACTGGAAGCTGCATAGGTAAAGATAAAGATTTGTTAGTGTTATAAGCCACCACTCTTGCTGCAAAGTTTTCCTAAGATATTGGCGCTTGAGGTGCGTCTGGGAGTAGCAGTTTGGAGGATTTCTGTCTTCCTCCTCTCACCTATTGTGCATGTTCCTCTCCTGCAGAAGGGGAAAAGCATTAAGAGCTATTAGTGTACCTATGGGAGGACTATACCTTGATTGATTGATACAGATAAAGATGTCAATTTCCAGAGCTGTGATTGTTTCCCTGCATTACTTTTAAGAAGAATATGGTATGGGGGTCATTAGCAACTAAAGGATGATCGGTGAATAATGGTTCAGTCTCATGAAAGATCGACAGTCGATGACAAACATGAAACATTATGTGATGTGTGTGCCTGAGATTTATGTGTGGTGTTCAGCTCAAAATCATCATTTGTGGTGGTAATCTTGTCCCATGCAAATCTTTGAATCATGGAATCCCTTCAGTGTGGAAGCAGGCCATTCAGCCCATTAAGTATACAATAACCCTCCAAACAGCATGCCACCCAGAACCACCACCCCTTTCCCCCCACCACCCCCACCCACCTTATCCCTGTAACACTGTATTTCCCATGGCTTATCTACCTAGCCTGCACATCCCTGGACACTATGGGCAACTTATCATTGCCAATCCACCTAACCTGTGCATCTTTGTTGAAAACTTATCAGATTTGACATTCTCCTAGTTGTGATGGGAGGTCAGTGACCTGATGGTGCTGTTTATATGTTTTCAGTGTGAAACTTTGTACATGTGTGAGGAAGCAGCACCATTGTGCTGCCAGTAGTGCCATGTTGGTAGCTGGTGTTAAGTGGAAGACTTTCATTGTAGACGAAGCATCTAATGGACATGCCAGGGTCCCAACCTCCTGTGTGACAGTCCACATCAATTGCAAGCTTAGAATGTACTATACCACTATGCACATGAGTCAACGTTGAGTAGATAATGGCACAGATTATTCATCCTCTTGTGAGGCTGGAGATATGTTCTTCTGAGCAACCCATAGGTGATTCATTGATTTGATTTATTGTCACGTGTACCTAAGTACAGTGAAAAGCTTTGTTTGTGAGCCGTACAGTTCATCTCTGCAGTGACCGCAATCCAGGCTGCCATTGTAAGCTGCCATTCCTGAGGATAAAATCTTCCGACAGCCTTCAGGAGAATTTTGAGTGGTGTATCACTGAATCATGGAGCCAGATTCTACCTGGTCTCAGAAATCTCCAGGGGGCGAGTGGGAGTGATAAACAAAGACTGATTGATGTTTCCGGTTTACAAAAAAATAAAGAGACTTTTAAATATGGGCTACCATCGCTGTAAGGTCCCAATGGGTGGGGAGGAGGAGTGAGGGCAAAACATTGTATTTCACTTGTGCAGGCATAATTAATAAATATTAGAAAATGTAATTATGCATGAAAATCCACCCCAACCTTGAGCAGATATACCTTCCACCTTTGAGGAAGCTTCCATACACAGTCTGCAGAAAAAGAATATTCCTCCCAAAATATTACTTTCATCTGGATCTAGTCATTGGATGTGTGAGAATGTGGGTGAAATAAGAGAGTGAAATGTTGCATAATATTTGAGGTAACCATGTGATCATAAATAATCTTCTTTATTATAAACTCACAAAATGCTTGCTGCTGAATATACTTGATACGGCACATTTACTTTGAGCGTAAAAAAACACACTTCTTATATACAAACAGACTGATCACAAGCAGTAAAAGGGAACACACACTTTCTGTTTGTGACATCAGGATCCTGTATTATTTATTATTCGTAACTTATTTTGCCCTGACACCTTCAATAATTTATGCATTTATGCCAAGTCCCTTTGCTCCTCCAAACTGTTTAATGTTGGAACTCTAGGCTGGAACAAACATTCACACCCTATGTGCTGACAAGCAGTTCCAGACTCCTTACCTGGACAATAGCCTGCTTTGAGTTCTCCTTGTCTGACTGAAAGCCATGCCTGCCGATCAGGCTGACTTCCAGAAAGGGAGACCTGTCAATGAGAGCAGACATACACCGGGAAGTTAAAATTTCACAGCTTTCGTGGAAAACTGAACTCTTGGATTTGCATCCAAAGCTCTTTTCCTCCTTAAATCCTACCCCAGCTTGGAAATCTCACGTCTGTTAACATCAGCACTCTAGTCCACATCTCAATCGATTCCATTGCCACTAGATAAACCAGTATTTAAATCATTGCTGTTTCTAAGAGTTTTACCTTTTGAAAATTAGCTTCCATTTCGCTTCCCCATGTCAAATATAACCTGTTAACAATCACAGGTTGCTGACTGACTCATTGTTCAATTCTTATTGTTCTTCCTTTCTTGTTTCAGATCTCCATCAGCATCTGTAGGTATTTTTCCCTGATTTACATTTTCTCAGTTAATCTTACTGCCATCTCTGTGTCTTAATTTACATTAAAATAGCTGTTACAAAAACGTCAAACCAACTTTATACTAATATTTCTTCACCTCTTAGCTTGTTAAAGGCAAGATTTGTCACTTATCACTCTCATCCCTTAAAACTTGGGATAAAATAACACTTTTCAAGATATAAATAAAATGTTTTGAATCTGACAGTACCTCTGTATTTATCATCAGTGAACCAGCAATAATTCCTACTGTTACCAGTGGGTTACTATCCTCTTGTATTATTTTGACAGTTAATCAAACTTGTAGAGGTGTTTACTGCACGACTTTCTGATTCATGTTCTTCATTGCTTGATACTCTTCTGCAGTTCTTCTTTGTGTAATGAGGACAGATGTCTACTCTTCCTTTTTAGTGTATGTCCTGACTTTCTGAGCTAGCTAGACAGTGGCATGACTGTAGCTTGTTAAGTGCTGCTAACTGCCAGTGATTAATGAGATCGGTAAGCGGGTGATTAGATTTAGAACATACATTTTAAGATTAGATGCTAACATGCATCAAAACTGCCTTAATGACCAGACCCATAAATGGCACGGTCTGATTATCAGGTGAGCTATTTTGGGCCAATCACTGATATCATCATGGACGTATTCTTGTATTCTATGGATATAAATGAGTTTTGAATAAATCAAAATATTTGTAAACCCCTTCCTAAAGATAGTAATGCATTGATAATGTCACTAGACTAACCATCTAGAGGCCTAGGCTAATGATCTGGGGAAAACAAAAAATGCTGCTCTGATAACATTAGCTTGCTATTTCTCCACTGTACAGTTTTCAATATAGATTCTAGCATCTGCAGTAAATTGCTCCTACCTAATCATCTGGGGACATAGTGCAAATCTGACTAATGACTGCCATTGTAACTTAAATTCAATTAATAAGTCTAGAATTAAAAACTACTGTCATAATGGTGACCACGTAAACCATCAATGATTGTTGATAAAAACCTATATTGGTCTGTAATGTCCTTTAGGGAAGGACGTCTGCCATCTTTACCCAGTCTGGGCTACATTTGATTCTAGACCCATAGCAGAGTACTTGGCCCTGATGAAGGGGCTGTTCTTAGAGTGGAGAAAGTGAAGAGGGAATTTAAAAGAAGTGTTCAAAATCATGAAGGGTTTTGAAAGAGCACGTAAAAAGAAATTGTTGACACAAATTAGGTGGAAGTGGGGTTGGTAACAAAAGGAAACAGATTGAGAGTAATTGACAAAAGAATCAGAAGGGGGAAATAAAAAGATTTTCTTTTCAATCGAACCTGTGTTTCTGATTGTGAGTGCATTTCTTGAAAGTGTTGAAGAGGAAAATTCAATAATGTCTTTTGAAACAGACCAGGGTTCTGGAGAAAGAGCTGACACAAGGGATTAATTGCACTGCATTTTCAGAGAGCTGACACAGACATAATGGATCAAATGGCCTCCTTTGGAGTTTTACAATAAAATACAATTTGTTATCAGAGCTACGATTTTATGGCCTCCAAAGTGTTGCTAATGTATTTTCATACTTTTACATTTTGTGGAAATTTTAATTTTTGGGCTCTTTGTTATATGTTTGTTTAGTCATATATTCCATCTTCTTTAAAGCCAAGGGCTTACTGGAACATTATTGGGAAAGATGATATGAATTACAAATAGATAGACTGGGTTGCAGCAGGACTGTAAGGAGAAAATGTATCCATAAATAGTTAAATCAACCCAAAAGAGAATAATTCCTCTATCTGTACTGACGAAATTTAGCCACCCAGTTTCTTAGCCTCACCATGGAATTTTTAAGATTTTATGAAAATATGTTTTGTTTCTAATACCTGAACATCGTCTCATTTTAATAAGAATTTTTGATTACAACAAAAATAGCTTGTATCTATCTAGCACCTCCAGCATAATCAAAGGACTGCTACAAAGCAAGACATGGCATTAAACCACATGGGAGGTACAAGGTAAAATAACCAAAAGGCTGCACATGGGTTTAAAGGAGCTTCTTAAAAAAGGAAAGAAAGGTAGAGAAGCAGAGAGGTTCAGGAAGAAGATATTCAGAGATTAGGGCCAACATTCCCTGTAACATTTTCTGCCACTGTGTGAGCCTCCAAGGTCTGTGCGGGCAGCAGCAATGCATCAGCCACTGAGCATGCACAGAAGGTCCCAGCAGCAAGTCCACAGCTTCAAGTGAATGTTGCTTAGGGCTTGGGCAGCTGAAGGCTAGCCACCAATTAGTGAAGCAGATAAAATCAGGCCTACTCAAGAGGCTAGATTGGAGGAGCATGGATGTTTAGAAGGAAGGGTGGCATGGTGGCTCAGTGGTGCCTCACAGCACCAGGGACCCAGGTTTGATTCCAGCCTCCAGTGACTGTGTGGAGTTTGCACATTCTCCCTGTGTCTGTGTGGGTTTCCTTCGGGTGCTCCTGTTTCCTCCCACAGTCCAAAGATGTGTTGGTTAGGTGGATTGGCCATGCTAAATTGCCTGTTGTGTGCAGGGATGTACATACAAGGTGGCTTAGCTATGCTAAGTGTGGGGCTATGGTGATAGGGGTCTGCGTCTGGGTGGGATGCTCTTCAGAGAGGCAATGAAGACTCAAAGGGCTGAATGGCCTCTTTCCACACTGTAAGGATTCTAAGATTCTATAATTCAATGAAGGATGGTGAGACTGCAGGAGATTATAGACAGAGGCTTGGGCAAGGCCCTGGATAGATTCAAAAGCAAGGTGTGAGTTTTAACTTCAAGCCAGCTCCATACTGTGTTATTTCTGAGTCCAGCATCGGCAGTTCTCACTATCTCTGAGTTTTAACATCAAGTTGTTGGTAATCCAGGAGCTAATTTAGGTCAGAAAGCCAGGGGTGAGATGTGAACAGTACGGTGTGAATTAGGAGCAAGCTGCAGAAATTTGGATGACCTTGAGTTTATACAGAACAGATTGCGGCAAGCAATTGGGACAGTGCTAAGATATTCTCATGCAGAGGTAATAAAGGTATAGATGATAGTTTGCTTAGCAAGTGAACTGAGGCAGGATAGTTTTGTTTATTAATTAGTGGGATGTGTGCACCGCTGGCAGGCCAGCATCTATTGCCTGTCACTAGTTGCCTCTTGAGAAGGTGGGTGCTGCCTTCTTGAACTGCTGCAGTTCACATGTTGTAGGTAGACCCACAATGCCCTTAGAAAGGGAATTCCAGGATTTTGACCCAGTGACAGTGAAGAAACTGTTATATTTCCAAGTCAGGATGGTGAGCAGCTTGGAGGGGAGCTTGCAGTTGTTCTGATGTTTCCATTGCCCTTGTCCTTCTAGATGGAATGTTGGTTTGGAAGCTGCTGTCTAATGATCCTGAATGAATTTCTACAGGTGCATCTTGTAGATAGTACATAGTTACTGAGCATTGGTGTTGGAGGGAATGAATATTTGTGGATGTGGTACCAATCAAGTGGGCAGCTTTGTTCTGGATAGTGTCAAGCTTCTTGAATATTACTGGAACTGCTCCCATCCAGGCAAATGGGGAGTTTTCCATCACACTCCTGACTTGTGCCTTGTAGATGATGGACAGACTTTGGGAATCAGAAGCTAAGTTACTTGCTGCAGTATTCCTTAGTGTATAACCTCCTCTAGTAGCTACTCTGTTTATGTGGTGAGTCACATAATTTCTCACCAATGTCAACTCCAAGGATGTTGATAATTGGGGATTCAGTGATGGTAACACCATTGAATGTCAAGGGGTGGTGCTTAGGTTGTCTCTTATTGGAAATGAACATTGCGTGGCATTTGTGTGGCATGAATGTTACTTGCCACTTGTCAGCTCAAGCCTGGATATTGACCATGGACTGCTTCAGTATCTGAGGAGTTGTGAATGGTGCTGAACATTGTGCAATCATCGGCTAATGCCATTTAATTTTTCAGAGGTAGAAGCAGACATTCTTAGTGATGAGATAATAGAAACTGCAGATGCTGGAGAATCTGAAATAACAAGATGTAGAGCTGGATGAACACAGCAGGCCAAGCAGCATTCTTAGTGATGGTGTGTTTATGCGATCAGAAGCACATCTTGGGGTCAAATGTGTCAGCAAGGTGGCAAACAGACAGGTTCAGTGTCAGACTGTTGCCAAGCAAATATATGGAGTTGGCAGCATGGACTGGAGCTTATAGTGGGGGCTTAAGTTATACATTTAATAGGAGGGAAGGAGTTGCTAGTCATGCAATGTGTCAGATAAGCAGTTTGATTGCTTAGAGATTGTGAAGGGGTCATTAGAGAGGGTGGTGAAATAGAGATAGATTTTAGAAGCACACATGTAAAAATCAATGTCATGAAGGAGCAACACTGAGATGAGAAACAAGATGTGGGCAATAGATATTCACTTCCATGAACATTTTAGCCAGACCTTCATCATTATTACAATCACAGAGTACAATGTTTATTTGAGCTGTGAACATTAGTGCTGAGTTCCCTTTGTCTTCTTGTTGCTGTTTTCTTTTACATTACAAGGAATTTTAATGATAGTGATGGTACAAATTAGCATTTAGATGCCAAACACTCAGCTGCCTTAACAGTAAATGACTTAAATGTGATCAAGGGGAAATTGCCTGCAGACTATATTACTTTTACTATGAAAAACCAGAATAGACTATCTACTCTAAAAGTACTGATTAGATATTAATGACTATAATTAAACTTGGCCAGTAAGATTGGCTGAGAAACTTTGGGTTGAAATTGATGTGGCTTATTGCATTACTAAATGATTGTGTGAGCTGGCCAGATGAAGAAACAGGTGTTCAAATAGTGAATTGCATATTTATAGGCCAGTATTCAAAGGCAATGTTATTATTCTTTGGAATGTGATAGAATTTAATGTTAATCTAGCTCCAGTTCTACTTTTGCTTGTAACTCAGCGCAGCTGTTTTTTAACCTAATTTTTCCCCCAAATTCTTAGCCCCCATCATAAGAAATCAAGACAGCTTAAATAACAACTGAAGCTCAGTAAACAAGAAGGAAAAATATTTTAAAGTATACCATTTTGTTGCCAGTAACATCATCAAGGGGACTGAAATTTTCCTTGGGGTGACCTCTCAATGGGTTAAATATCTGTTTGTGTACTGCCACTTCAGAGCAGTGCTACATAGGTTATATCTATTCTGTGGGCACAGTCGGTACAGCCAGCAACTATCTAAACGGCCTGCATGAGTTCATCCTGAATGAGTTGATGCTGTGAGGGGTAATTTGGGTATGATGTGGGTTAACCTGTAAATCCACATGAATTTTCAGCTGTGATTAGAATGAGGTAGAATGTTTTAGTTAACTTCATTAACAATAATTATAAAATCACATTACTTTCTTGAATAAGAATAAATAAAATGAAACTTGTCAGGTTAAAAAAAGAAAATTGTTTAAACTGCATAAACATGCTCAGATGCTGAGATAACAAGGGTCTAGGCCTGAAACATCAGCCTTCCTACTCCTCTGATGCTGCTTGGCCTGCTGTGTTCATCCAGGTCTACACCTTGTTATCTCAGATTCTCCAGCATCTGCAGTTCCTACTATCTCATGCTCAGATGCTGACAGTAGACAGTTTCTGCAAAAATGCAACATGGCTGAACCAGCATTAATCCTGAGGCCTCATTTAGAAATGGAATATAGGGATGATTCTGGGCCGCAATGAGAAAGGAAAAGCAAACACCTTTTCTCCCCTAATCGCTAGGAACACTGTACTTTTGCAGGTTCACTGTCTCCTGAAGCAAAATTTGCTTCTAACATGTAACCAGTCTCTTGTGTATGGATGACTTACTGCTGAATGGGAAGGTTAGCAATGACTCATAATGATTTTGTTTATTCATTCACAGGGCATGGACATCTTTGGCCAGACCAGCATTTATTGTCCATCCCTGATTGCACAAAGAGCAGTTGAGATGCAACCACATTGCTGCGGGTCTTAAGTCACATGTAGGCCAGACCAGGTAAGGATGGCAGATTTCCTTCACTAAAGGACATTAGTGAACCAGATGGGTTTTTCTGACAATTGGCAATGATTTCATGGTCATCATTATACTCTTTATTCTAGATTATTATTGAATTCAAATTCCACCATCTGCCATAATGAGATTCGAACCTGTATCACAAGAAAATTGGAGTGACTGTCCGAACTGTTGTTTCAATGTCAGGGGGAAGCAATGGTCTATTGGTATTATCACTTGACTATTAATCCAGAAACTCAGCTAATGTTCTGGGGAGCTGGGTTTGAATCTTGATGCACAGCAATGTGGTTAACTCTCATTTGCCCTCTGAAATGGCCTAGCAAGCCATTCAGTTGTATCAATCACTATGAAGTCTCAACAAAGAAATGAAATCAGACAGAATACCCTGCATTGACCCAGATACCAGAATGGCAGAAATAGCCCTATCAATCCTTTAAAGTTCTCCTGACTAACATCTTGGGACTAGTGCCAAAATTGAGAGAGCTGTCTCACAGACTAGTCAAGAACAAACATACTTGATCTCATCATTACCAATATGTCATCTGCAGTTGCACCTGTCCATCACAGTATCAGTAAGAGTGACCATCGCACAATCCTTATGGAGACAAAGTCCCACCATTACATTGAGAATATCCTCCAATGTGTTGTGTGGCACTACCACCATGCTAAGTGGGACAGATTTTGAACAGATCTAGCAACTCAATTCTGCGCATCCATGGTGCACTGTGGGCCATCAACAGCAGCAGAATTGTACTCCAGCACAATCTGCAACCTCATGGACCAACATATCCCCCACTCAACCCTCACCATCAGGCCAGAGGATCAACCCTGGTTCAATGGAGAATGCTAGAAGGCTGCGCGGGAGCAACGCTAGGCATACCTAAAAATGAGGTGTCAAACTGGTGAAGTTATCAAACAGGTCTCTTTGCATGGCTAACAGCATGAGTTAGACAGAGCTAACTGATCTCACAGCCAACGGATCAGATCTAAGCTCTGCAGTCCTGCCACATCCAGTCGTGAATGGTGGTGGACAATTAAACAACTCACTGGAGGAGGAGGATCCACAAATATCCCCATCCTCACTGATGGAAGAGCCCAGCACATCAGTTCAAAATATAAGGCCGAAGCATTTGCAGCAATCTTTAGCCAGAAGTGCAGTGTGGATGATCTGTCTTGGCCTCCTCCAGTGGTCCCCAGCATTAGAGATAGCAGTCTTCAGCCAATTCGATTCATTCCACGTGATATCAAGAAACTGTTGGAAGCACTGGATACTGCATTGGCCATGGGCTTTGACAACATTCCAGCAATAATATTGAAGACTTGTGCTGCAGAACTTGCCACTCCCCTAGCCAAGCTGTTCTGGTTTATTTGCAACATTGGCAACTACTCAACAATGTCTTAAATTGCCCGGGTATGTCCTGTACACAAAAAGCAAGATAAATCCAATCTGGACAATTACTGCCCATCAGTCTACTCTTGATCATCTGTAAAGTGATGGAAGATGTCATTAACAGTGCTATCAAGCAGCACCTGCACAGAAATAACCTGCTTAGTGACACCCAATTTGGGTTCCGCCAGGACCACTCACCTCCTGACCTCATTACAGCCATAACATTGACATCAAGGCTGCATTCAATCCAAGTGTGGCTTCAAGGAGACCTAGCAAAACTGGAATCAATATGTATCAGGGGGCAAACTCTCCAATGGTTGGAGCCATACCTGCAACATAGGAGGATGGTCGAGGTTGTTGCAAGTCAGGCATCTCAGCTCCTGTGCATCTCTGCAGGAGTTTCTCAGGGTAGTGTTCTAGGCCCAACCATCTTCAGCTGCTTCTTCAATGACCTTCCCTCCATCACATAGTCAGAAGTTGAGATGTTTGCCTGTGATTGCACAATATTCAGCACCATTCGCGACTCCTCAGATACTGAAACTGGCCATGTTCAAATGCGACAAGATCTGGACAATATCCAGGTTTGGGCTTACATGTGACAAATAACATTCACACTACACAAATGCCAAGCAATGACCGTCGCCAAAAGAAACACAATCTCACCACCGCCCTTGACATTCAATGGTGTTACCATCACTAATCAATATTCCACTATCAAACTCCTGGGCATCACCATTGACCAGAAACTCAACTGGATGCACCACATAAAGACTGTGGCTACAAGAGCAAGTTAGAGGCTAGGAATACTGTGGCAAGTAACTCACCTCCTGACTCCCAAAGCCTGTTCACCATCTACAAATCGCAGGTCAGGAGTGTGATGGAATATTTCCCACTTGTCTGGATGAGTGCAGCCCCAACAACACTCAAAAACTTGACACCATCCAGGACAAAGCAGCTTGCTTGATTGGCACCACATCCACAAGCATCCACTCCCTCCATTGACAATGTTCAGTAACAGCGTTGTGTACTATCTACAAGATGCATTGCAGAAATTCACTAAAGATACTTAGACAGCACCTTCCAAACAACCACCATCATCTCGATGGACAAGGGCAGCAGATACATGGGAACACCACTGCCTACAAGTTCCCCTCCAAGGCGTACACCATCCTGACACCATTCTTTCACTGTGATTGAGTCGAAATCCTGGATCCTGGAACTCTTTCACTATAGGCATTGTGGGTCTACCTACAGTACTTGGACTGCAGCGGTTCAAGAAGACTGCTCACCAGTGTTATAAAGTGGAGGTTGACACCCCTCTGTGAACTAAAACCAAAACACCCAACGAGGAGTACCTCGTCCTTTAATCTGTAAAAGGAGTGTGAAAAGTGCTGTAACCTGCCTTTCAGCAACTTCTACTGGTTCAATAAAATAAACCCTGACACTTACTTTACAATCAATGAGTAACAATTCATTTATCTAATTCTAACAGTGAACAAATTAATTAAACAATTACAAACTGAATAAATCCCTTCTAACTACTAACTATTCCCAAACAAAACAAGATTCTAATGGTATGCTGTTCCAATAAATACAAGTCTCACTTACATAAAATAAAATGTAAAAAGTAGAATTTAGTCTGTCAAAATTACAGGTCATTTGGAATGCTCTGTGCCTTTTCCGTCGAATGTTCTGTCAGAAATGCTTTCTCTGTCAATTCTTCTGTTAAGAATCTTAGCTAGGAGAGCCATGGTACTGCTGTGAATAGATTGTGCTTTTTCTAAGAGCTGACAGGTGCTGATTTTCCAACTGCCCCCTACTTTTACACCCTGATGACATATCAATTTCTTACAATCAGTTTGATCCTAGGCTGTCAAAACTATCAGATTCAAATTTGATAGGTTTTTGGCATCTAAGTGCCTGGTTCAAACTGAAAAATGTGTTGTCTTGGTAAAAATGCTGCTTGGCCTGCTAACGATATGGTCTTTCGATACAAATGTTTCAATTCAGGTGCGGTCTGTGCTTGCAAACTTTTAAGCTGCTCACAGGCATTTCTAAGCATAGAAAAAGCACAATCTTTTAAAGGGACCATACAGTGTTTTCCTCCTTAGCATTTTACAAATACCAATATTTTACAAACACCAAATTTTAATGTCCTGCCTCCCAATCCACAAATACTCTACCCAACTTTGCAACACCACCACCTTCTCAAAGGCAACCAGTGATGGGCAATGTTGGCCAGTCAGTGATGCCCAGGACCCAAGAGTGAATATAAAGAAGTTGATCCATTTTAAATTTACCACCTTTTCTAATTGTTAAATGAACACTGGTCCATTATCTAATGCTCTTGTTGAGCACAGTTACAACAGCTCAGATGAGGCAGCAGCTTTACAGTCCAGTGGAGACTGGCGCAGTAGTTTCTCATCAAGTAAAGGAAGTCTTCCTTTTGTATCCTGAATAGAGTTTCATACAGTGTGGAGCTCTTCGCTTGGCAGAGAACAGGGAAAATGAAACATGGAGGGTACAACATAAGAGGGGGATTACAACATGGGGAAGGCAGGTGGAACCCATGGTAAGTTTTAGGCAGGCGAATAGTTGGGCCAGAAAGAAGGCAATGATACAAAAGAACCATATGCAGAAGTAGTCCTTGTGGTCCATCCAGCCTACTCCACCATTCAATATCATCATGGCAGATCTGTTTGTGTTTTGAATTCCCCATGCCCATCTACAACAGTCCTCATTCTAATAGAAATCTATCACTGCCTTCAAAATATTTAATGACTTCTCTTTCATTGCCTTTTGAGGCAGAGTTCTACAGTCACACAACCATCTGTAGGAGAAAAACAATCCCCTGATCTTCATACTAAATGGTAAATCCCTGGTTTTTAAACAATGCCCCCGAGTTCTAGATTCATCCACAGGAGGAACATTTGTTCCAAAAGATCACAAGAAATACGGACAGGAGTAGGCCAATCAGTATCTTGAGCCTGCTCCACCATTCAATGGGATCTTGGCTGATCTGACACTCCTCAAGTCCACCTTGCCCTTTCTCTATAACCTAGATGCTCCTACTGATCAAGAATCTATCTATGTCAACCTTAAAGTTATACAAGGACTCTGCCCCCACATCTGTCTGTGGTAAGGTATTCCAAAGACTCTCAACCCTTCGAGAGAAGAAATTCTTCCTTATCTCAGTCTTAAATTGATGCCCCTTAATTCAGAGACTCTGCGCTTCATTCCTAGACTTTCCCACGAGGGAAAACATCCCCTCAACATTTGCCCTGTCAAGCCTCTTAAGAATCCAAAATGTCTCAATGAGATCACCTCTTATTCTTCTAAATTCCAATGTGTACAGTACCAAACTATTTAGCCTTTGCTCATAAGACAATCCCTCTATACTAGGAATCATCCTACTGATCCTTCCCTGAACTGCCTCCAATGAAATAATATCTTTTCTTAAATAAGGGACCAAAAGCGCTCACAGTACGCCAGATGTGGCCTCACCAGCACCTCGTACAGTTGCAGTAAGACTTCCCTACTCTTATACTCCAACCCCTTTGAAATAAGGGCCCATATTCCATTAGTCTTCCTGATTACCTGCTGCTCCTGTATGTTAGCTTCCTGCGTTTTATCCATAAGTAGCCCCCAAGTAGCTAATGTGTTGCAGCTTTCTGCAGCTTTCCTCCATTGAAATAGTACTCCGTTCTTTTGTTCTCCCTTCCAAAATGAACAACATCACTTTTTCCCACATTACACTTCATTTGTTAACTTTTTGTTCATCTAGATCAATACCTTTCTATAAAAAGTTTGTATTCTTCTTGCAACTTGCCTTTTCATCGTTTTTGGGTCACCTGTACATTTGGCTACAGTACATTTGCTTCCTCCCTCCAAGTCATTAATGTACATTGTAGACAGTTGCGGTCCCAGAACTGATCCTCATGGAACCCCACTGGTTACAGGTCACCAATGTGAAAAAGAATCCTTTATGCCCACTTGCTTTTCCTGTCCATTAGCCAATGCTCTATCCCTATCAATACACTACCTCTAACACCATGGCTCTTACCTTAATCTTTTGTAAGACATCTTGTCAAACACCTTCTGGAAGTCCAAATACAACCCAACTCTGATTCCTCTCTATCCAATTTGATTGAGACTTCCTTGAAAAACTCTAATAAATTAGTCAGACATGATTTCCCTTTCATGAAGCCATGCTGATTCTGCTTTACTAGATTATGATTTTTCAAATGTTCTGCTATTACTTCCTTAATAATTGATTCCAATACTTTTCCAACAACAGATGTTAGGCAAATTGGCCTATAGTGACCTGTTTTCTGCTTGCCTCCCTATTGAATAGGGGTGTCACATTGACAGCTCTCCAATTCTCTGGTGTTTCTCCAGAATCCAAAAGTTTTTGAAAAATTACAACCGATGCATCCACTTTCTCTGTAGCTACCACTTTTAGGATCTGAGGATGCAAACCATCAGCCCAGCTATCTGTTTTTAGTTACATTAGTTTGTTTAATACTACTTCACTGGTGATGATACTTAATTTCTCTCATGTATTCTTTAACAGGATGTTCAAAAAAATTCCCACCATAAAGACCGATGCAAAATATCTGTTTAACTCTTCTGCCATTTCCTTATTTCCCCATAACTGTCTTCCAAGATTTGTTTTCTAAGGGGCCTATGTTCACTTTGACCTCTTTCTTCCTTTTTACTTATTTAAAGAAGCTCTTATTGTAAGTTTTTATATTCCTCACTAGTTTACCCTCTTAATTTATTCTCTCTCTTTATTAACTTTTTAGTCTTCCTTAGCTTGATTCTGAATTTATTGCAGCCTTTGTGGCTATCACTGACTTTTGCCTCCTTAGATACTTTTTCTTCCAATTTAATACTCTCCTTTACTTCTTTGGTTAGCCATGGTTTGTTTGTCCTTCCCTTAGAATCTTGCCCCTGCGCTGGGATGTATTTTTGCTGAGAATCATGAGTTACCTTCTTAAATATCTACTGCTGTTTGCTTACAATCATTCCTGC
>NC_063336.1:23736457-23751365 GCF_021869965.1 Rhincodon typus
TATCTCTCTACTCAGTTCAGTTTAGCTAACCCTATCCTATTTTCGTAGTAATTCTCCTTATTTAAGTTAAACACAACTGTTTCCAAACCAATTTCTCATGTTCAAATGAATATTAAATTCTATCATGTTTTGATCATTACTTCCTAAGGAATATTTCACTGAGATTGTTTAACAAACTTGCCTCATTAACTATTACCAAACCCAAGATAGCCTGCTCCCTGGTGGGCTCAATGACATTGATCTAGGAAACTATGCCTAAAGCACTATATGAACTTGTAATAGCCATAATATACCCATAATTATTGCTCTATTCTTTCTTATGTGCTCCTATTATTTGTTGATGCTAGGTGATCTAATTACTATTTCTACCAATGAGCTCTTTCCCTTGCTGTTTTTTAACCGTTGCCCAAATAGACTCTACATCATCGGAGCCTAGATCATTTCTCACAACGTTCCTCATTTCATTTCTTATTTACAGTGCTAGCCAACCACCTTTTCCATCCTAAATAAAAACCAAAAGAACTGCGGATGCTGTAAATCAGGAACAAAAACAAAGTTGCTGGAAAAGCTCAGCAGGTCTGGCAGCATCTGTGGAAGAGAAAACAGAGTTAACGTTTCGGGTCCGGTGACCCTTCCTCAGAGCCTTTTCCATCCTTCCTGAGTTTCTGAAATGTCAGATATCCCTGAATGTTAAATTGCCAGTTTTGATCTCCTTGTAGCCATGTTTTCGTAATGGCTATGAAATCATATTCATTTACCCTGTTTTACCCATCTGTTGGTCCATCTATTCACTGTTCTCTAGCAATTTGTTTACTTTGTTATGAATGTTGTACGCTGTATACATTCATTAGGGTCATAGTTTTGGTTTGTTACTTTTGTAACATCTAGTCTTGACTATTGGTACATTCTTTCATTTATTTTCTCAGTCCTTTTCTGTCATTCCCTCTCATTCATTTCCCATATTACTATTTTCCTTTTCTGCCTTGGCTCCACCCCTCGATTTACTGTATCTATTTTCCATTATCTCAGCTGTGTAGTTGATAGTTCTCTCTACATCCCTAGTCAAACTGTTTGTTAGAACATTGGCCCTAGTGTAGTTCAAGTGCAGGCTGTTCCAGTGTTATATTCTCCACTTGCTTTTGGACCAATGCCTGTGCCCCACAAACTGGAACTCACTTCTTCCACACCAGCCATTAATAATACAGTTAATTTTAAATATACCCTCTGCCGATTGGCACAGCCAATCGGAGATTATTACCATTGAGGTTCTGCTATTCAATTTAGTGCCCTTTTCATACAATCTAAACAGAATCTCTTTCCCAGACATGTCTGCCATCATTACCATGATAACTGGATTCTCCCCCACCAAGATCCTGTTCAGCTCTGAGGAAGGGTCACCGGACCTGAAACATTATTTCTGATCTTTTCTAGCAGCATGATGGATGCTGCTAGACCTGCTGACCTTTTCCAGCAACTTCTGTTTTTTGTTCCTGATTCACAGCATCTGCAATTCTTTCCGTTTTTATCCTATCCTAAAGGATGTGACTGTTTCCTGATACAAAATATCCAGGTAACTTTATTGGAGATGCATCCAGTAAAACGGAGAGTATTCCAGCATACCCTAGACCTGAGTCTTCTTGATGATAGACAGGCATTCGGGAGATGGGATATGAGCTACACACCACAGAATTCCTAGCCTCTGATCTGCTCATGTAGTCACAATATTTATATGGCTCAATCAGCTCAATCACTGGTCAATGGTAAAGCCCAGCCCCCCAACCAACTTTACTCCCCAGGGTGTTATTTGTCGGGGTTCAGTAATGATGTTGTTGAATGTCAAGGGGTGATGGTTAGCTTCTCTCTTGTTGGAGTTAGTCATTCCCTGGCACTTGTGTGGCACAAACATTACTTACCACTTGTCAGCTCCAGGCTGCATATGGACACAGACTGCTTTAGCATCAGGTGAGTGGCAAATGGTGCTGGACGTTGTGCAATTATCAACACAAATTCCTACTTTCAGCCTTATGATGAAGGGTAGCTCATTGATGGTGCAGCTGAAGATGGTCGGCCAACGACCCTCCCTTGAGGATGCAAGCTATGGATGGCTTTATATAGCACAAATTCTTTCAGCCTGCTGCAAATACTGATGAAAGTCTGGTCTGTCTGCTGATCAGCTACGAAGCTCTCTCAGCCTGGCATGAATGTCACTGCAGCTACATAGCTCGAAACCCTGTTTGAATGGGTCCTCATTAATCCATAAATGCATGAGGTACTTGTCTGGTTTTGACAGATGCCTCATCCACCTGCGGAACCCTGCTGGTTAAATATGGAATGGCACAAAAGGAGTCAACCTACAAACAGCTAAGCAAGGTTTTTAAACTATCATTTGCCCAGCTTCTGCAAATGGAGTGGGGGTCAAAATTGACTTTCCATCTTACTTCTGTCGTTGATCCTTTAGCTTATCCTTTGTTATCCTTTCATTGGCATGATGTATAAATTATCCATAAATAAATACTCGTAAATATTAACAACTACTATAATTTTTGGCACATAACTAAGGCAGAATTAGTGTTTGCTACAAATGTTGAATCATGTTTCACTTCAAAATGCAGGAAAATGCATCAGAAGAAATGCCACCCAACTGGAACCTACAATCACCATGAAACAGGAATAAGTCACAATGAAGTCTATCATAATATCTTCTAATATTTTTGATCTGCTTGGTGGCACGCTTAAACATTTGCTTTAGAGATTTACATGAGGAATGTTTGGTGCAGGAAGTTAAGACAAAACACAGTCTTTTGTTAACTTTTGTGGTATCATGGTATATCATTGCTTATATTTTATGAAGAAAGCTGTGTTATTAGGAATGATAAACTGGGTCTTTAAGATCCTTGTTATTCTCACGGCTAATTTTCAGAGATTGTATGGATCTATTGCATGACTCCATCATACGCAAACCAGCAATAAATTAGTATGAAAAGCCAGAAATGCAAAATAAATTTCATATTATATTTAGTTAATTTAGTGGCAAGACTCTATGAAGCTCAGAGGAACAGAGGGATCTTGAAGTGTTTGTCCATAGATCCCTAAAGGTGGCTGGACAGATAAATGGGGTAGTTAAGAAGGCAGGGATAGTAGGAACTGCCGACGCTGGAGAATCTGAGATAACAGGTGTAGAGCTGGATGAATACAGCAGGCCAAGCAGCATCAGAGGAGCAGGAAAGCTGACGTTTCGGGTCCAGACCCTTCTTCAGAAATGGGGGAGGGGAAGGGGATTCTGAAATAAATAGGGAGAAAGGGGGAGGCAGATAGAAGATGGATAAAGGAGAAGATAGGTGGAGAGGAGGCAGACAGGTCAAGGAGGCAGGGTTGGAGCCAGTAAAGGTGAGTGTAGGTGGGGAGTTAGGGAGGGGATAGGTTGGTCCAGGGAGGATGGACAGGTCAAGGAGTTGGGATGAGGCTAGTAGGTAGGAGATGGGGGTGGGGCTTGAGGTGGGAAGAGTGGATAGGTGGGAGGACAGGTTAGGGAGGCGGGTACAAGCTGGGCTGGTTTTGGGATGTGGTTGGGGAGGGGAGATTTTGAAGCTTGTGAAGTCCAATTGATACCATTGAGCTGCAGGGTTCCCAAGCGAAATATGAGATGCTGTTCCTGCAAACTTCGGGTGGCATCGTTGTGGCACTGCAGGAGGCCCAGGATGAACATGTCGTCCAAGGAGTGGGAGGGGGAGTTGAAATGGTTCGTGACTGGGAGGTGCAGTTGTTTGGTGCGAACCGAGCGTAGGTGTTCTGCAAAGCGGTCCCCAAGCCTCCACTTGGTTTCCCCGATGTAGAGAAGGCCACATTGGGAACAGCGGATACAGTATACCACATTAGCAGATGTGCAGGTGAACATCTGTTTGATGTGGAAGGTCTTCTTAGGGCCTGGGATGGGGGTGAGGGGGGAGGTGCGGGGGCAGGTGTAGCACTTCCTGCGGTTGCAGGGACAAGTGCCGGGGATGGTGGGGCTGGAGGGGAGTGTGGAGCGGACACGGGAGTCACGGAGAGAGTGGTCCCTCTGGAAAGCAGATAAGGGTGGGGAGGGAAAAATGTCTTTGGTAGTGGGGTCGGATTGCAGATGGCGGAAGTGTCGGAGGATGATGCGTTGGATCTGGAGGTTGGTGGGGTGGTACATGAGGATGAGGGGGATTCTATTTTGGTTATTATTGCGGGGAGGGGGTGTGAGGATGAGTTGCGGGAAATGCGAGAGACATGGTCGAGGGCGTTTTCGACCACTGTGGAGGGGAAGTTGCAGTCCTTGAAAAACGAGGACATCTGGGATGTCCGGGAGTGGAATGCCTCATCTTGGGAGCAGATGCGTTGGAGGTGAAGGAATTGGGAATAGGGGATGGCATTTTTGCAGGAAGGTGGGTGGGAGAAGGTGTACTCTCGGTAGCTGTGGGAGTCGGTAGGCTCGAAATGGATATCAGTTTCCAGGTCGTTGCCAGAGATGGAAATAGAGAGGTCCAGGAAGGAGAGAGAGAGGTATTGGAGACGGTCCAGGTGAACTTAAGGTTGGGGTGGAAGGTGTTAGTGAAGTGGATGAACTGTTTGAGCTCCTCATGGGAGCATACAAGATACTTGTTTTTATTAGGCAATGTATAGACTATAAGAGCAGGGAAGTTATGTTGGAACTGTATATGACTTTGGTTAGGCCACAGCTGGGGTACTGTTTGCAGTTTTGATGACTGAACTATAGGAAGGCTGTGTTTGCCCTGGTGAGGTTGCAGAGGAGATTCACCAGGATGTCGCTGGGATGGAGCACTTTAACTACGGAAGGAGGCTGGATAAGCTTGGGTTGTTTTCTTTGGTGCAGAGAAAGTTGGGGGAACTTGACAGAGGTTATGAGGGACATGGACGGGGTGGATAGGTGAAGCAGCTGCTCCCCTTAGTCAAAGAGTCAATAACAAGAAGACATAATTTTCTGGTGAAAGGTAGGAGGTTTAGAGGGGATTTGAGGAAATAATATTTTCAACCAGAGAATGGTGGGGATCTGAAATAAACTGCTTGGGAGGGTATTTGAGATGGGTAACCTCATAACTTTTAAAACGTACTTGGATGAACACTTGACAGTTCATAACATTCAGGGATTTGAGCCTGGAGCTGGAAAGTGGAACTCAAGAGATTTTGTGTAGCTTTGGCAGTACAGACTTGATAGAGGCTAACTCTATGAATTCAAATAATTATTCTAAACAGTTCAGAAGGAAGGACCTTGACCTGAAACACTAGCTCATTTTTTCCCTTCATTGATGCTGTCAGACCTTCTGCGTACTTTTTATATCTATTTTTATTCCAAATTATTTCTCCTTGTAGAGTTGATTCTGATTCAGTTATCTTTTTTTAACGTTAGAATCCCAACGGGATGAATCTGTTTAAAGAGTTGAAGTCCTGGGAAATGTATATGAAAACATATTGTACAGATCATGCCTATGGGATACTTGCATTTTGTTTTGCTAAAGAATGACAAACAGGATTGATTTAACTTATTCGTTCGTGCATTCCGCTTGTGGACCTGCTCTACATTAACTAGGACTGACAGGTGGAATATAAAGTTTGCACATAAAAATGGGTCTAATTTAGGTAAAGAATGTAAAAATTAGGTCGTCTAAAGTCAATGTCAGTTCTGTTCTCAGTCGTGTGTTTTTCCAACGTGGAACTTCTACTTTGCATTTATCTCAAAATGTTATGGTTCAAACAACAGGTATAAAACCTAAAAATATGGTTTTAATCACAAGGAACCAATGGTGCAATGTTTTCCTCTTTTGGACATTAGTATAGATTGCATAAAATAGGATGACAACGAATTGAAAATCAGGAAGCTCATTTCCTGACCTGACCTTACTTCAGAAACAAAAACAGAAGTGGCTGGAAAAGCTCAGCTGGCCTGGCAGCATCTGTGAAGAAAAAAAAAATCAGTGTTAACGTTTCGGGTTCGGTGACCCTTCCTCAGACCTGCTGAGCTTTTCCAGCCACTTCTGTTTTTGTTCCTGCTTTACAGCATCTGCAGTTCTTCTGGTTTTTATTTAGTATTGACCTTACTTCACCCCTTTCATGATGTGGAGGTGGAGGTGGAGGTGCCGGTGTTGGACTGGGCTGGATAAGGTCAAAAATCGTACAATACCAAGTTATAGTCCAACAGATTTATTTGAAAACACAAGCTTTCGGAGCATAGCCCCTTCTTCAGGTGAAGTGAGAAAGAAGCACACAGAACACACAAGTTATAAGTAAAAGATCAAGGGGTCACACAACTGATGAGGATATATTAAACAAACCTAAGATGCTGTTAAATCTCAAACCAATTAGAAGGTTTGAACTGATTAATATGTATATGTAAATCCCCGAATTTATTTCAAGACACTGCCCTGAGAGGACTGAAGGCTTTAACAGTGTAAAGAAGAGGTGACACTTTCGGTCAGACAATGCATGTTAGGTGTGAGGCATTGTTTAGAATTTTTTTGTGCTTTGGTCTGGAGTCAGACTGGTTTTATTTCTAAAGCAGGAATTTATAAAACACACATTGACTGTCGATAAATTGTGCGCTTTTTGAACAAAATATATCTGCAAATACAATTTCACCCCATAGATTTATGTGAGTGTGCGTGTGAGAGAGTGACAGTGACAGTGGTGGTGGTGGTGGTGGTGGTGGTGGGAGACAGTGAGTGTGTGTGTGAGAGAGTGTGACATAATGTATTAGTGTGCTGGGTCACCTACAGTGCGACATGAACCCCAGATCCCCGTTGAGGCCATCCTCCTGGGTACCAAGCTTGGCTATCAGCCTCTGCTAGGCGACTGCATTGTTGTGTATCCTGAAGTCTGCCTTGGAGGACATTTACCCGAAGATCCGTAGTCGAATGTCCTCGACCGCTGAAGTGTTCCCCCACTGGGAGGGAACATCGCTGTTCGGCAATTGTTGTGTGGTGTCCATTCACCCATTGTCATAGCGTCTGCATGGTTTCACCAATATACCATACCTTGGGGCATCCTTGCTTGCACTGTAGGAGACAGACAACATTGGCTGAGTCGCATGAATATCTGCCAGTGGGTAGTGTTCCCATGTGTGATGGTAGTGCCCATGTCAAAGATCTGACATGTCTTGCAGAGGGTGCCATGACAGGGTTATATAGTGTTGTGGTCGATATTGTCTTGAAGTCTGGGTACTTTGCTGCAAACAATGGTCTGTTTAAGGTTTGGTGATTGTTTGAAGGTGAGAAGTGGAAATGTGGGGAAGATCGTGGCGAGATGCTCGTCGTCATCGATGATGTGTTGAAGGCTGCAAAGAACATGGCGTAGTTTCTCCACTCCCGGAAGTACCGGACGATGAAGGGTACTCTATCAGGTCATATTCTGTGTCTGTCTTGTCAGGAGATCATTATGATTTTTCGCTGTATCACATCAGAACTGGCAATTGATGAGTTGAGCATCGTATCCCATTCCTATGAGGGCCTCCTTCAACACCTTCAGCTGTCCATCGCGTTCCTCCTCATCCAAGCAGATCCTAGGTATGGGTTGGGCTTGTCCCTTGCTGTTTCCCTCTCTACATACACCCCCACCACACACACAAATATATAAATCTATGGGGTGAATTTGTATTTGCAGATACATTCTATTTTGTGTGAAAAGCGCACAATTTATAGACAGTCAGTCAATGTGGCGTTTTATAAATTGCTGCTTTAGAAATAAAACCAGTCTGACTCCAGACCAAAGCACAAACAGATTCTAAACGAAGCCTCACACCTAACACGCATTGTCTGACCTAAAATGTCACCTCTTCCTTACACCGACAGTTTAGTTCTCGTTAGTTCTCTCAGGACCGTGACTTGAAAGGAATTCAGGGATTTACATATACATATTAATCAATTAAAACCGTCTAACTGATTAAAGATTTAACAGCATCTTAGGTTTGTTTAATGCATCCTCATCAGTTGCGTGGCCCTTTGATCTTTTACTTATAAATTGTGTGTTCTGTGCGCTTCTTTCTCACTTCACCTGAAGAAGGGGCTATGCTCCGAAAGCTTGTGTTTCAATTAAACCTATAATCTGGTGTCGTGTGATTTCTGACCTTGTCCATCCCTTTCGTGCCATTAAGAATATGAAGGTGCATTATCTGATCAAAAGTCTACCCAATCCTGCACGTTCTCAACATGGCACATTCTTATCTATGAAGTTGGAAATTAGGCAGAAACTAATTTTCATTAGATTTGTCAGCATTGCTATAGTGTGATTCAACAGCATGTAAACTTACTCCAGGTGTTTTGATAGGTCAGTAAGACAACAATTTCTCTCTCTCTCTGTTGAAAATGCAAGGGAAACCATTGCAAACCAATGGCAGATAAATAAGCATATAAATAGCTTCTAAACTATTAAGTTCATTCAGAGAGCACCACCGATGACGGCTGACGTAGAAAATAAAAATAATCACCTGGTTTAGCAAACAATAATCTTCTGAGGAGAACTAAAAACTGTCCCAGGGTTATCTTTGAAAAGGAAAAAGAAGTACTTTGGATAAAATAATTGGTTTAATTAAAAAGAAGAAATCAATTGGAAAATAAGTTATTTTTAGAATTGCTTTGTGTATTATAAGCGTGTGATGGTGAAATGTCCCAGCCAGTTGATTCAGTACTGGAACGAGTGACAGTGAAATGGCCATGTTGTTTTCTTATATTGGACAGAGTGACAGTGAAAACTGTTGTCAGATCTATACAGTACTGAAGAGGTTGCTATTGACATACTAAAATTTATACAGCAAGGGATTACAAACACACACATGGTGTTGGAGACAGTATATTAGCACTGATACAGGATTGGCTAACTAATAGAAGACAGAGGGTTGGGATAAGGGGAGCATTTTCAGGATGGCAATCTGCAACTAGTCAGTGCCACAGCGATCAGTGCTGGGGTCACAGTTATTTACAATGTATAGTAATGACTTGGATGATGAAAATCAATGTACTATAGCCAAGTTTGCAGATGACACTAAAATAGGTGGGAAGGCAAGTGGTAAGGGTGACACAAAGAGTTTGCAGAGGGATATAGACAGATTAAGCAATTGGGCAAAAACCTGATAGATGGAATAGAATGAGGGTAATATGAGGTTACGCACTTTGGCATGAAAAATACAGCAGCTAAATACTATTTAAACTACAGAAAGGTACAGAACAGAGGGGTTTGGGAGTCCTCCTTTATAAGTCATTAAGAAAATGCAAAGTTCAGTGGGTAATTGGAAGGCAAATTGAATATTGGCCTTTCTTTCAAAGGGACTGAAATACAAATGTAGGGAGGTTTTGCTAAAACTATACAAGGCACAAGCATCACAGCTGGAATACTGTGAACTGTTTTGGACACCTTATCTGAGGAAATATATACTGGCAGTGGAGGCAGTCCACAGTAGGTTCACAAGGCTGACACTGTCTTATTATGATACAGATTGGGCCTGTACTCATTGGAATATAGAAAAGTGAGAGGTGATCTTATTGAAATACACAAGTTTGTTAGATACTTGACAGGGTACATACAGGAAGGTTGCTTCCCCTTCTGTCAGGATCTAGGACCAAAGGGCATAATCTCAGAATAATGGGCCACACATTTAAGATAAGGAAGCATTTCTTCTCTCGGAGGGTACTGAATCTGCGGAATTCTTTACCGGCTATTGAGGCTGCCTCATTAAGTATATTGAAGGCTGAGATAGATCGATATTTGGTCAGTAAAGGAATCACAGGTTCCTTTATGGGGAAAAGGCAAGAAAGTGGAATTGAGGATTGTCAGATTGGTTGTGACCTCAGTAAATGGCAGAGTAGACTCGATGAGCTGAATAGCCTATTTCTACACCTACATCTTATGATCTTAGACACCAAATCATGCTTTTTAAATTTAAGGATCAGTTTGGAGAGTTAGTAGAATTGAAAACAGGTCTGGTATGTAATGGGTTACTGACTGAATATTGCATTTCCTTTTAATCCAAACGTGACTGTTGCTACCATGCTTAGTGTAGGGAGGCAAGGAAGACTGAGGTGAGCGAGTTATTCCAACCTGCTTTAGTGATAACTGATTTCAGGGTGGCTTTGCCAGAGGTCTGGAAGAATGATACTTACCAATCCTCATGGCTACATACAGCACAACACTGGGAGAATAGTTTCCAAGAAAGAGGAAAAAGTTAAAAGAAAAAGAGTTGATCGTAAAAGAAACTCCATTTATATTCTGAAGGTTTGCAGTCTCTGAGCATATAACAGTATAAAAATAATATAAGAACAGGAGGCAGCCCTTCGGTCCTTCAAGCCTTTTCTACCATTCAATATGGCAGATTTGATCATGGCCTCAAATACACTTTCTTTTTGCCTGTCTCAAAACTCCTTGGCTCCCTTGCAGATCAGAAATCTACCTTAACTGGCCTTGAACATATTCAATGGCCCAGTTCACAGAACTCTCAGAAGTACAGAATTTCAAAGATCAATGTCATGCTGAGAGAAGGAGCTACTCCTCATGTACATCTTAAAAGGAGGCCTCTTTATTCTGAAGCTTTGATTCCTAATTACAGATTTCCTGAGAGGAAACAGCATCTATCTTGTGAAGCTCCTAAGAATCTATGTATAATTCAATAAGATCACATCTCATTTTTCTAAACCCCAATGAGCGTCAGCACAACCTGCTCACCCTTTACACATTAGACAAGCCCTTCATCCCAGGAATCAATCTAATGAGCCTTTTCTGAACTTTCTCCAATTCAATAAATAAAACTTATTTATTTTGGAGACCAAAACCATGCAGGGCACAGGTGCAGGCTCACCAATCCCCTGGAGAATTGTAGCAAAACTTCTTTACTTTAATATTTCTTTCCAACATGCAATGAAGGTCAACATTCCATTTGCCTTCCTAATTATATTGTGTGTGTCTGTGATGATGTACAAGATACCAAGATCCTCTGTACTAAAAACCGAAAGAACTGCGGATGCTGTAAATCAGAAACAAAATCAAAGTTGCTAGAGAAGCTCAGCAGGTTTGGCAGCATCTGTGAAGAAAAAAAATCAGAGTTAACGTTTTGGGTCCGGTGACCCTTCCTCATGTTCTGAGGGAGGGTCACCGGACCTGAAAGTTAACTCTGATTTTTTTCTTCAGAAATGCTGTCAAACCTGCTGAGTTTTTCCAGCAACTTTGTTTTTGTTCCTTTTCTACTGCAGCATTTAATACTCTCTCTTCATTTAAATAATATTGCACTTTTCTATTCTTCCTACCAAAGTGCAGATAGGAGATGTTAAAGATTAGAATGAAAACACTAAAGGTGACATATAGTATATAAAATCTAGATAATGACATATCTGAATCACTCATTATGTACAAGAAGATTTTGCAGACCTCTGTTTAAGGCAAAATAAACAAAGCTGGATAATAAGACCATAAAAAACAGGAAAAGGAGTAGGCCACTCAGCTCCTTGAGCCTGTTCTGCCATTCAGTAGGAACATGGCTGATCTGACATTCCTCACATCCACTTTTCTGCCCTTTGCCCACAGCCTTGATTCCCCTACTGATCAACAATTTATTTCAATCTTAAACATACACAAACACTCTGCCCCCACATACCTCTGTGGCAAGGTGTTCCAAAGACTCGCAACTCACTAAGAGAAGAAATTTCCTCTCCATCTCAGTCTTAAATTGGCACTCCTTTATTCAGAGACTATGCCCTCTGGTCCTAGGCTCTCCCGTTGGGGAAACATTCTCTAGCATTTGCCCTATCAAGCCCCCTAAGAATCCTATATGTTTCAATGAGATAAGTTCTCATTCTATTAAATTCCAGTGAGTACAGACCCAATCTGTTTAACCTTGGCTCATAAGACCATACCAGTGATCATCCTCGTGAACGTTCTCTGAACTGCTTCCAATGAAATATCTTTCCTTAAATAAGGGAACCAAAAACTGCTCACATTCTCCATGTGGTCTCACCTGCACCTTGAAGCAAGACTTCCCTACTCTCATACTCCAACCCCCTTCAAAGAAGGGCCAACATTCCAATGTTTTTCTGAAGAAGGGTCTAGGCCCGAAACGTCACCCTTCCTGCTCCTATGATGCTGCTTGGCCTGCTGTGTTCATCCAGCTCTGCACCTTGTTATCCAACATTCCATTAACCTTCCTGATTACCTGCTAGATTTAGCACACCTGCTGTGTGCTAGATTTCAGTGTTTTGTGCACAAGTATCCCCAAGTCTGTTTGTGTTGCAGCTTTCTGCAGTCTTTTCTTCATTCGAGTACTACTCTGTTCTTTTGTTTTCCCTTCCAAAACGAACAACTTGACATTTCCCCACATTATACTCCATTTGCCAGCATTTCACCCACTTACTTCATCTATCAATATCTTTCTGTAAACTGTTTGTATCCCTCTCACAATCCACCTATTTTCATGTCACCTACAAACTTGGCCAGGGTACATAATGGAAAGTGCATTACCAGAACATGCCACAACCTCAAGGTTGTGAATGCACTGTGAACGAAGAAATGAAGAAACTTTATAACATGGATGTCCTAGATCTTAATCAAGCCAAAGTCCTGCAAATCATATTTCATAACAGTCATTTATTATTTATCCATTATTTACCTTAGAGTATAAAGGAGTTTTATTATGCTTCAGGATTACACTTCAGATTTGATATTAGGTAATGTAACAGAACTTGTTAGATTGCATACCTAATCAGCATATGCTATGAAAATGATATCAAGATTAAAAAAAACTTGATCTGATTAAAGGTTGTGGCTCCTAACCTGGTTAGGGTAACTGTTGTTAACACAGACCAAGCCACTATGGTAACAGTACACCCCACAAACAGCTTATTCTATTAATAACTTACCTATTTTCATGGCCCTGAGCAGTTACTATCTACCTTTAAGTGTGAAGTAAGAAGCTTAGTGCTACCTGCAGAACCAGACCTGTGTCACTTGAAAACAAAATGGATCCGAGTACAGGACACATAATAATATTAAAAATACTTTATACAAGTTATCAAGTGATACCTAGGGTGAAGGGATTATCTGTTGTGAGGGAAGGTTGTACAGTTTCAGCTGGTATCTATTAGCATTTAGAAGAATGACAGATGATCTTACTAAAACATACTGAAGAGCATAGAATTATGGGACACAGTTTAAAAATAAGCTATGTCCTATTTAAGATAACAAGGTGTAGAGCTGGATGAACACAGCAGGCCAAGCAGCATCATAGGAGCATTAGCCTGCTGTGTTCATCCAGCTGTACACCTTGTTATCTCAGATTCTCCAGCATCTGCAGTTCCTACTATCTCTGATACTATGTCCTATTTAAGACAGACGAGGAGAATTTCTTTTCTCTCCCAGAGGCAGATTAATTGAATATTTTTAAAGCAGAGCGAGACAGGGCTTTTGACTGACAAAGGATTCAAAGGTTTTAGGGGGCAGGCATGAAAGTACAAGCCACATTCAGATTTTCTACAGCCATGATCTTATTAAATTGTGGAGCAGGCTCGATGGGCTGGATGGCCTACTCCTTATCCTAATTCACATTTTCACATGTATGTAACACAAAGTCAAACAGTAAAGAACAAGAAAGTGAAATAGAGACAGTACCCACCAATCTTCCGTCAACTCCGGTTGTGGGAAGTCCCATGACAGACCATTAAAATGCAGTGGCAAAGTCTGCTCTGGCTCTGAAATCTATACAGATACAATGTATTCCACAGACACCACCATAAAGACCAGTCTAATGTCAGCCCCTGAGCTTATCCAAGAGCTCCTAACTTCACCCACCACCAATTAGATGACTTGTCATTGAATAGCAACTGCAAAATACAAAAAACATTTGACTCACAAATGGGAATAGATTAATTGAGGATATCTCATCGGCATGGACAAGTTGGACTGAAGGATCTGTTTCTGCGCTGTACGACTGTGACTCTAAGAAACAAATGTGGAACACTGTGCCTCATGTTCAAACCTCCAACAAAAAGAGGAAAGCTTATATCTTTCAACCATTCTACTTGAAGGTTTTACATTAATTCCATGTTTTGGCGCCAGTAGTGTTGTTTGTACAGACAGTAGGCTGTCATTGTGTAGTTCATGTCCTTGATGTGCCTGACACTAAAATCATAGGATTAATTGTCTGAGGTCATTGCTGCAGGTGTATTGAGAAATAATCTGCAGTTCGTAACCAGGAAAGGTAATATTCATTTTCTGACCTAACATGGAATCAGAAACAGTGAGCACAAGTTTCCACCACGTTTTACTGGATTTGAGGGTACAATTCATCAGCAAGACCAGCACTAAAGATCATGGAACCTTAGTGCAAATCATTAATTAACTGCAAAACTAAGCGCTAATTGAGTTTGTCATCTTCTGTGTTGGTTTTAAATGAAGTAGTAGAAGAAACTGCTTTAATCACCATTGTGAGCTGCTGTTAATTATGTATGCTTTCTGGCCTTCAAGCAAGCTTCTAAAATAACTTTTTTTTTTAAATTCAAGGAAGCTAGTACATGTATTTTACAGCTTTTAATTTTTTCCCCCAGTTAACAAAGAAACTTATGACTACACACTAATGTAACGAGTAAATGGTCCCATTTTGTTTTAAAGTTAATGTCAGTTATTTAAAATTAGCAAAAAAAAAATTTGTTTAAGCTTCTCACCTTGCACTCAACAGGACAATTGCAATACCAAAGTAAAGACAGAACATGTTTGCTGTATTAATGTTGATGCCAGTGGACTCTGGTTAGTAGAGACAGTAGGAACTGCAGATGCTGGAGAATCTGAGATGACAAGGTGTAGAACTGGATGAACACAGCAGGCCAAGCAGCATCAGAGGATCAGGAAGGCTGACGTTTCTGAAGAAGGGTCTAGGCCCGAAACGTCAGCCTTCCTGCTCCTC
>NC_063336.1:23751765-23830865 GCF_021869965.1 Rhincodon typus
ACAAGGTGTAGAACTGGATGAACACAGCAGGCCAAGCAGCATCAGAGGATCAGGAAGGCTGACGTTTCTGAAGAAGGGTCTAGGCCCGAAACGTCAGCCTTCCTGCTCCTCTGATGCTGCTTGGCCTGCTGTGTTCATTCAGCTCTACACCTTGTTATCTCAGACTCTGGTTAGTAGGTGTGTTGACATAAAGTGAGCACTGGTGAGTTGTAGTTTACTGCTAAGCTTTGCTTTCCTACAGAATTGATTAATATTAAAGTCATCCTGCATAATAATGGCAACCCTGTTCAGACCAATATTCACTGCATATCGCATAAACTTATGAATGGCCTAAGGCTGTCACTTTTGGACCTGAGAAGTTCGGACTCTATGTCAGGGTAAGGTATGAATGGCCTACTCTTATTCTTATGTTCTTGTCTCAAATGTTTGAGCAAAACGAAGTCAGCTGCTTCAAGCTACTACCATGCAGTAGCAATACCAGTGGCATTCACCAATAATCAATTACTGCTTTTGAACCAAAAAGAATTTCTGTTTATCACATAAATAAGTAATATGGCATATGAATTTCTGTGCTCGTGTGATGCCAGATATGTAGGCCATAGGTTCCAAAGCCTGCTGCATCTTATTAAATAGTATATTGTTTTGGCTGTTGGCAATAAGTACTGACTACACCTAACTAGCCCTTGTTTGCAAAACTCAGAGTCCAAAATTAAATGTGATTCTGCAGTTGGACACCATTTGCTACATAATCTGGAGTGTGTGAAAAACTATGCTGACCATTCACATTTGGACTCAAGGTAGGGCAAAATTCTATGTACTGGAAACTACATATATTAATGCACAGGGCCCTGACCTTTGCAGACAGAGTAAAAAATTACACACTGTGCCTGTTTCAACACAACAGGTGATAGCATTCTCCAGTTAATTTCTCAAAACAATGCTTTGATCAAGCAGAATCCACTTGTCTTCTTTAAATTTTAAGAAAAGCTTGACTGTCAACTATTAGTCATCATCTAACTGGTGTATTCTCCTCAGCAATGCCTTGAACAATCAGAGCCCATTTGCAAACCAGTCAGCACTGTCCTAATACATCTTATTTTCCCCTTGCATTGGTATTTCTTGTGAACGTGCTGAAAGGAGCAAGGTGAAAAGCTTTAACAAAATGTGTCTTTTATCAGCAATACACAAGATCTGTACAACCAAATAACTAGTTGATTAAAAAAAAACTTTAGATAGGCAGTATTAAAAGTTAAGGACTCTCAATTGGAAGATGTTAAACTTCAAAAATCACTGCAAAATAGATGTTCAGTGACACACTGTATCCTAATGCAAGCTATGTTGTCTGCTTTTATTTCCTACATGTATAACATAGAAAACAGAAGCAAGAATAGGTCATTCAGCCCTTCAAGCCTACTCCACCATTCAAAATGATCATGGCTAATCATCCAATTCAGTATCCTGTTCCCACCTACTCCCTATACACTTTGATCCCTTTAGCCTGAAGAACATAAGCAGCAAGAGTAGGCAATTCAGCCCTCGAGCTTGCTCCACAATTCAATACATTCATGACTGATCTCCTCTCAGCCTCAACTCCACCGTACAGGCTCACTACACATTAGGTGAAAAAATTTCTCCTTATCTCAGTCCTAAATGGCCTACCCTGTCCCTTAAACCGTGACTCCGGGTTCTGGTCATCAAGAACATCCTTCCTGTGTTTACCTTGTCTAGACCCGTTAAAATTTTACAGCTTTCTATGATATCACCAATCATTCTTCTGAACTGATCCAATCTCTCTTCATATCCCAGCAAAGAGTCTGGCAAACCTTCATTGTACTCCTTCCAATGAACAATGTTGGAACAAAGAATACTAACAAATGGTGCAGGGACAGATGAACAAAATTCAGCAGGTTCATCTCAAATTAAACCTCAGAAGTTCTGATAGAATAGATAGGGTGCCTCATTTCACTGGAGAGGATACTTTCCACTCAAAACTGTTTACAGAATTATATCTCCTTAGAAAATCTTGGGTTATTCTGTTGGCTTCTGACCCTGTTTCTCCAGAAAATGGGGTATTACAGTCCAGGATTTATTCAGGATAGTAGGAAGTGATACAACCAATGCTGCATCTTTCAGAATGGATTGGATTCCAAAGCAGGTCAGAAGCTAGGAATCTTGCAGTGAGTGTTAAGCTCTTGACCCCTCAAAGCCTATCGACCACCTACAGGTACAAGTCATGAGTGTGATGGAATACTCCTCAATTACCTCGATGTGTGTAGCTCCAACAAAACTGAAGAAGCTTGATATCAACCAGGACAACCAGCCCACTCAAGTGACATCACATCCACATACATTCAGTCCCTCTACCATCAAAATTCAATAGCAGTAGTATGTACCATCTGTAAGATGCACCACAGAAATTCGCCAAGGCTCTTTAGACAGCATCTTCCAAACCCGCAACCATTAACATCAAGGAGGACAAGGGCAGCAGATTTATGGGAACACCACCACCCTGCAAGTTTCCCTCCAGGCAATTCACCATCCTCACTTGGAAATATATCACTCTTGCTTCATTTGCTCAAATTCCTGCAGCTCCCTCCCCAAGGGCATTGTGTATCTACCCATAGCAAATAGATTGTAGCGGTTCAAGAAGACAGCTCAGCCCACCTTCTCAAAGGCAAGTAGGAATGAGCTATAATGGCTGTCCCAGACAGTAATCCCCACATCCATGGTTGAATAATAAAAAGAGTTATGGGCTTATACAAATCTCCTAATGTATGAAAGTCCCAGTGAGGCCACTAACCCACATGTTTGCATAGGAGTCTCACAAACAACACTACTGATCTATCACAGCAGTCAGTTTCCATTTGATATTCCTGGCATTTTAACACAAATAGATCAGTCCAGACATTTTTCAACAATTGTAGCTCCCACAGACAAAGAAAAAGAAATTTACTTACATGCTTCTCATTCCATCTCACAATATTAAACACATATTGTATTTCTGACAATTAAACAAATAAATTTTTTATAGGAAAAAAAAATCAATTCCAAAATTTTACGCTTTTAAACTTTTACAGCAATCAGGCTTTTCAGTAATTTCAGACAGTTCCAACTGAATTGTGAAGTTTGTGAAGCTCATTGCAGTGATTTAACAGTCCCTCGATGTCAATATGTGGGAAATTCATTTGTTGTTCAAACCATTTGGCAACGGTCAGGAGCTGCTTATCACAAAAAGCCTGTCCAATAAACTGAACGCTTAGTGGTAATCTTCTTTCTGAGAGGGCAGTCGGGACTGTTACAGCAGGCAAACCTGAAAAGCAAAACTAAGACATTAATGAGTCGAAAATAAAATTTGTTACGTCCTCAAAAGACTTTTACTTGACTTCCTTCTCTATTGCTGTTTTGTTTCATAGCATTTGAATGAGGTGGCATGGGGGGAGAAAATTGAACAGATAAAAAGCTTGAAGAAAACTGTCCATTCAGTCCATACTATCCCTGAACTGCACTAACCCTAAATAATCTGCCCCACTGTAGATCCCAAGAAACTCAAAGACAGACTGAGTAAATCTGGTTAAGTAAAACTCAACAATCTCGGTCTAATCTCTTTCTATGATATTCATTCTTAACCAACTGCTTTCAATAAGTTAGCATTTCCAAGTCCCAAGATCCCAGGAATAATATTAATAATGAGGTGAATGGATAAACAAAGAGGCTGCAGTGATTGGCAAGATGAAGGACATTGAGACCCTGCTGAACATAATAGAATGTTGGGAAAGGATCAGCAATTGGGAGGTGGGGAAGAGATCACTGACCAGAGCTGCTGGGTCAGTCAGTTTTTGAGGCTCTGGGGAGGGTCAGTAAGCAGGGGCAACAGGCAAGTCAGTGACTGGGGTCACAGTCAATGAACAGGACTGGGGAAGATCAGAGGACACGGTGTTGTGGGAGGAAGCAGGGGTATTTCACATCACTTGTTTCACCTACATATTTGGAATCTGCTTCCAATGTCCTTTTAGTTATAATTCTGAATAAATTAAGATGCCAGCTGTATGAAACTTCAAATTGATAGCTGCATTTAGTAATAAAAGAAATCTGTAATTAAGAGTCTAACGCTAACATGAAACCATTGCTGATCATTGGAAAAAACTCATTTGCTTCACTAATGTCCCTTAGGGAAATAAATCTGCCATCCTTACCTGGTCAAGCCTACATGTGACTCCAGACCCACAGCAATGTGACTGACTCTTAACTTCCCTCTCAGCAATTAGGGATGAGCAATAAATGCTGGCCTAGCTAGCAATGCCTGCATTCTGTGAATGAATTAAAAAACACTGCTAACTTCTCTTGTTCCAGCTGCAGCAGGGACTGGCTTTTTGAAGCCACCACTGGATTTGCTGTTTTTGTCTTGGACAGTGGTATAAATAGTAATAGGTGCCTCTCAGAGCCCAGTATATCCTTATTCTCTAGGCATCAGCACTGCAAGAGTGCCTTTGTACTTAACGCATACAATTCTAGGCTCACAGTCCCAATTTTTTTCTCCGTTCTTGGGGTGCAAATGTCAATCACAAAGTCAGCATTTATGCCTATCCCCAACTGCTCTTGAAAGGTACATTGAGCTACCTCTTTCAACTGGTATAATCCTTGGGCGTATGTACACTGACAACAATATTTGGAAAGTAGTTCCAGGATTCCGACTCAGCGACAATGAAGGAATAGTGACATAATTCCAAGCCAGGATGGTGTGAGGCTTGGAGGGAAATGTGGTGGTGGTGATCCCCTGTGTTTGCTGCCCTTATCCTTCTCAGTGGTAGAGGTCAAGGCTTTGGAAGGTGCTTTGGTGAGTTACTGCAGTGCATCTTGTAGATGACACACATAGCTGCCACTGTGCACTGGTGTTGGAGGGAGTCAATGTTGATGATGGTAGACATGGTGTCAATCAAACAGACTGCACTGGCCTGGATAGTGTTGAGCCTCTTGAGGAGGCAAGTGGAGAGTATCAAAGCTGAACATACCACTATTTGCAGGATCAGCTGCACGGTGAACTGAGAAATGAGTTGTGCTGTGTCTACCTGGAGACCCTTGGGTAGCTTGGATTTTTTTGTTCCTTGCTTGTTGTTGCTTTTCCTGGGTCTCTTGCCTCTTTAGTCTACTAACAGACTGATATTTCTTGTAGGCTTTTAGAATTTGTAGCCCCCTATTGAGACACACCCTGTTAAATTGTTCATGTTCCTTTAAATATTTTTTTTTTTAGTAATTTTGCATTAATTAAACCCTGGTCAAAACTACACTGGAAAATATGCTAATATACTGATCAGGGAGAACTGTGTATAAAAGGAACAGCATTCAATACAAATTCCACCAATAGCCTTTCCTATTCCTATTATACCAATAGTGGAACATCTAGCGCACAGGGCTGCATGCAATAATTTATTGAATAGACAGTGAACTAAAGAAGTGTGAAACACTTGATGAGGATGGGTTTACTGATACAATATGAAGTAATTCATGAAAAATACAGGGAAATGTGAAAAAAACCCCACAAAGCCAAGTAAAACTGGAGTGTTGGGCAGATAAAGTGCTGTGTGTACCTGCTAGGTTTACAGATTGGGTAAAAATATCCTCTTCAGCACTCCTTGTCCTGTTGTCTTCTTTGATAAACTCGTGATACGTGAAGGCATCGCTTAGGGTTGTGGGTGTAAGAAGCACATCTATACCAGATCCAAATACCTTCAGAAAATCATTGGCAATCAGACGTCTCACTTTCTGGGCTTTTACAAAGAAGTGATCATAATTCCTGAGAGATTTAAACATGAAAAAAAAAAAAAGACGCACATCATAAAGAAATGACAAAGACAGACAACACAATGATTCAACTCCAGGGCGACAATATTTCAGACAGACAGTGGACGACATGAATCTCCAACCCTGATGAAGAACTGCAACAGAGCTGTATGCAGAAACTTCAAAGTCCAAGAGTGAAACGCTGACATTTACATAGCACCCCACTACATCTTTCTAAATGTCTCAGAGTGCTTCACATATGAATTATTCGGAGCTGAATAATTCTTTTTTTCAGTAAGAAACAAAAACATAAATTATTGGAGAAACTCAGCGGCAGCATCTTTGTAGAGAGAAGCAGAGTTAACGTTTCGAGTCCAGTCACCCTTCTTCACTTCCCCTTCAGAACATGAGTTGTAAAGAAGGGTTGTTGAACTCGAAATGTTAAATCCATTCTGCGCTCTCCACAGATGCTGCCAGACCTGCTGAGTTTCTTCAGCGATTTGTTTTTGTCTGCTCCAGATCTCCAGCATTCACAGTTCTTCATTTTGTTTTAATATCTTTACAGGGCTGGTTGTTAAGCAAAACATTTCAATCTGAACACCATGAGAATGTCCTCAAGATGGGATCTTATAGTCCCTTAACTAGCAAATAGCTGAATACAGCACCTCCAGCAATGGACAGCTTCCTAGTTCCACACTGGAGTCTAAATTATGTGCTCCTTATATTCTGATTCAGAAGCAAGAGTTCCATCAGCTGAGACAAACTAACATGTAATTTACAAATGCATGTTTAGTTAACATCACTAATGTATTAGAATCCATTTCAAGCTAAATTCATCATGAGGTGGGGAGTGGGAGGAGTTGCCAAGTACATACAGAGGAGTGGGAGGGGGCAAGTGGGTACAGCGCAGCTAGGAGTAGGGGGAGGGGTAAGTTGGAGTGAAAGCAAGAGACCTCTGGCCCTAGAGCTGCAGGCACAGTGTGGCCATTGGCAGTTCCCTGGGTGTCAGTGACTTCGCCCCTCCACGTACAAATATATCTGCTGTCGTGGTGGTGACATCTGTGCTTGTGCAGGCAGTGGCCAGCTTTGCCAGCCACTTTGGTGTTGGCAACACACACTCTGTTTGAGTAAACCGCCAGCACGTAACTGGGTTAGAAAGCTCCCTTACTGTTTTAAAAGGAAGTAATTTCCCGCCAGGATTCTTCCTCGGACTGCATCATTAAATCCTTCATGCCTGGTTGCTGCATACAAGGCTTCTGTGGAACTTTTGATTTCACTGCGGTGTCCTTTAAATAAAAATATTTGAAATGAATATAAAGATACAATGCTGAGGTCTGCCATTGCACATATTTCACATAATCTCCTGTTGTTTGCAAACATGCCATTTTTGCATAAATAGATGAATGAGATATGGCAACAGTACAAATGTCATGAAAAAGGGTAACTGGACCCGAAACATTAAGTCTGATTTCTCTCCACAGACGTTGCCAGATCTGCTAAATTTTTCCAGCAATTTCTGTTTTTGTTTCCGATTTCCAGCATCCACAGTGCTTTTGTTTTTTTGTTAACATAAATGTCACATCTGGACATTGAAAAGTGACAAATTTTAAAAACTGTTTGCGTGCTTCATCACACCACTGGGAGCTGTGCTCAGATGTCTAAGCTCTGAAACTCTGTTCTTCACTTCTCACTCCTCCTTTAAGCTGATGCATGAAACCTACCTTTTTGACCAAGAGCCACCCTTCAGAATGTCTCCATCTTTGATTCAGTGTTAATTTTTATTTGATTATATTCCTGGACAAACAAACAGATCCACAAATAGTTGAAGGCGTGTGGATACCAAATATTAACTTTGAATTTCATTGGTTGGATTCACGTATCACACTTTTAGAACAAAAAGACTATTTCATCTTTACAAAGGGTATTTTCCTGAAGAACTACAAAAATGTCTGCCAATTTTTATTACTAAGCAATCGCATTCCATTTCATGCAGGCTCTACAAAGGCTACCTTGACAGCTGACATCAGCTTACTTCCTCCTTTCTCAAAAAATGAAGATTCAAAGCATAAAAAAAGTCATTGAAGCCTCATCACCTGAGGCCATGGAACCATGGCTAAAAAACATCTGCAGAGGTGAGCTAACCAAGCTATTTTTTGGATTATACAGGTAATGTGCGGTAATATGACCAATCAAGCTTTGTACTTTCATGCTGGCAGAAGGTGCCAGAAGTGAGGAAAGGCTGCTCTCTATTCCTCTCTCCCTGTCCGCCTCTCTCTCTCTCCCCGCCTTTAGTGAAACAGCTAAACCTTGAGCCTTGTCTGTGGAATTGTGAACTGCTTCTACCTCCAGCAAGCAGAGAGATATTCTACAGTGAAATCTTCTGAACTTCCAAAGCAATGCTGCCAGAAGAAAGCAGCTACAGAAACATAATAACAAGAGTAGGCCATTCATCCCCTCGAGCCTGTTTGCCAATCAGTGAGACCATGGCTAATCTGTGGCCTAACTCCAAATATCTGCACTTGGCCGATATCCCTTAATATCTTTGCTTAACAAATAAAGAAACTAGCTGTCTCAGATTTAAAATTAATAATTGATCTAGCAAAACTGCTATATTTGGAAGAGAGTTCCAAACACTAACCATCCTTGTGCGTAGAAGTGCTTCCTAACATTTCTCCTGAACAGTTCAGCCATAGCTTTTAGACTTTGCTTCCTGCCTCTACAATCCCCAATCAGTGGATTATCGTTATCTTACCTTTATCTACCCTGTTTACATCCTAGTCACTTTTCAAAATATTGTCTTATTGAGACAATCAAAAGTCTTTGGATCCTACAGCTGGCCAAAAATGCAAGACACAAACTGTGAACTCTTTCCTTTCTCATGACTATTTAGCATTTGGCCAAATTTAGCTATTTCTACTTTTAATGTGTAATTATGCATACAGATTTCATATGCATGTGTTGCATTTCTACAGTGAAATCTTCTGAACTTCCAAAGCAATGCTGCCAGAAGAAAGCAGCTACAGAAACATAATAACAAGAGTAGGCCATTCATCATTTTTAACCAGGTTAATTTCAGAATATACTTACCTTTCACTTTGTTAAAAACTCAAAAAAACCTGTCTGGCTAATCTTGTGCGATGAACTTATAAACAGCTAAGTGCATACATAGCGATGGCAATTTCATCTTTCATATCTTAAACACACCATTAGTAATCACACCAGGAGGGGAAAAGATCCATTTCAAACCTCCTCACTTCATCATAACCAGTGGAGTGACTCTTTAAACTGAGTAGAGGCATTTTCAAATGGAGCTTTAATTTATTTTTCTAATCAATCTGTTCAGAGGTGTTATTACACACCTCTGGAGCAGGTGGGACTTGAACCCAGGCCACCCAGTCCAGGGATAAGGATACTACTACTGCACCACAAGAAGGCCCCTCAAATGCAGTTTGAATTTGAAAGTCGATCTGTGGAACTAGAAACAGAGAAAATACGAGGAGTAGATCATTCAGTTCTTTGAGCCTGCTCTACCACTCAATACGATCTTGGGTAATCATCACAGTCAGTATCCTGTTCTGACTTTCTCCCCATTTCCTTTGATCCCCTTTAGACCCAAGAACCATATCTAACGCCTTCTTTAAAACATAAATATTTTGTCATCAACTGTAGAGAATTCCACAAGTTCATCACTCTCTGGGTAAAGAAATTTCTCATCTCATATCTACATGGCATACCCAGTATCCTGATACTGTGACCCCTGATTCTGGACTCGTCTGTCATCTGGGACATCTTTCCTGCATCTACCCAGTGTAGTCCTGTTAGAATTTCATAGTTTTTTTTAAGTTACATCCCCCTCATTCTTCTAAACTTGAGTGAACAAAGTCTTAACCAATACAGTCCCTCTCTTCATACATCAATCCTGCCACCCCAGGATTGAAAGCAATGTAAGCAGTTCACAAACTATGTGGGATTTCCGATTAAAGATGAGGCTATCAGGTAAGAAAGGCTGTGATGAGGAGCTGGCCTGGTTCAGTGGCTCAAAGGAGTCCCAGAAATGTAATGATTGTTAGGGATGATTAAGAGGAAAAGGAGAAAATCTTTTTTAATCTGCCATTCATTGTTAGTTGCATAGAAGAGATTCCTCATTGAAATTAAAATAAATGGCTTAATCTCCAGCAGATGTAGTTGGAAAAAGATTCTCTTTTCTTCTGCAAAAACTTTAACCTAACAGATGCAAGAAGGCACTTTTCACAAGAATAGAGCATATTAAGAAACAGGATTATCTACAGACCTGAACAGTCTTACAGTGTGTAATTTAATAGTACAGTTTCTGAGGTCAAGAATGGTGGGAGGCAAGCCAGTTAATTCCAATATTGTTGTTTGTGTAGAAACTAGGTTTACCTGGAAAGGGAACTAACTCCGTCCAGGTGGAAGAGAAAATGCTGCGAGGTACTGGTGTCTCAAAAAACAGAAGAGAGGTCAACTCAGATCAGCAACATTAAAATCATATCAACCCTGGAACGTTATTAGTCATATATATAAATTGAACATCTGATGTTAATTTATTAGCTATGTCGAGATTTAACTCGAAACTAATGCAGCCATTTGTAGTAATATCAGAATTTGATTGCTGCCATAAATAACATTCATCATCTGTTTGTGTTAATTTATTGTGATGCACTCAGTTGCTGGCACAATCTCTGCTACTCATTTCATGTAGTTCTATCCATTAATTACTGCTGGTTTAATTGCTAAGGAACGCTTGATTCCATCTAATTGAATTTTTACAGGTCTATATAAGGGGAAAGAACAAAGAAAGAAGAGAGAGCTACATTTATCTTTAGGATGTCCCAAAAAGCTTTGCATCCAATGAACCAGTCCTGAAGTCCATTATTATAGTGTTGGAAATGTGACAAACAAACAGTAAAACAATAATGATGGGGTAATCAATCAGTTCTAATTACATAGGTAGTGGGATAGATATTGGTCAGGCGATCAGGAGAAGTCCATCATTCTTTTTTGGAATTGTTTTGAGTGATCTTTTAAAGATAAGACAATTGGAGTTTCAGTTAAACGTCTCATCAGAAAAATGGAGCTTTTGATAGTGCTGCACACCCTCAATTCTAAAGTGTCAGCCTTTTACAGTAGAAACTGTAGTGTTATCAATCAACCAAAGCTGACTAAGCTGTGATGTTTTATTTCACAAGGAGTTGCTTGGACACAACTGGTCATCTGACTTCTCAGATGATAAGGCAAAACAATGTGAATCAAATTTGTTCAGTAGTTTAAGGCTGTTATAATCAAGATATGGAAAGATACCCTCAAATTTAACCTGAACATTATTGTCAGGGAATTCAGCAAACGCAACTCATTAAGTCTGTACTTAAAGTGATAAAACCAGGGTGATTGACTGTGGTTGGTGGAATGGATGAGATGTGGGGGTGAAAACAGAGAAGGAGCTGGTGATACCTTGAGAGTTGACAGGAAGTAGACAGAGTGCTTGGTGGTATGTTGTAAAGATACCAACTTCTCCCTTAACGTCAGCAAAGAGCTGATCATTGACTTCAGGAAGCAAGGTGGAGGGCACCCTCTTATCTACACCAATGGAGCTAAGGTGGAGATGGTCGATAGTGTCAAGTCCCTAGGTGCAACAATCACCAATGTGTCCAAGACCACCCATGCTGACGTGACAGTCAAGGCAAACAATGCTTCTTCTTCTTCAGAAGGCTAAGGAAATTCAGCATGTCCACAAGGACTCTCATCAACTTTTACGTATGCACCATAGAAAGCATTCTATCTGGATGCATCACGGCTTGGTACAACAACTGCTCTGACCAGGGCCGTAAGAAACTACAAAGAGTTGTGAACGCTACCCAACATGTCACACAAGGCAACCTTCCATCCATTGACTCCATCTACACTTCTTGCTGCCTCACAAAGGCAGCTAACATCATCAAAGATCCCTCTCACCCCAGTTACGATTTGTTACAACCTCTTTTGCTAGGCAGAAGATATGAAAGCTTAAAGACTTGTACCAACAGGTTCAAGTACAGCTTCTTCCCTGCTTTTATTACACTTCTGAATGGACCTCTCAAATTTCAAATCTAATGTTGATCTTACTTTCTGTGCACCTTCTTTGCTGCCATAACTTTGTATTCCTCCCTCGGTTCAATCACCCTATGATGTTTGTATGTTATCATCTGCCTGTACTCCATGCAAAACAAAACTTTTCGTTGTACCTAGGTACATGTAACAATAATAAACCAAATCAGTTGGAGGGAGGGGGGGGTGGGGTGCAGAGAATAACCACCTCATAAGCATGTGCCAAGTGGTCCTGGTACCAGTGGTTTGCTAAAGCATCACCAAGGTATCCAGTGGAAAGCCTCAAACACAAACCAAAATACTTCCCGGGACAGCACTAGCCCCCCTAATTGGGCTACAATTAGTTCAGGCCATGGTTTTGCCAGTTGTCAATAGTCTCAAACCGAACAGTTATCCCCAAATTTTCCCTAAGAAGTGGTTGCGGGTTCCAAAATAATTTTTTTCAGCCTTTTAAATATGTCACTGTGAAGATATGACAAACTTATCCATTAGATATCAATTCTTAAATCTCACACATGTATAGTAACTCATGGTTGAGATTACACATGCAGTGAATCTATACCATATCGTTATCCATACCATAGTTGCTCCGTACCATATTCTAGTCCATCGAAGCGTGCCATGTTTGACGCTACCTCTGTTGTGCACAGGACATGATAGCAGACAATTGAATATTGGGTATGAGGTAGGGAGACTTCAACAACTCTGGCACCTGCATTTTCAAACAGGTCTGCAGCCTTTGTCCAGGTTTTCAGGGCTTCACTGGACAGTCCTGGGGCATGATACTCCTTTCAAAACAAGCAAGAAGAGGTTGATTAATTGAAAGAGATATTAAAAATCTGTCCCCTCTTTCAAATTAATAGGTAATAAACTACAGTACTGAGACAGATCTTCACCCAACAATTTAATTATAAAATCCAAATAGGAAAATTTTTTTAATGCCGAGGTTCTAGATGATGCACTAAAACAGGGTTTCAAGGACTTTAGAAGGACATTGAGCCCGGTGTCCAGACTGTATAAACTATTTTATAAAGATAGTTTTGGGAGGAAATAGATAGAAGTATCTTTTCTGGTCTCACTTATTATGACCCTACTTAAATAACCTGGGCAGGAATAGTTATTCTAAATCAGAAACCTGTGTTAGAGTTTTGTAATGAACTCAGATGCAGCATGACACACTCACCAATGGTATATACCCACCCATTCCATCAGCAGACTATTATCACTCAGTCTCTCCTAACACAGCATTACATACTCATTTATTCCCCAATACAGCATATTATATACACACCAGCACAGCAATATATACACACAACTATCCCCCAACACAGCATTACAGGTGTGTACAGTTTTCTTATTAATGAACAGATACAAATGCATTAAAAGTAATTCTGAGAAGGTATACACTGATAGCAAGTATGGAAGGATCATCTTATGAAGAAAGGTTGGACAGGCTGGGCCTGTGTCCAATAGAGTTCAAAAAAATGAGAGATGATCTTATTGAAACGTATAATGTCGAGGGTTTTCACATGACGGATGCCGAAAGGAGGTTTTCCCCTTGTGGGAGAGGCTAGATCTACAGGACATAGTTTAACAAGGGTGAAATGAAGAGAAATTTATTCTCTCAGAGAGTCATGAGTCTGTGAACCTCTCCTCCCTAGAGAACGGTGGAGGCTGGATCATTGAATAGTTTTAAGGCAGATAGATAGATTGATTCTGAATCAACAGGAGAAAAGGGTTGTCAGACTAGGCAGCAATATGGTGTTGACACAACAAACGGATCAGCCATAATTTTATTCAATGACAGAGCAGAATCAAGAGGCCAAGTGGCCTGCACCTGTTCCAAGTGTGTATATCTGTATTGACACAGTAGTATCGACCCATCTAACACTGACACAGCATCGCATACCCACTAAAACTAGAGTACACAAACGCAGCATAACTTCAATAAAGCACTATACTACCTTAAGGATCAATTACCCTTATTCACACACCCAATATTAAGTACTTTTGTACTTTAGTAGCATGTGATCCTATTGTGCAGCATATGCAAATGACAGAAAATATAGTTAGTAAAACCACCACAGCTTCTAAACACATTAGACAAATAAAAAGATCTGAGAAATGAAACGCACAATAATAATGTCTATTTTTAAAATTGCATTGGTAAACCTTACTTATTCTACAGTTACAGCACTGATTTCCAAGTAACCAGGTGAACAAAGACTGCCATTCATTCCTAATGTAAACTGTTCATTCCAGTGTAAACTGTAAGGGTATTGTACTCTTAAACAAGTCCTGTACATTTATAAAATAAGACCTCTGCCGCTTTCCTATCAAGATAATGATAATATGGAAAATAATTTCAATCATCCATTTTTGTTTAAAATGATTAGAGGGGACATAAACATTACCTAATAAATTCAAAAATCTGCAAATAAGAACTTGCATTTATACTGTGCCATGACAGTTCACAATAAAATAGTCACTGAGCTACATGAGGTGATTTTTGGTCAGACGGCCAAAATCTTGGTCAAAGAGGTAGGTTCAATATAATGAAGAAAATGAGGTAGAGAGTCACAGAGATACAGGAAAAGACGGTGGCCTGAAGGTAATGTCACTGGACTAGCAAGCCAGACACCCAGGTTAATACTCTGGGGAATGTGGGTTCAAATCCTACCACAGAATTTAAATTCAATTTATAAAGATAGTATCAGTAATGGCAACATCAAAAACGTAAAAACTAATCCAGCTCATGAATGAAATCCTGTTCTGCATGTGACTCTAGACCATCAACAATGTGATGACTCATACCCTCCCTCTGAAGCAGACTTGCAAGCCACTCAGTTCAAGGCTAAATAGGGATGGGCAACAAATACTCTCATTACAATGCAAGGAGAAAGAAAAAATATTTATGGTTTCTGCAGCTCAGGGTGGTGTCACAAAGTAAATTGCTGCAAAATTCAGGGATTCTCAAAAAGTCAGAATCAGGTCAGGGCAAATGTTACAGAAGATTGTAGCCCTGGAGAGACGACAGAATTACAGGGAGTTAAGGGCATATTGAAAACAAGGACAAGACTTTCAAAAGTAAGATGTTATCTGATTGGAAAACAAAATGCAGGTTAGTGAGCACATGGGTGATGGGCAAACTGGACTTACTACAAATAAGGACACAGGAAGCAGAGTGTTGGATGACTTCAAGTTTATTGGGGTTTGAACGTGGGATGCCAGCCAGGAGTTGGACTATTCACGCCCAGGCACAACAAAGACAGAAATAAGGGATTCATTAGTAGATAAACTGTGGCAAGGCATACCTAGTGATGTTACAGAGGTGGATCTAGACAGTCTTTGTGATGATGCAGATACATTGTCAGCAGCTCAGCTCAGGGTCAAACGTAACAGCAAATTTGTGAGCACTTTGATTTAGTCTCAAGGTAGTGGTTAGTGAGAGGGATGGTGCTACAGTTAAAAAAGCACACCAATGCCTCTACATCAGAAGAGTAAGGAAATTCAGCAAGTCCACAACGACTCTTACCAATTTTTATGGATGCGCCATGTAGTGCATCCTATCCGATCAGCTCGGTATGACAATGGCTTTGTCGAAAACCAGAAGAAATTACACAGAGTTGTAAACACAGCCCAATCCATCACACAAACCAGCCTTCCATCCAATGACTCCATCTATACTTCCTGCTGCCTTGGGAAAGCAGCCAACATTATCAAAGACCCCTCCCACTCTGGTTATAAATCTCTTACGCTCTCTTCTGTCACATCGAAGATAAAAAAAGCTTGAAGACATGAATCAACAGGTTCAAGAACAGCTTCTTCCCCGCTGTCAAACGTTTGACTAGACCTCTCATATTAAAGCCGATCTTTCTCTGCATCTTCCCTGTAGCTGTAACACTATATTCTGCGTTCTGTTCTATTACCTTGACATACTCATGTATGGTGTGATTTGCCTGGATAGCACAGAAAATAATACTTTTCATTGTACCTCAGTACACGTGACAATAATAAAATAAAATCAATGTCAGCAGCGAGGGAACAGATTTTGAAGCAGGGATCATATGTGATGGTTCAGCTTCCAATATTTTTGGAAAAAAATTGTACTCATCAGGACTGGATGCTGTGAACAGTGTGATGATTCAGCGACACTGGAAAAGTGGAGAGAGGTGGTAGTGAGGTGCAGTTGGGTATTGTCAGATTACATTCTAAAACTAATGCTTTGCTTTTAGAAAATGTCACCAAGGCGTGGCATGAGGGTGAGAAAAAGGAGGGGACTAAGAATAGATCACTGGGGATACCAGAAGTAATAATATAGCAGAGGGAAGAGAACCCATTCCAAAAGATATTCTGAAGAATTAGATAGGCAAGAATGGCACCAGGCAAGTACAGCTCTATCCAGCTCAGTGATAGTGGCAAGTGGTTGGAGGAGTGTGGTCAATTGTCTAAAAGGCTACAGACAGGTTGAGAAGGACAAAGTGGAACAGTTTACCTTCACCACAGTCACAGGAGGTCATTTATGTCCCTAATGACAGCCGCTTTGGTACTACAAAAGGAATGGAAACCTCATTGCCCATCAATCAGCAAATCAAGAGCTGGATCTTGTTATCAAGATGTGGCAGAGCATTTCCACAGTTGCCAGTTATCCACCTTCATTTTCTGCAAATTTTCTAATTTAAAAAAAAATTATTCAATAGGTAGAAACTTCAGCATGTGGGCCAGTATTTATTACCCATTCCTAACTGCCCTCGAGAAGAGAGTGGTGAGATGCCTTCTTGAACTGCTGCAGTTCTTTTGCTGTTCGTAGACCCACAATGCTGTTAGGGAGGCAGATATAAGATTTTGACCCAGCAACACTGAAGGAATGATGATATACTTCCAAGTCAGGATAGTGAGTAACCTGGAAGGCAAATTGCAGGTGGTGGTATTTCCATATATCTACTTCCCTTGTCTTCCTAGATAGTAGAAGCTGAGAGTTTGGAAGATGCTGTCTAAGGAGCTTTGACGAATTTCTGCAGTGCCTCTTGTAGATGGCACATGCTGCTGCTACAGAGCATCCGTGGTGGAGGGAGTAAACACTTGAGGATGTGGTGTCTATAAATGGGCTGCTTTGTTCTGATCATGTCAAACTTTCAGTGTTATTGGAGTTGTATGCATCCAGAAAAGTGGAGAGTATTCCATCACACTCGTGACTTGTGCCTTTTAGATGGTGGACAGGCTTTGGGAAGACAGGAGGGGAGTTTGTTGCTGCAGGATTCCTAGCCTCTGACCTGCTCTCATAGTCACAGTATTGATATAGCTGGTTCAGTTCAGTTTCTGGTCAATGGTAGCCCCAAGGTCATGAGAGTGGGGGATTCAGCAATAGTAATGCCATTGCATGTCAAGAGGAAATGGTTATATTCTCTCTTGTTGGGGCTGACTGAGTGACTCATGATAGGTTAAGGCAGGTTTCGGCAGTTTAATTGCCATGATCATCCCACTCTGACTACTGCTACTCTCACTATAGAAGTGATCTGCAAAAAGTCCTAGCTAGCAAGATTTGTTTAAATTTCTTAAACAGAGAGCTAAATGAGAAGCACTTAGTTCAATGGAAAATGTACCTAGTCGGTAGAGTTAATCAGACTTTGATATTTCATTTCCAAGAACTGTCTTTAGATCTAACCCAAAATGATGGGATTCTTCAGTATACTGGCTAGAATGAGTTTAGTTAAAATGAACACCAACACAAACTGGCATTCTTACTCAAATGAGGGAGAAACGGGATTTTTATATTAACAATAAAAAGTGCTGGAGAAATTCAGCTGGTCTGATAACTCTATTTCTGTGTCTGCAGATGTTCACATTTCGAGTCCAATGATTCTTCTTCAGAACTTATTCCATTGCTTTCTCCACAGATGCTGCCAGATCTGTTGAGTTTCTCCAGCAAAAAACAGAAATTGCTGGAGAACCTCAGTGGATCTGGCAGAATTTGTGTAGACAAAGTAGAATCAACATTTCAGGTCCAGTGATCCTTCTTCAGAGCCCGTTTCTCCAGATCCAGCACATTGTTTTTATTTCAGATTTCCAGCTTATCATTGTATTGCTTTTAGTTGGGGGTTTTTATGTTGTGCTTTACATCTAGTGTTTGCAACACAAAATGTGCCACAATTAAATGACCAAAGAAAGTAAAGTTTAAAAACTACTACAGTGTCCTCCTTTGATCAGAATAATTTAGAAGAGCACAAAATATGTTATGAAACTGGATCACAGCTTTTCAAAATTCAGTTGCTTTTACAAGTTACCTTACAATAGGTTTACCAAAGGAGATAGAAAGAACTGCAGATGCTGGAGTCAGTGTCAATAGAGTGTGGAGCTAGAGAAGCACAGCAGGTCAGGCATCAGAGACACAGGAGAGTTATGTTTCTGAAATATCAACTCTCCTGCTCCGCTGATGCTGCGTGACCTGCTTTGTTTCTCCAGCTCCATACTGCATTGACATAGGTTTACCAAAGCTTAGTTATAGGCCTCACCTTTGGAATCCCCACACATAGATTTCTTACATCCATCTCATCAGGTAATTCAAAGGGTTCGAAGGGGTCCTGTATTGTGGTTGAGTCCTTTGGATCATGCCCAGCAAGTGTACCTAATCAAGAATTAGAGTAAAATTACTAAAAGTATAGCCCAAAATTAAAAGCCACATAGTGTACAGAACAATACAGTGAACGGCTCAGTTGGCACAATGGGCATTGAAAGTCAGGTCAGAAGGCAGCATTTGAAAGGTTTGTCCTGGAAACTATTTTCCAAAATGTTTTTTGTAAAAAAAATTGTCTAACCCCTCCTCATTCTTTTGGTTGTACTTTCTATTTTTCCACTTTCACTTCCACCTGATACAGAATGGAGAAAGGCTCTTGCCCCTCTGCAACACTACTTTAATGGTGTCTATTACAGAGGTGAGAAGTTGGTTTTATTTTCCATGTTTACGAAGGGAGATGGACAGTGTTCTTGTTCAACGCCAACTTTTGGAGGACAAGCTTGAACCTAATGTGTAAACATGATTGTTCTATAAAATGGATATGAAAGTGGAATTATCAAGAATTCCAATTCAAGAGAACACATACAGTGGTGGAATAGCTACAGTAGAGGAAATGCAACAGAGAAAAATGTGAGCTAATATATTTGGACAACTAGACTATGAAACTAAAGGGTATTACTGTAAAGCAGGTGTAGGGAGAGATTGAGAAACCAGGGGCCTTGTACTTTTATAAATCTGTGGAGATGATGGGACAGGCTGTGAAAGCAATTAACAAAGCTCGTGAGGACACAGTCGTAATAACTAAAGGTACAGAGTACAGAAGCCAGGAAGTTTTGCTGACAGTGAAAAAAACATGCCCAAATGGTTCACCAAACTGTTGTTCAAAATACAGGTAAATATAAGCATATAAATTGAAGCATTTACAAGGAACTGTCCTTCTAATAAGAAGTTGTTTTGCCCAAATTGGATGACGATAGACTCACTGCTGAGCTGGTGGATGCAGCAACAGCATGCCAAAGGAGAGCTGGGTGTGGGAATGGTTAAGATATACTGGCATCAGGGCAGTCCACAGAAGTTTCACTAGATTATATTCACTAGGTGATCCCGGGTATAGAGGGACAGGAAGAATGCGAGGTAATCTTAATGCAATATACAAAATTCTTGGGACACTTGATAATTTAGATGTGGAAAGGTCATTTCCCCTTGTTGGACAGTCTAGGAGCAGAGAGCATAAGCTCAGAATAAGAGTTCGCATATTTAAAACAGAGATGAGAAGGAATTTTTTTTCTCTCATAAGGTAGTGAATTTGTGGCAGTCTTCACTGCAGAGGGCTGTTGAGACCAGGTTGTTAATTAGATTCAAGGCTGTGACAGATTTTTTAAAAATAAGGAAATTCAGGGTCATTGGGAAAAGGCAGGAAAGTAGATATGAGGATTATCAGATCAGCCATAGTCTCATAGAATGGAGGAACAAACTTGATGGGCTGAATGGCCTGCTTCTGCAACCGAACAGGTGGGCAAGTCAGGGGCTGAGGCAGAGCAACTGAATAAAGGGATGGGTGAGTGAATGCATGTGTGGATAGGTAGGGGAGTGGGAATGAATTGAACGGAGAGACCGCATGCTTTTGGCCCCTATTTTGTGAGTTCTTACTAGTAATGGGGCAACGTTAGAACTAATCCTAGGGAATGAGGCCAAACGAAGTGTTGAAGTTTCAATGGGTGAGCATTTTGGGGATGGTGACCATAACTCTAAGTTTCAAAGTCATAATGGAAACGGATCAGAATAGTGCAGAAATTAAGTGTTTACATTGGGGGATGGCCAATTTCAATATTATCAGGATCAGCAAAGTATAGACTGAGAGCAGCTACTTGTCTACTAAGTCTATGTTTGGAAAGTGGAAGTCTTTTAAAAGTAGCAGAGTGAGAATTCAGGGCCAGCATGTTCCTCCAAGAATGAAGGGCAAGGGCATTAAGAGCTGGATGTCAAGGGATATTGAGAGTTTGATAAAGAAACAGAAGGAAACGTATGTCAGGTACAGAACATTAAAAATAGGGGAGGGCCTTCAAAAGTATAGAGAATGTAGGAGGTTGCTTTATAAAGAGATTAGGAGCGCAAAGAGGGGCCACAAATTATCTTTAGCAGATGGGAATCAAGAAAAACCCGCCAAGGTGGCTTTTTAAAAGAATTGTAAAAGTAACAGGATTACCGGGGAAAGGATGAGACCTGTTACAACTAAAAAGGCAACTTTGGGGGGCCAGTGACTAAAAATGAGGTCTAAAATGAATACTTCTCATAGATTCATAGGTTCTCTACCATGCAGATAGAAGCCATCTGGCCCATTGAGTCTGCACCAACCCTCTGAACAGCATCCCATCCTCTCTCCATAACCCCACATTTCCCATTGCTAATCCACATCATCTGTACATCCCTGGGCACTGTGGGACAACTTAGCACAGCCAATCTAGCTAACTTGCACATCTTTGGACTGTGGAAAGAAATAGGAGCACCTAGAGGAAGCCTATACAAACATGGGGCAACCTTGAAAACTCCACACAGTCACCCAAGCCTGAAATTGAACCCAGGCCCCTGAAGCTGTAAGACAGCAGTGCTAGCCACGAAGGCCAACATGCCACCCATATGTGGTCCTAAAGAGTGACTTATTGGCAGGAAAATAAAAGATCAATTTTCAAAAAAATTATTTACACCTTGGAATGTGCTGCCTGATATGTGCTAAAATGGTTATGTGGGTAGATTAGAGAAGTTGAGGTTGGTTGGAGTAAATATGTTCGATGCGTTTTAAAATCATGAGTTTAGATAGAGTAAATGAAGAACCAATCCTTCTATTGACTGAACTGCAATGGTTTAAGGGATTGGCAAAAAATAAGCAGCATCATGGAGAATGTTTTTAAGCAACGAGTGGCAAGGATTTTGACTCAGTGGTTGATGCAGATTCAGTGGTGACTTTCAAAGGAATTGTATAATTAATTGAAAGGGAAAAATTATGACAAAGGGTAGGGGAATAGGACTAACTGGATTGCTTTTCAAAAATGCTGGTATGGTTTCAATGGGGTCTTTTTGTGAAGCACTATTATTTGGCTCTAATTTGTCCTGGCTGAGATGGTGATCAACAAACTGGTATTCAATGGTTAACCCACATCTTACATATTACAGAAAGAGCTACATGGAATCAGATGAATAAGGACTGACCATCTGACTCAACATACCTGTAAAAGGTAAAGAAAACTTGAGAAGTCAGCAGATGCTCAACATGCCAGTAACCTCCTAACTAAATAACACAGGCCCTACAGGCAGGAAAGTGGTCTCTACAGTCATCTGACAGCTTTCACTTCACTGCAGATGTTCCAATATTCTGAGGAAGGGTCACAACCCGAGACAGTAACTCTGATTTCTCTCCACTGATGCTGTCAGACCTGCTGAACTTTTCCAGCAATTTCTGTTTTTGTCTTCATTATTCATGACTGGAATAGCTTTCTGATCTCTCACAGTACTGGGGATATGGACAGCAGGTAAGAAAATGAAGTAGAAACAAAAGACCGGCCATGATTGTACTGAATGGCAGAACAGGCCTAATGGCTTGAGTGTATTCCTGCTACTTTTTCTTACTTTGTTCTAAGTTACCAAAAGTGAATTAATTTTTTCATATATGGTTCATCATTAAGAGCTCTTGGCTCTCGGCTCTCTAACACTTGGTTTCAAGATATGCAAGAAGCACAAATACAGAGATACTTTAATGAAGAGTAACCTACCTAGTACTGTGCTTACATCATCTACACACCTGGTCATAATGCCAGGAACATCCATAGAGTTGACCAACGGTATGAGACCATGACGAGACAGCAGACCATAGGAACTCTTGAAACCTACAATACCACAGTGGGCTGCAGGATTGCGTGTGGAGCCACCGGTGTCTGAACCTAACGAACTGGGAGAAATGTTGTATGATTAGTGTCGTACGCCCCATGCATTCTCCTTCAACTGCATGAGTGTCAAATTATCTCTTTCACTGGAAATTAAGGAATTTGTCATAAAGAATGGAATGAAACAAGCAAATAGAGAAGAAACAAAAGCTGAAGCATGATAAGACTGAACATAAATTCTGGGAAATGAGCAATACAGAAACAGATGGAATGAAGAAGATTCATCTGAGACAAGATTCAATTTGTACAAATGCCATAGGTTGTGAGCCAGAAACCCAATAAAAAGGCTTCCTAATGATTCAGAGTTTGGGATAGTGATCCTTGCTGATTTTCACAGGTATGGTTAAATAGGTTGTTTAGTCAACGTATGTGCTTCATCAATAGTACACGAGACCAGTGTGCATGTGAAGACACCACTGGTAGTACTTCTCCAGGGTTTTGAGGTACCTACTGTAGGTCACGCAAGTCTCTAAAGTATATATTTTATTTTATGGGCCAATTACATTAGAATGCACCTAAACATTCACCAACACCATTGGCATGGAACAGCCAAAAATGCTAGGTTATAAGGAAAGACAAAGAATCAAAACCCATGCGGCAAGATTGTTCATGTGCTATTATTGAGTGACGATACTCTGAGATGAAAGGTTGGATTAATATCATTGAGGTCAGCCTTTGGTTGCCTTCTTTAGGAGATTTACATGAACTGGAGAGAGAGTCAGTCCATTCTTATTTTTCATACTATGTTGCATCCTTCAAAGTAACCTGTCTCCTGCAAGCAAGGAGTCAGACTTTGCCAAGTGCCGAACAAAAAACCTTCCATATTGAACGTAGAAGACTATAATTTTGGCCCTTCATGATCAAGTGCTCCTTGCTCAACACCAGAGCTATTTTCCCATGACCTTTAATAATTTTTCTTCTTCAGGTTGTTGACCTGGATTTTATGATAGTGTTGAAACTAAAATCATCAATGCTCACAATAATTCCTCCACCAAAACTGACAGAAACTTCCAGAGTTTGCACATACACAGTTGAACATGGCAATCAAAAAGCTGCTGCATATGATTCTACACTTCTCCATAAAACCTCCTTTGAAACCTCCATAGACTACAATCAGTTAGAGATGACTGAACTGATGTGAACTTCTGCTCTTTGTAATTTTGCCTTTAAAAATCCCTGTAAAAGCTACGCTTTATGTGCGAGGCACTACTTGCTTTTGATTTCTAAAGTGCTGAAGAACCTCTCTGACCTCCGAAATCTAATTTTATACTTCACATTTTTCTATTTTGTTAAAATGTTCCAAATTTAGTCATTAAAACCGGAATTCAGCTTCTATTTCAGGCCCAGATGTGTATTTCATGCTCATAGAAAGTAAATGAGTACATGTTACTAACTGGTTTATTGTCAGAGCATCATGGGATGTGGGTGCCCCTGGCAAGGCTACACGTATTACAAAAACCTAAGTTGGGAGTCCATCGCTTTGCCGTGGTCTGGAGTCACTCTGAGCAGGGAGGATGGAGTGTCTTCCCTGAAGAACACTAGAAGAGCAGTTTTTTTTTTTTTTTGCAACTTTAATGGTCATCATTACTGATAGTAGCATTTATTCCAGATTTAATTAACTGAATTTAAAATTCCGCAGTTGCGGTGATGGGATTTGAATTCTCTGGGTTATTAGCTCTGTAACATATACACTATGCTCCCATACAGCACATGATTGGGTGTTTACCCTGCTAGATGACATCGGCATTGCTGATGCCTCAAGATCCTCTTTATTTAGCACCAGATTTGCATTAACATCAAGAATGGTGAAACCCATGCTGTATCTTTGTGGGTTATTTTCTTTGAAGCGAGGGGTGGGAGCTGTCATTTCACCAGACTGCAAATTCTGGGTCATTATCTAATTTCCTTTTAGTCATTGCCATTAAGTGAACTTCAATAGTCACTCGAGTAAGAAATTCCAGATTCTAATACGTTTCATAAATCTTTCATTTCATCTCTCAACAATTTTTTGAGTTTATTATTAAATATCTGTTTCACCTTCTCTGCTCTAGTGAATATAGCCATAACCCGCGAGTCCCAGCATATAACATCTCATCCATACATTTTACTTAAACGGAATTTTTACATTGTTGCACCAGTTTGTTGCAATGGTAGGGGAGCAGGAAACAGGATCATGGTTCTATAGATCCTTGTTTATCATAATTTTAAATCATTGTAAGTTGGACCACCAAGAATAAAAGAAACATTCATCCAATGCTGTCCATGGACTGCCAAACAGTTGACTAGATAGAAGAAAAGCTTCCTAAACAACACTAATGAATGGTTATAACTTTACTGAGTGAAGGACAATTAACAACGATCCACTTCCACTGAAATTCATAAAGACAAGTACCAGCACTTCTAAAGCCTACAGATTGACTTATTGGTGGTGGTAGGAACACAACAAAAAAAAAGTTGACACGATAAATACAGATTTTGGTTTTGAACATAAAGCATAATTTAACTTGTTTTACTGCAAAAGACAGAAATATGTTTTCTTTTCAGTTGGCAAGAGTACTCTTTTTCTTCGTTTTAAGCAATTCCTTGAGATGAGCATGATTTCTTTCCACTCTGGAGATGTGGGTCCTGAGGTGATTAAATAGTCCAATGTTAGAGCTGCAATACCTGCTGTGGGTAGGCCAGGGGTGCCTGCAGTAGAGCATTGGTGGGATCATCTTGTTTTCATACGCTGCTCTACCTGTGCTTCTATCTAGCCTGGTGGGAAATACTCGAACAATTCATACCTTTGTGGCTGCTGCTTCTCCAGTTTGGGGGACCTTGGTCTAGCAATTCCCACAAGTCAGTGGGGATAGTGCATATTTTCAGGGAGGTTTTAAGGACATTCATATCCTTCTGCTAACTGCTTGCTGTGACATAACTGGAGTGAAGCTTGCTCCCTGTGTGGATGAGGAAAAGGGCCTCAGGGAGGATGAGCCAATTGACTGCTGCACCGTGGCATGGGAGGCCATTCAAGAGGGGGGGGGGAGCAAAATGTCAAGTGGTAGTTGTAGGGGATTCTATAATTAGGGGGATAGATAGTATCCTTCGTAAGCAGAATCGAAAGTCTCACATAGTGTGTTCCCTGCCCAGTGCCAGGGTAAGGGATGTCTCTGACCAGCTTGAAAGGATATTCAAGAGGGAGGGGGAGGATCCAGTTGTTGTGGTCCATGTCAGAACAAACAACATAGGCAAGACTAGGAAAGAGGACCTGTTCAGGGATTATCGGGAGCTAGGAACCAAATTAAAGAACAGGTCCTCAAGGGCTATCATCTCCGGATTACTGTCCGAGCCACGTGCAAATTGGCACAGGGACACAAGAATAAGGGAAGTAAACACGAGGCTAAAAGAGTGGTGTGGGAAAGAGGGGTTCTTTTTCATGGGGCACCGGCATCATTATTGGAACAGGAGGGATCTGTACTGCTGGGACGGTCTCCACCTGAACCAAGCTGGGACCCATGTTCTAGTGAAAAGAATAAATAGGCTGGTCAACAGGACTTCAAACTAGAAATGGGAGGGGGGTAGGGGGTAGGAAGGGGGTAAAACTTCCCCCAGTGGGGAACAAAGCAGCAGGTTAACATCTGTAGGGATGGATTCAACTGCGTGGAAAAAATAAGAAAGAAATGACAAGAAAGGAGAACTCAGGAGAGGTTATTAAAGTCTCCAGCACAGACACAAATAGGACAGAGTGTTTGGAAACGGTTAGGAATCAAATTTCAAGCACACTGGACAAATGAATGACAATGAGAAGAGGGACAACTAATACAGGACTGAAGGTGTTATATCTGAATGCACACAATACAAGAAATAAGGCAAATAAGCTTGTGGTGCAGATCAAAATCAGCAGGTATGATGTGGCTGCAAGGGGACCAGGATTGGGAGCTGAATATCCAAAGATATACATCCCATCAAAAAGATAGGCAGGTGAGCGGAGAGGACGGGGTTGCCTTATTAATAAGAAATGAAACTAAATCAATAGTAAGAAACGAAGTAGGGTCAGATGGTGTAGAATCTGTGTGGGTACAATTGAGGAACCACAAAGGTTAAAAAAAATGTTGAAAGTTATGTACAGGCTTCCAAACAGTAGCCAGGAGCTGGATCGCAAGATGTACCAGGAAATAGAAAAGGTATTTAACAGGGGCAAAGTTACAGTGATCATGGGGGATTTCAATATGTAGGTGAACTGGGAAAATCAGGTTGGTAGTGGATTGCAAGGAAAGAAATTTGTGGAATGTCTACGAGATGGCTTTTTGGAGCAGCTGTGGCAGAGCCCACTAAGAAGCAGGCTATACTGGATTTAGTGTTGTGCAATGAGGCAGACTTGATAAGGGAGCTGAAGGTCAAGGAACCCTTAGTAGACAGTGATTGTAACATGATTGAATTTACTCTGAAGTTTGAGAGGGAGAAGATAGAAACAGAGGTAATGGTATTATAGCTGAATAAAGGCAACTACAGAGGCATGAGGGGGGAGATGGGCAGGATTGACAGTTGGGGCATAGCAAGAAAGACAGTGGAACAGCAATGACAGGAGTTTCTGGGAGCAATTCAGGACACACAGCAAAAATTCATCCCGGGAAAAAAAAATACTAAAAGGGAGGATGAGACAACCATGGCTGACAAGGGAAGTCAGGGACAGCATAAAAGGAAAAGAGAAAGCATACGATGCGGCAAAGGGCAGTGGGAAGCCAGAGGATTGGGAAGCTTACAAAGACCAACAGAGGGCAAAAAAAAAGAAATAAGGAGGGAGAAGATTAAATATGAAGGTAAGCTAGCCGGTAACTTAAAGGAGGCCTATAAGAGTTTCTTTAGATATATAAAGGGCAAAAAGGAGAGGCAAAAGTGGACATTGGACCGCTGGAAAATGACAAAAGTAGTGGGGAACAAGGAAATTGCTGAAGAACTGATAATTACTTCACGTCAGAAGACACGAGTAATATCCCAAAAATTCAAAAGAGACGGGGGCAGACCGGAGTATGGTGCACATTACAAAGGAGGTGACAGAAAAACTGAACGGCCGGAACGTGGGTAAATCACCTGGACCAGGTGGACTACACCCCAGAGATCTGAACAAGATAGCTGAAGAGATAGTGGAGGGGTTAGTGGTGATCTTACAGGAATTACTGGAGTCAGGGAAGGTCGGAAAGGACCAGAAAAATCGCTAACATGACACCCTTGTTTAAAAATGGAGTAAAAGCAAAAGATAGAAAATTACAGGGTGATTAGCCTAACCTCAGTCATGGGTAAGATTTTGGAGTCCATTGTGAAGGATGAGATTTCTGAATACTTGGAAATGCATTGTAAAATAGGGCAAATTCAGCATGGCTTCATCAAGGGGAGCTCACACCTGACAAATCTGTTAGAATTCTTTGAGGAAGTAACCAGCAGGGCAGACCAAGGAGAGCCAATGGATGTTATCTACCTGGACTTCAAGAAGGCCTTTGGCAAGGTGCTGCACATGAGGCTGTTGAGTAAGATAAGGGCCCATGGTGTTAGAGGCAAGGTGCTAGCATGGATAGAAGATTGGCTCTCTGGCAGAAAGCAAAGAGTGGGGATAATAGGGTCTTTCTCAGGATGGCAGCTGGTGACAAGTGGTGTTCCACAAGGGTCAGTGTTGGGACCATAACTTTTCACTTTATACATTAATGACCTAGATGAAGGAAGTGAGGGCATTCTGGCTAAGTTTGCAGACGATACAAAGATAGGTGGAGGGACAGGTAGTATCGAGGAGGCGGGGAGGCTGCAGAAGGATTTGGACAAGTTAGGAGAGTAGGCAAAGAAGTGGCAGATAGAACATAGAACAGTACAGCACAGTACAGGCCCTTTGGCCCACGATGTTGTGCCGCATTTTTACCCCAATCCTAAAGTCTATCTAACCTCCACCCCTACCTTATACTATCATCCATATGCCTAGCTAATAGCTGCTTAAATGCCCCTAATGAGGCCGACTCCACTACCCTCTCTGGCAATGCATTCCACACCCCGACCACTCTCTGAGTAAAGAACCCCCCTCTGACGTCTCCCCCATATCTACCTCCGCTCATTTTAAGACTATGCCCCCTCGTAATAGCTACCTCCACCCTAGGAAAAAGTCTCTGGCTGTCCACTCTATTGATACCTCTGATCATTTTGTACACCTCTATCAAGTCACCTCTCATCCTTCGACGTTCTAAAGAGAAAAGCCCTAGCGCTCTCAACCTTCCCTCTGTTCCAGGCAACATCCTGGTAAATCTCCTCTGTACCTTTTCCAACGCTTCCACATCTTTCCTGTAATGAGGCGACCAGAGCTGGACACAATACTCCAGATGTGGCCGAACCAGGCTTTTGTATAGCTGGAGCATAACTTCACGGCTCTTGAACTCAATCCCTCTATTAATCAAAGCTAACACACCATACGCCTTCTTAACAGCTCTATCCACCTGGGTGGCAGCTTTCAGGAAACTGTGGACATGAACCCCAAGATCCCTCTGCTCCTCCACACTGCCAAAAATCTTTCCATTAACCCTGTATTCTGCTTTCAAGTTTGTCCTTCCAAAATGAATCACCTCACACTTTTCAGGGTTAAATGCCATCTGCCACTTCTCAGCCCAGCTCTGCATCCTATCAATGTCCCTTTGTAACCTAGAACAGCCCTCCGCACTGTCCACAACACGACCCACCTTTGTATCATCTGCGAACTTGCTAATCCACCTTTCCACTCCTTCATCCAAATCATTTACAAAAATACAATGTGGGAAAGTGTGAGGTTATGCACTTTGGTCAGAAGAATAGAGGCATGGACTATTCTCTACATTGGGTGAAAATCAGAAATCTGAAGTGCAAAGAGTCTTGGGAGTTCTAGTCCAGGATTCTCTCAAGGTAAACTTGCAGGTTGAGTCAGTAGTTAGGAAGGCAAATGCAATGTTGGCACTTATTTTGAGAGGACTTGATTATAAAAGCAGGTATGTACACCTGAGGCTCTATGAGGCTCTGGTCAGGCCACATTTAGAGTATTGTACAAAGTTTTGGGCCCATATCTCAGGAAGGATGTACTGGCCCTTGAGCGGGTTCAGAGGAAGTTCATGAGAATAGTTCCAGGAATGAAAAGCTTAACACAGGAGGAACTTTTAAGGACTCTGGGTCTATACCTGATGGAGTTTAGAATGATGAGGTGGGATCTAATTGAAACTTACAGAATACCGAATGGCCTGGACAGAGTGGATGTTGGGAAGACATTTGCATTGGTAGGAGAGACTAGAACCTGAGGGCACAGCCTGAGAGTAAAAGGAAGACCTTTTAGATGGGAGAGAAGGAGAAACGCCTTCAGCTAGAGAGTGCTGAATCTATGGAATTCACTGCCACAGAAGGCTGTGGAGGCCAGGTCATTGAGTACATTTAAGACAGCAATAGATAGATTCTTGACTGTCAAGGGGATCAAGGGTTACAGGGAGAAAATGGGAGAATGGGGTTGACTAACTTGTCAGCCATGATTGAATGTGGAGCAGACTCGATGGGCTGAATAGCCTAATTCCTGCTCCTATGTCTTGTCTTATGAATACCTTGTTTTGGAATGCTTGTGTTGGACATACAGATGCTGTGGCCTGACTAACACAGCAGTAACCAGAGCCTCAGTGCTAGAAACATTGGCCTGAGACTCACTGACACTGAAGTGGCTATCCTGCTAGAGGAGTTTCTGGATTTGACAAAAGCATCGCTGGTGATATTTCTCACTCAGGGTAAAAATTCAATGTCATAGTGCTGGGGATCCTGGGCTATGATAGCTCTGTGATGTCCAGATCTGTTTTTGCTGGGGCTGTCCATGAGCTCCCTGATGTTCTAGGCCACAAACCTTATTATGAGGACATGGAAGATGTGTGTGTTTGCAATATTTTAACATGGGCTGGCTGTTGCACACTAACTACAACACTATTTGGTTACTGACTTGCTCTGGTCTTGTGAAATTACAACTGCAGGGACACAGTAGGCAGGCAGCCAGCATCCTGTTATTACACTGCAAATTTTATGTATATTTAATATTCTTGAAATATTCTCTTGAGCCTGTGAATGCTACTGTTCCAAAATGTACAATTGCATTACATCAGTGGACTCCTTATAAACTTGCAAAGAGGCTGCAAATATGCACATGTGCCATATCATTTTGGCGAGTGTGAACGCATAGCAGTATTCTAGGCCCAACCAACTTTAGCTCACTGATATTCAGCTCTGTTCACAATTTGTCAGATAATGGAGTAGTACATGTCTACGTGTAACAAGGTCGGGGTAATTTAAGGGCTCAGGTACACAAGTGGTAAATAAAATGTGTCACTCAAATCAGGCATTGACTGTTTCCAACAAAAGAGCCAAACCACCTGCCTTTGAGCTTTAATAGAACTGCCATCACTCAGATATCACAATTGATACTTGGGCAGTACAAGTAACCTGACACTGAAGAAGACCAGTCACTTGGATACTGGGGCAACAAGAGCAAGCCAATGACTGTGACAATTTGTTCAACTCTTCACTCCCAAAGTCCTGGACGCCCAAGGCGAGAGTCTGCTGGAATGCTCCCTATTGCCTGGATAGCTACAGCTGAAATAACTATCCCGACACCATCCAGGACAAAAACAATCTGTTGAATTAGCAGCCTTGCTGACACTTGCTGTAATATCCAGTCTCCCTAACAACAGAACACTGTGCCTTAAATGTCATTACAGAGGAAACAATGCAACCCATCAAGGCTTCTTCACCACCATTGCCTAAACCCGTACCCTCCACCACATAAAAGGACAATGGTTGCAGAAGCATGGAAACACCATAACTTCAACATTCCTCTCAAATCATTTGCCACCCTGGCCTGGATATTTATTGGCATTCCTTCATTGTCGCGGAACTCCCTAAAACAGCACTGTGGGTTCACTTTCATTATTTATTTGCAGCATCTGAAGGAAAAAAAGAGGCCATCTCCACATTCTTGCAGCAAGGGGGGAAAATGGTGGTGTTGCTGCCACTGTCCTTCACAAATTACTTTCTTTAAATTCTGCTGGTAATACTGATAACTAAAATGGAGTGTTTAAGCAATGCTCCTGCATGTGAAAGCAAAGTGACAACAGGAACAGCCTCAACTACTAGCTCATTCCTTTTAGAAGTTTGATTTGAATTTTCTTATAAGTACATCATTTCTTAAAATCTTCAGTTTGAAATTATTAAATAGTTTTAAAAAATCCAAATATGGGGATTGGGGAAAAGAAAAATATTGGAATACTCACGCAAAACATGTCTGTGAAGCCACTGCGACTGCACTACCTCCAGAACTACCACCTGCTATCACCCAATTGGAATCTTCCAGTTTCTGGTTGTGAATAGATCGCTCTCTGTACTGTTCGGAATATCCCCAAGGATTTCGCACTGGTCCAAATATGCCATCAATACTCCCGCTCCTAGGGAATTAAAATGTTAAGCTGTGACATTATGGGAACAGTGATTCATCCGTTTCCCACTTTTGGGCTAAAGGCTGACATCATTGAGGCCTTGTTACATTCAACAACCTGTCATCTCAAAACTGCATGAGAAACGTCTGAGATTACAGGAGACTATGTTTGGTTACAGCAATGCAATGTTTTTAACGTGGCTGGTCATGTCATCGCCTACAGAACATTAAAGCAGATCACAGCATCACAACAGTTAGCAGATATTAGGTGAGATTTGAAGAGCAAAAAATATAATGGTTATGTGAAAATAAGTGAAAATGAGACTAAAATAGATTGCTCAGTAGTGAAAATAGTGCATCTACAAAAGGTTATACCAACAATTCTGAGATTCTAAAACTTTACTGAGAAAGACCGAATATTCCAATATGGATACTTTTAAACACAACACAGTACAAATTAACATTACATAAATCTTCAAGTAAGAGTTAAGAAGACCATTAAAAAAAAGGAGCAGAAATGGACCGTATGGCGTCTCGAATCTGCTTCACTTTTCAGGATTGATCTTCCAACTAAATTTCACTTTCCTCCCCACCCCCCACATCTCCCTGTTCCTTGAGAGATCACAGAATCACAGAATTGTTAGAGTATTAAAGAAGACCAATTGGCCCATGGTGTCTGTGCTGGCTCTCCGAAAGAGCACTGCCACTGGTGCCACTCTCTAGTCTTCTCCCAATAACCCTGCACATTCTTCCTTTTCAATGGCTGTCTGATTACCTTTTGAACCAGTCTCCATTATACTTTCAGGTAGTTCATTCCACATCCTAACTATTCAGAACTTGGAAAAAGTTGTTCCTCATATCATTTTTGCCTTCTTTACTAATTACTTTAAAACCAGTGCTCTCTTGACCCTTTCACAAGTGAAAACATTTGTTCCCTAGCTCCTCTGCCCACATAACTTATAACTGAATAAATTAAACCAGATCTCTTCTCAGCCTCCGCTTCTCCAAGGAAAATAGTCCCAGCTTCTCCATCTGTTGTCATATCTATAATTCCTCATGTTGGAAACCATTCTCATGAAGTTCTTCTACACACTCTCTAATACCTTCAAGTCTTTCCTAAAATATGGCACTCAGAACTTGATGCAATATTCCAGCTGAGGCTGAATTAGTACCTTATATTAGTTCAACATAATCTCCTAGTTCTTGTACTCCTTGCCCTTATTGATAAAGCCCAGAATGCTGTCTGCTTTATTAACTGCTTTCTTAGCCTTTGCTACTACCTTTAATGACTGGTACACATACACCTATGTCCTGCTCTTCCAGCACCTTTTGAGTTGTAACCTTTACTTTAAATTGTCTCTCCATGAGCATCAAAAATCTCTTTATGCCAGTCTCAACACACTGAACAATGGGGATGCACAACCTGGAGTAGAGAAATTTCACCATACCTCAGTCCTAAAAAACGTATTGCTAACACATGCATTAAATGACTTGAGGTTAGCATGTTCTTACCCCATTGCAAATTCATCAAGATTTGTCTTTCCCATAAGAACAGCACCTTGATCCATTAACCTCTGGACAACTGTGGCATTAAAAGGTGGAATGTAGCCTGCAAGCAATACAGTAACCTTGTTAGATACACTGCAGGGTCCATGACAAAGCATAACTAGAGAGTGAAACTGCTGAGTCAAATTATTTTCAGATTAAAATCACTTGTCATCATAGTTAACTTACCTTGTGTCTTGGCAGTGTGAACACTGCTCTGAATGTTGCATTTGATCAGTACTTGGGTGAAATTTACACCCGAAATATAAACTCATCATAATGAAAATTTAAAGCAATGTGTGGAAAGAAAATAAAGTGTAGATACTTCAGTTAGTGGAATTGTTTCAGTGGAGTGACTAGAAGAGAGGATGGTCCGATTGGTGACTTTGTTCAACAAATGCAAAACAAGCTGAACAGCGCAATGCTATTAAACCAGTTATATTTGATGGACTAGCTTGTCTCGAGGATAGCTTTTCATATAAAATATGTTTCTTAGGTAAGAATTTTGGAAGATTACTTGCAAACATAAAAGGTATAATCAATCAATCAGTCTTTTTTTGTACCAGGAACAGGTTTGGAAAAATTTTAAAATTCTATATTTTTCCATATAACATTAACTCTACAAAAAATGACATATTCTTGTTTCATGAGTGAAGTAATTATGGCAATGATTGAAAAATGAAAAAAATTACTAGATTCTGCAAATATAGAATATTTTAACTACAAGAAGTGACGGTCAGCTAACAAAATGGAATTCAAAAGTAGTCTATAGGCACCATTTAAAGAGTACTAAGAGGTGGGAATTTTGACTTGGTCACATGTTAAATGGGGTTGATGTATCCAAGATGTGCAGCCCCATCCGTAATAAATGCTGAATTAACCAAGCCAACTTTAAGGGCACTTAAATGGTCATTGGATAAACATATGGATGATAATGGAATAGTTTAGGTTAGATGGGCTTCAGATTGGTTTCACAGGTCGGCGCAACATCGAGGGCCGAAGGGCCTGTACTGCACTGTAATGTTCTATGTTCTAGTGTCAGAAGGAAAAGCTGTTATATAATGAGTTATTACAGTCTGCAATACACTGTTTGAGAGTGTGGTGGAGGCAGTTGCGATTATGGTTTTAAAAAAAGAATTTGATCAGTAGCTGCTTGGAAAAAAGTCTGCAGGGCCACAAGGAAAGGGACAGGTGAGTGGGACTAGCTAAATTGCTCTTGACGCTCCTCCATATTGAACAACACTTGATGGAAGCACTGGCAAGGACACAAAATGTACTCTGGGTGTGGGATTTCAATGTCCACCACCAACATTGGCTCGGCAGCAGCACTACTAATAGTGCTGGTTGGGCCCTGAAGGACATAGCTGCGAGACTGGCTCTACAGCAGGTGGTGAGGGAACCAAGAGGGGAAAACATACTAGACTCTCATCCTTCCCAATTTCCTAGCTGCAGATGTATCTGTCCATGACAGAATTGGTAAGAGTGACCACCACACATTCCTTGTGAGACAAAGTCCCGCCTTCCCATTGAGATTCACATTCACATTGCATCATGTATATAGAGTCATACAGACTCTTTGGTTCAACCCATTCATGCCAACCAAGTTTCCCAAACTAGTCTCTCTTGTTTGTATTTGGTCCATACCCCTCTAAACCTTTCCTATTTATGTATCTATGCAAATGTCTTTTAAATGTTGTAACTGTAGCTGTAAACACCACTTCCTCTGGCAGTTCGTGCCACACATAGATCACCCACTGCGTGAAAATGTTGCCCCTCAGGGCCCTTTTAAATCATTCTCCTCTCACCTTAAAAATATGTCCCCTAGTTTTCAACTCACTGACCCTAAGGAAAAGACCTTTGCAATTCACCTGATCTATGCCTTTATGATTTTATGAACCTCTATAAGGTCAGCCATCAACCTCCTACACTCCAATGTAAAAAGTCCTAGATTATCCAGCCTCTCTTTATAAGTCAAACCCTCCAGTCCCAGCAACATCCTTGTAAATCTTTTCTGAATCCTCTCCATTTTAATAATATCCTTCCTACATCAGGGTGACCAGAACTGTACATAGTATTCCAAAAGTGGCTTCAATGTCCTGTAAAACCTCAACATAAATGTCCTAATTCCTATACTCAATGATCTGAGCAATGAAGGCAAGTGTGCTAAATGCCTTCTTAACCACCCTGCCTGCCTGTAATGTAAATTTCAAAGAACTGTGTACCTGAAACCCTAGATCTCTCCGTCTGACAACAATGCCAAGGGCCTCACCATTAGCTGTATTCGTCCTGTCCTTGTTGGTTTTACCAAAATGCAATATCTTGCATTTATCCAAATTAAACTGCATCTGCCACTCCTCAGCCCATTGGCCTGTTCAAGATCCCTTTGTAATCTTAGGTAACCATAAGACATAGGAACATAAATTAGGACATTCAGCCCATCGAGTCTGTACTTCCATTAAAGCATAGCTGATAAGTTTCTCAACCTCACTCTCCCGCTTTCTCCCTTGATCCTCTTGACAATCAAGAGCCTACCTATCTCCATCTTAAACATACTCAATGACCTGGCCTCCACAGCTTTCTGAGGCAGTGAATTCCATAGATTCAGCCCTCTTTGGTTGAAGAAGTTTCTCCTTATCTCCCATCTAAAATGTCTTTCCTTTACTCGAAGGCTGTGCCCTCGGGTCCTAGTCTCTCCTGCCAACGGAAATATCTTCCTGACATGGACTCTGTCCAGTGGATTCAGTGTTCTGTAAGCTTCAATTAGATCCCACCTCATCATTCTAAACTCCATCAGGTATAGACCCAGAGTTCTGAAATGTTCCTCCTATGTTAAGTTTTCCATTCCTGGGACCATTCTCGTGAACCTCCTCTGAACCCGCTCAAGGGCCAGTACATTCTACCTGAGATATGGCGCCCAAAACTGCACACAATACTCCAAAATGTGGCCTGACCAGAGCCTAATAGAGCCTCAGAAGTACATCCCTGCTTTTATAATCAAGTCCTCTCAAAATAAATGCCAACATTACATTTGCCTTCCTAACTACTGACTCAACCTGCAAGTTTACCTTGAGAGAATGCTGGACTACAACTCCCAAGACTCTTTGCACTTCAGATTTCTGAATTTTCACCCAATTTAGAGAATAGTCCATGCCTCTATTCTTTTGACCAAAGTGCATGACCTCACACTTTCCCACATTGTACTCCTTCTGCCACTTCTTTGCCTACTCTCCTAACTTGTCCAAATCCTTCTGCAGCCTCCCCGCCTCCTCGATACTACCTGTCCCTCCACCTATCTTTGTATCGTCTGCAAACTTAGCCAGAATGCCCTCACTTCCTTCATCTAGGTCATTAATGTATAAAGTGAAAAGTTGTGGTCCCAACACTGACCCTTGTGGAACACCACTTGTCACCAGCTGCTATCCTGAGAAAGACCCTATTATCCCCACTCTCTGCTTTCGGTCAGACAGCCAATCTCCTATCCATGCTAGCACCTTGCCTCTAACACCATGGGTCCTTATCTTACTCAGCAGCTTCCTGTGCGGCACCTCGCCAAAGGCCTTCTTGAAGTCCAGGTAGATAACATCCATTGGCTCTCCTTGGTCTACGCTGCTCGTTACTTCCTCAAAGAATTCTAACAGATTTGTCAGGTATGAGCTCCCCTTGATGAAGCCATGCTGAATTTGCCCTATTTTACCGTGCACTTCCCTGTATTCAGAAATCTCATCCTTCACAATGGACTCCAAAATTTTACCCACGACCGAGGTTAGGCTAATCAGCTTGTAATTTTCCATCTTTTGCCTTACTCCCTTTTTCACATTAGCAATTTTCCAGTCCTCTGGGACCCTGGCTGACTCTAGCAATTCCTGCAAGATCACCACTAACTCCTCCACTATCTCTTCAGCTATCTCGTTCAGAACTCTAGGATGTAGTTCATCTAGTCCAGGTGATTTATCCACCTTCAGGCCATTCAATTTTGCTAGCACCTTCTCCTTGGTGATTGCCACTATACTCAGCTCTGCCCCCAGCTCTCTAGAATTTTTGGGATATTACTTGTGCCTTCCACTGTGAAGATTGATGCGAATTAATTATTCAGTTCTCCAGCCATTTCCTTGTTTCCACCACTATCTCTCCCATGTCATTTTCCAGCAGTCCAATGTCCACTTTTGCTTCTCCTTTGGCCTTTTATATATCTAAGGAAACTCTTATAGTCTTACTTTATGTTACTGGCTAGCTTACCTTCATATTTAATCTTCTCCCTCCTTATTTCTTTTTTTTGTTGCCCTCTGTTGGTCTTTGTAAGCTTCCCAATCCTCTGGCTTCCCACTGCCCTTTCCCGCATCATATCTTTCCTCTTTTCCTGTCCCTGACTTCCCTTGTCAGCCATAGTTTTCTCGTCCTCCCTTTGGTACGGTTTTTTTTTCCCAGGGGATGAATTTTTGCTGTGTCTCCTGAATTACTCCCAGAAATTCCTGCCATTGCTGTTCCACTGTCTTTCCTGCTAGGCTCCTCTCTGTCAATCCTGCCCAGCTCCTCCCTCATGCCTCTGTAGTTGCCTTTATTCAGCTGTAATACCATTACCTCTGTTTCTATCTTCTCCCTCTCAAATTACAGAGGAAAACCAAACTTATTATGACCACTGCCTCCTCAGAGTTCCTTCACCTTAAGCTCCCTTATTAAGTCTGCCTCATTGCATAACACTAAATCCAGTATGGCCTGTTCCCTAGCGGACTCCACCATAACCTTCTTCACTGTTGACTACACCACCAATTTTGGTGTCATCCACAAACTTACTAACTGTGGTGGTGTGTGGCACTATCACCATGCTAAATGTGACAGAGTTTGAATAGATCCAGTACCTTATGATTGGGCATCCCATGAGGCGCTGTGAACAAACAACAGCAGCAGGATTGCACTCAAACAGAATCTACAACCTCTTCGCTTTGCATATCCCCCACCCAACCTAGCAAGCCAGGTGATCAGCCCTTTGTCAATGGAGAGCGCAGAAGGGCATGCCAGGAACAGCTTCAGACATACCTAAAAATACTCCCAAACAAGACTACCTGCATGCCAAGCAGCATAAGCAGCAAGTGATAGATAGAGCTAGGTGATCCCATAACCAAAGGATCAGACCTAAGCTCTCCAGTCTTGCCACATCCACTCGGTGGTAGACAATTAAACAACTGATTGTAGGAGGAGGCTCCACAAATATCCCCATTCTCAATGATCAAAGAGCCCAACACATTAATGCAAAAGATGAGAAGAACAGCAACTCATTTTCCGTTTGGGAACTCTGCAGCCTTCTGGCCTTAATTTAGAGTTCAACAATTTTAGGGCTTGAGCACCTTTCTCCCTGCTTTTCCCCACCACCACAAACCAGACCTTGGCTGCTAACACATACTACCCATTGTCAGCCACTAATCATCCCCATGAGCAGGAATTCATCCTCCCAGACTGACCTTTAACTGTTCCTCTGTCTGTCCAACTGTTTTTCTCTCTCTTCGGACTCTATCACCAACTATCATTTACTCTCCCCTTCTCCCCACCCCTACTCCATCTTCTGTATAAAATCCATCCTTTTCCTAGCTACCGTCAATTCTGAAGGGTCAGTGGACCCGAAACATTCACTCTGAATTCTCTCCACAGATGCTGTCAGACCTGCTAAGATTTTCCAGCAATTTCTGTTTTAGTGCAAAAGCTAAGACTGAAGCATTTCCAGCAATTTTCAGCCAGAAATGCCGAATGGATGATCCATCTCAGCCTCCTCCAACGGTCCCCAGCATCACTTTTACCAGTCTTCAGCCAATTCACTCCATGTGATATCAAGAAATGGTTGGTGGCACTGGACACCGCAAAGTTTATGGGCCCTGACAACATTCGGCAATTGTACTGAAGACTTGTGCTCCAGAACTTGCCACTTCCTTAGCAAAGCTAGTCCTGTACAGTTACTACACTGGCATCTACTAGCAAATGTAGAAAACTGACAAATCCAACCCAGCCGATTACCATCCCATCAGACTACTCTTGATCATCAGTAAAGTGATGCAAAGTGTTGTCATTGCTATCAAGCAGCACCTGCTCAGTTGGGTTCCGCCAGGGCCACAGCTCCTGACCTCATTATAGCCTTGGTTCAAACATGGACAAATTTGAATTTGAGTGTGAAAGTAACAGCCCTTGACATTAAGGTCACATTTGATTGAGTATGGCATCAAGGAGTCCTGACAAAACTGGAATCAATGTGTATCAGGGGCAAACACTCTGCCAACCGGAGTCATGCTGGCACACAGGAAGATGGTCGTGGTTGTTGGAGGTCAGTCATCTCAGTTCCAGCACATTGTTGCAGCAGCTCCTCAGGGCAGTATCCAAGAACCAACCATCTTCAGCTGCTTCATCCGCAATGTTCCCTCCACCACATGGTCAGAAGTGGGGATGATCACCAATGGATGCACAATGTTCAGCACCATTCGCAACTCCTCAGATGCTGAAGCAGTCCATGGTCAAATGCAATAGAATCTGTACAATATCCAGGCTTGAGCTGACGAGTGGAAATTAACATTTATGCTACACAAATGCCAGCCAATGACCATCTCTAATAAGAGACAATTTAACCACCACCCCTTGACCTTCAATTGTGTCATTATCATTGAATTCCCCAGTATCAACATCCTGGTAGTTACCATTAACCAGAAACTCAACTGGACTCGCCATATAAACACAGTGACTGCAAGACCAGACCAGAGGCTAGGAATACTATGGCAAGGACCTCACCTCCAACCTCCCCAAAGACTGTCCACCATTTACAAGGGACAAGCCAGAAGTGTGATGGAATACCGCTAATTTCCTGGGTGAGTGCGGCTCCAACAACACTTAAGAGGCTTGACACCATCCAGGACAAAGCCCCCTTGATTGGCACCACATCCACGAACATCCACTCCCTTCGCCACCAATGCACAGTAGCAGCAGTATGTACTATCTACAAAATGCACTGGGGAAATTTACCAAAGATCCTTAGAGAATATCTTCCAAACCCATAACCAGATCCATCTAGAAGGATAGAGCAGCTCCATTTTTTGCAGCAGCAGCGGGAGCAGTGACAGCGAGGACCGGGGCCTGCCGGGCGGTAAGTTCTTCATTTTGGCAGCGGTCGAATTGCGCTCTCGGAAGGTGAGTGAACTGATATATTTGGGCAGTGGCTAAACCCGAGACACTACACGTGTAGTGTCTCCCACACGCCCTCCTCCTCTAACCAAAAAAAAGACGCTGGTGTGTTGATAAGGTAAGTGTTTTTCTTTTTCTTAATCATGCGCTGATAAGTAGAGTGATTTGGTACAAATTTTATTTTTTCATTTCATTTATCTAGCATTTGATATTTTGTAGGACTAAGTTAAGCTTAAGAGTAAAAATGGCAGGAGATCCCAAACCCGTGTTATGCTCCCCTTGCTCAACGTGGGAGCTCAGGGACGCAGCTGATGTCCCTGACTCCTACACGTGCAGGAAGTGTGTCCAGCTGCAGCTCTTGTTAGACCGCACGACGGCTCTGGAGCTGCGGATGGACTCACTTTGGAGCATCCGCGATGCTGAGGAAGTCGTGGATAGCACGTTCAGCAAATTGGTCACACCGCAGATTAGGATTGCTGAGGGAGAAAGGGAATGGGTGACCAAAAGGCAGAAAAAAAAGCAGGAAGGCAGTGCAGGTGTCCCCTGCGGTCATCTCCCTCCAAAACAGGTATACCATTTTGGATACTGTTGGGGGAGATGGCTCACCAGGGGAAGGCAGCAGTAGCCAGGTTCATGGCACCGTGGCTGGCTCTGCTGTACAGAAGGGCGGGAAAAAGAGTGGAAGGGCTATAGTCATAGGGGATTCGACTGTAAGAGGGAGTAGATAGGCTGTTCTGTGGTCGAAAACGAGACTTGCGAATGGTATGTTGCCTCCTAGGTGCATGGGTCAGGGACGTCTCAGATCAACTGCAGGACATTCTGAAGGGGGAGGGTGAACAGCCAGCTGTCGTGGTGCATATAGGCACCAATGATATAGGTAAAAAACGGGATGAGGTCCTACAAGCAGAATTTAGGGAGTTAGGAGCCAAGTTAAAAAGTAGGACCTCAGACGTAGTAATTTTAGGATTGCTACCAGTGCCACGTGCTAGTCAGAGTAGAAATGAAAAAATAGGCAGGATAAATGAGTGCCTTGACAGATGGTGCAGGAGGGAGGGGTTCAGATTTCTGGGACATTGGGACCGGTTCTGGGGGAGGTGGGACTATTACAAATCGGACAGTCTACACCTGGGCAGGACTGGAACCAATGTCCTAGGGGCTGCTTTTGCTAACGCTGTTGGGGAGGCTTTAAACTAATGTGGCAGGGGGATGGGAACCAAATGAGGAGGTTCGTGGACAGTAAGGAGGTAGTAACTAAAGCCTGTAAAGAACTAGATAATGAAGTCAGTGTGACTAAGGGGAAGAGTAGGCAAAGAGCAGATGATGAACGCAAAGGGACAGGTGGTCTGAGGTGCATTTGTTTTAATGTGAGAAGTGTAGTAGGTAAGGCAGATGAACTTAGGGCTTGGATTAGTACCTGGGAGTATGATGTTATTGCTATTACTGAGACTTGGTTGAGGGAAGGGCAAGATTGGCAACTAAATATCCCAGGATATAGATGCTTCAGGCAGGATAGAGAGGGAGGTAAAAGGGGTGGAGGAGTTGCATAACTGGTCAAAGAGGATATCACAGCTGCGCTGAAGGAGGGCACTATGGAGGATTCGAGCAGTGAGGTAATATGGGCAGAGCTCAGAAATAGGAAGGGTGCGGTAACAATGTTGGGGCTGTACTACAGGCCTCCCAACAGCGAGCATGAGATAGAGGCACAAATATGTAGACAGATTATGGAAAGATGTAGGAGCAACAGGGTGGTGGTGATGGGAGATTTTAATTTTCCCAACATTGACTGGGATTCACTCAGTGTTAGGGGTTTAGATGGAGCAGAATTTGTAAGGAGCATCCAGGAGGGTTTTCTAGAGCAGCATGTAAATAGTCCAACTCAGGAAGGGGCCATACTGGACCTGGTGTTGGGGAATGAGCCCGGCCAGTTGGTTGAAGTTTCAGTAGGGGATTACTTTGGGAATAGTGATCACAATTCCATAAGTTTTAGAATACTGATGGACAAAGACGAGAGTGGTCCTAAAGGAAGACTGCTGAACTGGGTGAAGGCCAACTATAGCAAAATTCGGCAGGAGCTGGGGAATGTGGATTGGGAGCAGCTGTTTGAGGGTAAATCCACATTTGATATGTGGGAGGCTTTTAAAGAGAGTTTGATTAGAGTGCAAGACAGACATGTCCCTGAGAAAATGAGGGATAGAAAAGGCAAGATTAGGGAACCATGGATGACAGGTGAAACTGTGAGACTAGCAAAGCGGAAAAAGGAAGCATAAGGTCTAGGCGACTGAAAACAGACGAAGCTTTGGAAGAATATCGGGAAAGTAGCAACAATCTGAAACGAGGAATTAAGAGGGCTAAGAGGGGTCATGAAATATCTTTAGGAAACAGGGTTAAGGAAAATCCCAAAGCCTTTTATTCATACATAAGGAGCAAGAGGATAACTAGAGAAAGGGTTGGCCCACTCAAGGACAAAGGAGGGAAGTTATGCGAGGAGTCAGAGAAAATGAGTGAGATTCTTAATGAGTACTTTGCGTCGGTATTCACTGAGGAGAGGGACATGACAGATGTTGAGGTTAGGGACGGATGTTTGATTACTCTAAGCCAAGTCAGCATAAGGAGGGGGTTGGGGGGGAGTGTTGGGTATTCTAAAAGGCATTAGGGTGGACAAGTCCCCAGGTCCGGATGGGATCTATCCCAGGTTACATGGGAAGCGAGAGAAAAAATAGCTGGGGCCTTAACAGATATCTTTGCAGCATCCTTGAGCACGGGTGAGGTCCCAGAGGACTGGAGAATTGCTAATGTTGTCCCCTTGTTTAAGAAGGGTAGCAAGGATAATCCAGGTAATTATAGACCGGTGACCCTGATGTCAGTGGTGGGGAAGCTGCTGGAGAAGATACTGAGGAATAGGATCTATTTACATTTGGAAGAAAATGGGCTTATTAGTGATAGGCAGCAGGGAAGGTCATGTCTTACCAACTTGATAGAATTCTTTGAGGAAGTGACAAAGTTGATAGATGAGGGAAGGGCTGTAAATGTCATATACATGGACTTCAGTAAGGTGTTTGATAAGGTTCCCCATGGTAGGCTGATGGAGAAAGTGAAGTCGCATGGGGTCCAGGGTGTACTAGCTAGATGGACAGAGAACTGGCTGGGCAACAGGAGGCAGAGTGTTGTAGTGGAAGGGAGTTTCTCAAAATGTAGAACTGTGACCAGTGGTGTTCCACAGGGATCCGTGTTGGTACCACTGTTGTTTGTGATATACATAAACGATCTGGAGGAAGGTATAGATGGTCTGATTAGCAAGTTTGCAGATGACACTAAGATTGATGGAGTAGCAGATAGTGAAGGGGACTGTCAGAGAATGCAGCAGAATATAGATAGATTGGAGAGTTGGGCAGAGAAATGGCAGAGGGAGTTCAATCCAGGCAAATGTGAGGTGATGCATTTTGGAAGATCCAATTCAAGAGCGAACTATATGGTAAATGGAAAAGCCCTGGGGAAAATTGATGCACAGAGAGATCTGGGTGTTCAGGTCCATTGTACCCTGAAGGTGGCAATGCAGGTCGATAGAGTGGTCAAGAAGGCATACGGTATGCTTTCATTCATCGGACGGGGTATTGAGTACAAGAGTTGGCAGGTCATGTTACAGTTGTATAGGACTTTGGTTCGACCACATTTGGAATACTGCATACAGTTCTGGTCACCACATTACCAAAAGGATGTGGATGCTTTGGAGAGGGTGCAGAGGAGGTTCACCAGGATGTTGCCTGGTATGGAGGGTGCTAGCTATGAAGAGAGGTTGAGTAGATTAGGATTATTTACATTAGAAAGACGGAGGTTGAGGGGGGACCTGATTGAGGTCTACAAAATCATGAGAGGTATAGACAGGGTGGATAGCAAGAAGCTTTTTCCCCAGAGTGGGGGACTCAATTACTAGGGGTCACAATTACAAGGTGAGAGGGGAAAAGTTTAAGGGAGATATGCGTGGAAAGTTCTTTACACAGAGGGTGGTGGGTGCCTGGAACACGTTGCCAGCGGAGGTGGTAGAGGCGGGCACGATAGCGTCATTTAAGATGTATCTAGACAGATATATGAATGGGCAGGGAGCAGAGAGATACAGATCCTTGGAAAATAGGCGACAGGTTTAGATAGAGGATCTGGATCGGCGCAGACTTGGAGGGCCGAAGGGCCTGCTCCTGTGCTGTAATTTTCTTTGTTCATCCATGGGAACACCACTAAAACAGCTCCACAGAGACTGGAACCCTGTCGTCAAGTCACCCTTTATTTACACGTGGAGAATCCTTGACACTGATCCAGCTCTCTCAACAAACAGAACCTCAGACACCCCTGTCCTTATCTGTCAGTCAGCACTACCTGATTGGACCAGATTAACAGCCCCAATCAGGGAACTCATCTTATATTAGGTCCATCTGGCAGACCTCATACCTGCCACCACCTGCAAGTTCCTCTCCAAGCCACTTATCTACTTGCTTTGGATCTATATTAATGTTCTTTCATCCTGGAATTCCCTCTCGAAGGACATTGAGGGTCAACCTATAGTACATGGACTGTGGCAGCTCACCACCCCCTTCTCAAGGGTAACTAGGGATGGGAAGTAATTGCTGGCCCAGCCCATGTTCCATGAAGGAATTTAAAAAACAAATTAAAGACTTAACATAACTCATTCCCAAATGCATGGTTAAAACAAAATTCTGAAACACTTACAAAACGAGCTGAGGGAGTGCGTGTGGGTGAGAATTTTAGGCTGCAGCATTCTAAATGAGATGCAGTTTACAGGGAGCAGATGGCAGTCAGAACAGTATTTGAGAAATTAAACCTCAATGTGATAAGGCATTCAATAACACTCAAGGCACAGGTCTTGAATGAAACATTTTCACTCACACAATGTTTGGAAGAGATTGAAAACAGTGCAGGAATATTACAATTGAATGACTGATGCTATATTTTCTATTACCTAGTTATTTGCTTCAAAATTCATCAAACTTTTTTTTAATAAAGAATAAAAAGGCCTTTACCTTTTAACATATTTGATGCACATGTTGTCTCAATACCAGCAGTGCTGAAGTTATCCTTAACAGCAACTGGAACCCCATCTAAGGGACCAATGGATTCGCCTGGGTGAATACAATTTAAAAACATTTATATAATGAAATACACAGTCTCATGTCATAATTTTTTATTTACATATTTTAACATAATAAATTACAAACCAAATCTAATTGACAAAGTAGTTATAGGTAGCTGGTATGTACTTTGTTGCGGCTGTTTACAAATTAGCAGAGATTGGAAGCACAGTGGTGTTCTTCCAGATTGACTACAAAATTACTTATAGTTACCAAAACAAATCCACTTCAATTACATTTTTCTTTAGGATGGAAAGCAGGATCGTCTAATTTACATACCAGTTTAACATTATTGATGTTTCCAAATTAGATTTTCTCAAACTGGTTCAAGTAATTTGATTTGAACACTAAAATGAGTATTCAACAAGTACTGCAGATATTAGAGGTCCAAAATAAAAACAGTACTGGAAAAGCCCTGCTGGCCTGGTAGCAACCACAGAGATAGAAGCTGAGCCAGTGTTTCAGGTCCCATAAGACTCTTCTTCAGAAGTTAAAAACTGACAGCCGAGCTCAACTGATAGTCCTCTTTCCTCTCAACTGGAAGGCTGGAAGATTATTGCCTCAACTCCTGCAGTATCGTAGATCAAATATTAAAGTCTAAGACAGTTGCATTGTTAAGAGTTTCTGCCTTTCTGATGAGGCATTAAATTTTGGCCTTTTCTGCACGGTCAGAAGAACATAAAAGATCCATAGTTTGATTTGAAGAGCAACTGACTATGCCTTAGTTCTGGTTAAGATTTTTTTCTCTTAGCTAATACTCTAAAATTAGATCATCTGATCCAGAGACTTCTCCATTTTCCAACAAAGCAATGATTATGATTCAAAAATAATTAACTGGAATGTCTTATAGTGATAAGAGTTGCACCACGCATGCAATTTTTGTCCAATCTTTCTGCACTTCATTTGTACTGGAGCCTATGAATGAAAAAGTAAGATTGTCTCAATGGGTAATTAAAACCTTAGTATTAAGTAAACTGACTGGGGAGAAAAATAGGAAAGGGAAACATTTCAAACATTTCATCTTGACAGCTGTAGTAATGGATGATAAATAAAAACGTAAGATTACATCCATCCAAAATATGAACAAGTTTCTAATGGATTTTCAACAAATAATTCAGTACATTTTGAAAGGTAAAGTGTAGTGGAGCTCAATTTTTTGAAAAATCCTGTAATCACATTGCTCAGATGTTTTAACTGTAGATAGTGATATAGCTCTATCTTACCTCTTTGCAACCTTTGCTCTGCTGCTGTAGCCTGTTGCATGGCAAGCTCCTCAGGGACGGTAATATAGGCATTCAGGAAGGCTGTCTTCTTGATTAGAGAGAGACATCTTTGGCACAGCTCAGTTGGACTGATTTGACCTCCTTGTAAAGCTCGGGTAACCTATAATTTTAATATAGGTGTTAAGGGTAAAAAGAATACAAAAGGGTAGGATAAGAAAAGGTTACCCAGCACATCAATAAATTTCTATCAAATTTGCTGGTGTTGTAGGTAATTCTCACTGAGCACTTGTCTTAATTCCCAGGACTTCATGCAATCTATCATTAAGTCCTAGACTTGAGCTTACTACATCCTCCTGAGATACCTGGAAATAACCAGAAACAGAAGGGTGCACTCTTGCAGAAACTCCATAGCTAGCAACAGTCTTGACAGCACAGATTCCCCTGAAATTCTGATCCCTTCATAAATTTAAGAGTCTGGTCAGCTCTGGCAAACTAAAGTAGGAGCAGTACAGTTATCTAGTTCACAAATCCTGCTGAAACCCTGATCTCGTATGTCTGTTTCCTCTCGCTCATTTAAAAACCTCCCAATCCTCAGATTTATTATATTTCTGATAACTTTATAAGCCTTCTCCTTCATAAAAAGTTCCTTTGTCATCCACAAGTGACTGATGTTTTTGAGCTTTTGCACCTCAAAGGTATGTATCGTTGCTGTAAGAAAAGTTACAGTCCCTTAAAGACTTTCCATTTGCTGATGTACTGTCATGCTTTTTAATGTATTCCCTCATCCACTTCAGCCAATTCTTGACTCATGCTTTCATAATTTCCCTTATTCAAAGTGAAGAGTCTTGCTTCTGATTTAATTGAAAACATAATGTGAAATTCTATCACATTGTGATCACTCATCCCTAAAGTCCTTTTTCATTACATAATATTAGTACTACAATAGCCTGTCCTGTAGTCAGCTGCTCAATATACTGCTCTAGCAAACCATCCCTAACTCACTCTAGAAACTCATTCTCCACAGCTTGAGTGTTCAATTGGTTTATCCAGTCGATAGGTGGATTGCAGTCACCTATGTTAACCACATTGCCCATGTTATAAGCTTTTCTCGTCTCCCAGTGAACACTGTGCCCCATGCTCCTACTATTATTTAGCGGCTTCTAAATAATCAAACCAACATCTGTTGCTCTCACTGTGTCTTCATTCCACCTAAATAGATTCTATACATTGTGCTCCCAGTCAGAAATCCCTCCCTTACAAATATACTGATTCCATCCTATATTATCAGGACAATCATATCTTCTGTTCCTTTTTGTCCATCCTTCGTAAATGTTGAATATTCTTGCTTATTCAGTTCTCAGTTCTGATCTTCGTGTGGCCATGTTACTGTAATGGCAATTATGTCATGTCCCTTTACCTCTATTGGTGCCTTTAGATTATCTGCCTTGTTGCGCACGCTGTGTGTTTTCAGCTAAAGTGTCCTTAACTTTGTATTTTTGACATCAGGGAGGAGGTGACAGCCTAGTGGCATTATCGCTGGACTGTTAATCCAGAGACCCAGATAACGTTCTGGGGACCAGGGTTCAAATCCCGCCACGGCAGATGGTGGAATTTGAATTCAATAAAATATCTGGAATTGAGAATCTAATGATGACCATGAATCCATTGTCGATTGTCGGAAAAACCCATCTTGTTCACTAATGTCCTGTAGGGAAGGAAACTGCCATCTTTATCAGGTCTGGCGTATATGTGACTCCAGACCCAGAGCAATGTGCTTGACTCTTAACTGCCCTCTGGGCAATAAATGCTGCCTAGCCAGCGACACCCTCATCCCGTGAATGAATAAAAAATTCCACACTTGATGCTCGGTTTTGTTTCCCCAGCTACTTTCTGTTGTCAACTTTAATTGCTTCCAATACGACTTACCATCCCATGTCCAGATAAGCGATTTTAAATTCATTCCAACAGCACCAGCAAATTTCCCTGCAATGATATCACTATCAGTCGCATTAAGGTGGAACAAATTCTACAAGCCTCAGAATTGGTCACCATACCTCAGGAATCTGGTGCCCTCCCTCGATACCAGTTTTCCAGCCATGTGTTCAATCAATCAACTCTCCTGTTCTTAAGCTCACTAGCATGGAGCATTGTCAGTAATCCTGACATTACTGCTCTTGAGGTTCTGCTTTTTAATTTCCTTCCTAAGTACCTGAAATCTGTTTTCAGGACCTCGTCCCTTTCCCATCTGCATTGTTGGTAGCAACATGGACCATGATTTTGTGCTAATCCCCCTCCCCGAGAAGGTTATCCTGCAGATGCTCTGTGACATCCTTGACCCTGGCACCAGGGAGGCACCAATGATAGAAATCTCTTTGATTCATTCTGTACCTTATACTTCCCAATGATTTCTAACTGTGGTTTTAAACATACTAGTGAAAACCTTCTCTCTAATGTTTTTATTGTGTGCACAGCCTATTCATTAAAGTGTGTGAGTGCTTTCAATTGTTCTGTACAGTTGTGCACATATAGAAACAAAGGAACTGTCTTGCTTGGACTGCATGCTATCTTCTGGGTTACCATCAGGCTGAGAGAGAAAATCGCTAGTGATCCTTCCTAACTCACCATTTGCAGTTCAGGCATCTGAGCATCCAACCACCACGGGGATGGACCGATTAATATCTGGGTTTAGAAAATTTGGTAGGAAGCAGCAGGTAAGGAAAGAACTAATTCTTACATCTGCAAGGCAACTTTTGATAATATGAAAAGATTGCAGTGTGTGATGCTGCATGGAAGGAAGGGTGACCAAAAATCAAGCTAAGAGCTTTAAAGGTGGAGAAAGGAGAAGAATTTTTAGAGCTGATGAGTAAGCCAATCGTGGGGTGAAAGGAAGTAGATGCAAAAGGGGTCAGAATCTAAACAATAACTCCCTCCTTCCCTGTGCTAGGGTTGGGATACTTTGACAAATATTTCAAAATATGAAATAATACGTCACACTTTTCTTGAAAAAAGAGCAGTTGTTCATTCCATCAGATGTATGGGTTAAAATAGCATTTCTTTTGGCTAAAGATGTCAGAACATTGTAAAATTTTGCCAAATATGTTGAGCAAACTACAGGTGATGATGTTAATTTTAATTACATGGGTAATTTGACTAGTGGCAGCTAATGTGCATCAGATACTTCCACTCTAGTGTCAGCAGCTAACTTCACATCACCCTGCTAGGCAACATTGAGGTGACGATCAGCTGTGCTGTTGCAGTGAACAAAATGACATAATTGCAATGGAAGCTAATCTGAAATTAGTAAAAATCAGTTTTGTACCTCTTTTTAAAGAATTGAAAATGTTAACCTCGCAGAATTGAAGAGATTCTGCAGTAAGCTTTTAGATATTAATTTTTATAAGTATTTGTGAACATTTAAAATCCATATTCATAACATAGATGAAGAGACATGGTGTAATCTATCTTAAGTTTGCTGATGGTACAAAGCTGAGTGGAGAGATAAGCTTGGCTTTAAAATGTCTAGAATTTGTGATTGTTTTTGATAGTCACCCAAAAGGAGGTTGTTTAGCAAAAGTAAAGAACATGGGATAGAAGGGAACGTACTGGCATGGATTAAGGATCGCCCAAAACCAGAAAACAAATAAATGGGTCAATCTTAGTTCTGAGGAAAAGTCACCGCACCCAAAACATTAACTCTGATTTCTCTCCACAGATTTTGCCAGACCTGCTAAGTGTTTTCCAGCAGTTTCTGTTTTGAGTCAGTCATGGCAGGCTGGGACTAGTGCGGTTCTGCAAGGATCAGTATTTGATCATCAGCTGTCTGCAATATATATTAATGATGTGGATTTAGAAACCAAGTGTAATATTTCCAAATTTGCAGATGATGCTAAGTGGGAATGTGAGGAAGACGTAAAGTGGATCCAGGAGGGTTTGGTCAAGTTTTGTAAATGGGCAATGACATAGCAGATGGCATATAATATGTAAAAACGTGAGATCATCCACTTTGGTAGGAGAAATAGATGTGCAGAGAGAGATTAATTCATAATTCTGGTTTACATGTAGGCCAGGACAGAAAAGTCAGTCGATGCAGTTTAGCAGGAAAGGGTCAAGATAGTGGATGAGTTTCAACAACAACTTGCATTATATAGTGCCTTAGTAATAAACTTGGTCTAGGCATTTCAGAGGAGTGCTATCAAAAGACATTTATATCTAGCTACAAATAAGTAGTCAGAAATGGTACTTGCTAAGAGTGTTTCAAAGCAAAGTGAAGCAGAAGTGAAGGGGGTTAGGAATGGAATTCCAGAGAAAATTAGCTACAACAGTAGCATCATAACAGGATGAGGAATCCACATGTCAAGTCTAATGGCCTGGTGACATGAATTCAAATCCCAACATAGCAGCTGGAGAAATTCAAATTCAATTAAGATAAACATAGAACAGGACAGCACAGGAACAGGTCCTTTGGCCCACCAAATCTGTGCTGACCATTATGCTATTCTAAACTAATCCCATCTGTCTGTACACGGTCCACATACCTCTATTCTATTTTAGGGCCTGAGCACATTCTCCAATTTCCTTGCCCCAACCCCAACACACCAGGCCATGACATCACATGAGCTGCTATCACAAATAAATCATTGTCAGCTACTATGGGTCCCCATTATCAGCTATTCATTCTGCCAGGCTGACTTTTACTCATTGCTTTGTCTGCCCAACTCTTTCTCTCTCGCTGAATTTCAGCTCCATCTATCATTTGCTCCTTCCTTCCTCCTCCTCATCCCACTCCTTCAGCATATATACCAATCTTTTCCTAGTTACAATTAGTTCTGAAGAAGAGTCACTGGAACCGAAATGTTAACTCTGCTTTCACTCCATAAATGCTGCCAGGCCTGCTGTGTTTTTCCAGAAATTTCTGTTTTTGATTCTGATTTTCAGTAGTTCCAGTTCTGTGGTACTGTGTTTCCCTCTACTCCTTGCCTGTTCATGTATCTGTCTAAATGCCTCTCAAATGTTGCGTTCATATCTGCTTCTATCACCTACCCAGTAGCACATTCCAGGCACTTACCACCTTCTGCATAAAAATATTGCCTCACACATTTCTTTTATACTCGGAGATGGCAAGAACAGCAGATGCTGGAGTCAGAGACAACACAGTGTGGAGCTGGAAGAATACAGCAAGTCAGGCAGCATCAGAGGAGTAGGAAAATTGACGTTTCAGGTCAGGATCTCTGAAGAAGAGTCCCGACTTTGCAGAACACCTATGCTCAGTTCGCAATAAACAACTGCACCTCCCAATCGCGAACCATTTCAACTCCCCCTTCCCATTCTTCAGACGACATGTCCATCCTGGGCCTCCTGCAGTGCCACAACGATGCCACCCGAAGGTTGCAGGAACAGCAACTCATATTCTGCTTGGGAACCCTGCAGCCCAATGGTATCAACGTGGATTTCACAAGCTTCAAAATCTCCCCTCCCCATACCGTATCCCAAAACCAGCCCAGCTCGTCTCCGCCTCCCGAACCTGTTCTTCCTCCCACCTATCCCCTCCTCCCACCTCAAGCCGCACCCCCATTTCCTACCTACTAACCTCATCCCGCCCCCTTGACCTGTCCGTCCTCCCTGGACTGACTTATCTCCTCCCTACCTCCCCACCTACACTTTACTGGCTCCATCCCCGCCTCTTTGACCTGTCTGTTTCTTCTCCACCTATCTTCTCCTCTATCCATCTTCTATCCGCCTCCCCCTCTCTCCCTATTTATTTCAGAACCCCCTTCCCCTCCCCCATTTCTGAAGAAGGGTCTAGGCCCGAAACGTCAGCCTTCCTGCTCCTCTGATGCTGCTTGGCCTGCTGTGTTCATCCAGCTCTACACCTTGTTATCTCAGATTCTCCAGCATCTGCAGTTCCTACTATCCAGTCTGAAATGTTGATTTTTCTTTTCTTTAAACTTCCCCCTTTCACCTTAAACTTATGCTTCCTATTATTTGACATTTCCACCTTTGGAAAAAGACTCCGACTATCCACCCTTGCAATGCCTCTCATTATTTTATATCCTTCTTTCAGGTTGCACCATCAGTCTCCAACGCTCCAGCAAAAACAATCCAAGTTTATCCAACCTCCCCTTTTAGTTCATACACACCAATCCAAGCAACATCTAGGTAAACCTCTTTCACATACTGTCCAAAGCCTTCACACCATTTCCACAGAACTGCACACAATACTCCAAACGTGACCTAACTAAAGTTTTACTTTAACTCAATTCAGAATGAGAGGTGTGCAGGTATCTCCGAGATTGTGGGTTATGGGAGATTAGAACGTAAACATGACAAGCAGGAGCGGGCCATTCAGTAAAATTGTGGCTGACCTGACTGTAGCTTTAGAGATAGTAGGATCTGCAGATGCTGGAGAATCTGGGGTAACAAGGCGTAGAGCTGATGAACACAGCAGGCCAAGCAGCATCAAAGGAGCACCTCTGTGACTGTAGCTTTAAATCCTTTCTCCTACCTATAACTTCCCCCCCCAACATCACCACATTAGCCATCCACTGCCCCCGAGTAAAAAAAAAAGGCCTAAAACGTTGATAAATTCTATGTTGTAGCTTCCTCTGCTCGCTGGGAAGTCTTGCCCCCGGAGGGGGGTGTGGGGATTTAATATTTTCGGGCCCGGGCCTAGGCCCACGTCCCAATGACTTTGACCCCCCTCAATCCAATTATTTCCTTTCATTTCGGCTTGTGTGGGTAGCGCCGATTTTACCGACTCTGAACCCCGCTTACCTCTTTCAACGTCCAGCCCCTCATTTTGTTTTCAGCAGCCGAGTCCCGACACTGTCCATGTCCTTCTTAGATCCAGAGGGATGGATGTTTGCTGGGCGCCGCCATATTGCCTCCGGACCGTCACCGGCCAACAACAAGCCCGCTGATTGGTGATGACCTGGCGGGGACTTGGTGCTGATTGGTTGCTGGCGGAGGTTCAGAGGTGAAGCAGTGAGGAACTGTCTTTGAGAGAAGTGTCCAGTCTCCAGCATTGAGCTGAATGCAGGGCATTGGGTCTGGGTTTGGGCTTCATACACTGCTCTTTGAGTTTGTGCTCTGTATTCAGTAGGCAGCGTGATTTTCAGATTTTTCTAGGGATTACCGTTCAAGCATAACCTTGTACTTGACTTTCTTTATATTGAGGTAAATGCACCCTTTTTGAATGGGTGCTTTGTAATATCTGCACTTTTAAAGCCTAGTCATCTACCTCATGTGGCATTTGGCAGGTAAAAGGATTGGGAGTGGACTTTTGGGCAAATCTTGGAGAATTAGGGCAAAGCTTTTTGAGAATGTCACTTATAGGAAGATTACAACTTCTTTAGTTAAGAAGACTGTTATGCCAGCCTGGGTGATTGATCGATATGGGAATAATAGCACACTGCGTTTTACAAAGGAGTCTATGTTTCCAATTATACACTACCCCAATGAAGTTATGATTAAAGTTCACGCTTCCAGCTTAAACCCTATCGATATCTCCATGAGAAGTAAGTTCATATTTCTGTATCTAAAATTGTTATGAACAGTGCGTATTATGTCTTTTAGAAAGTAACAGATTAATATACTACATCGATAGACTTCATATTGTATATTTGAATTGAGAGTGGATTGTTATTGGAGTGTTTGTTTGTTGATCTGTCACTTTTAGCCATTACCTTTGTATATAATGTTTAGCAATTTTTCAAAGGAATGTGTATTAATTTCCTGATATGTGGAAAACAAACTGCAATGTGTTTTAATTGCAAATTAACTACATATGTAACATTTTTTCATGAAGATGATTCTTCTTTCCTTGATGTGATGCGATGGTTTCTGGTCTGTTCTTCCTCTCTACATGAACAACTTACCAGATTAGTTCTTCCCTTTCCTAACTGAAGGGCATTACAAACAATTTGAACTTTTTTTATCCTTTATTCATTCACGGGATGAGGGAGTCGCTGGCCAGGCAGCATTTATTGCCCATTCCTAATTGCCCAGAGGGCAGTTAAGAGTCAACCACGTTGCTGTGGGTCTGGAGTCACATGTAGGCCAGACAGGTAAGGATGACAGTTTCCTTCCCTAAAGGGCATTAGTGAACAAGATGGGTTTTCTGACAATCGACAATGGTCATCATTAGATTGTTAAATCCAGATATTTATTGAATTCAAATTCCACCATCTGCCGTGTCCCCAGAATATTGTCTGCTTCTCTGGGTTAACAGTCCAGTGATAATACCACTAGGCCCTCTTCTCTCCCCACTTCTCCTATCCCAAGCCCCGGTTTTCGGTTCGGCAGTCAACTAACTTACAATGAGGTTCAGACTGGCATTTCCTATTTTGTGTGGTTCAGTAATGAATTTTCTACTGCAGGGAGATCTCTGAGCAATGTCCTTTGTGAAGTAACAGACTGGATGCTGTCCAAGTATAACTGCAGGCATTCAAATAGCTGAATAAACACCAACATTGTATTCATAATTTGTATCTATTAAACAGCATATTACAAGTTTTTAGTGCCTCTGTTTGGTTTTGATGCTATGAGAAGCTACCCAAGTATTTTTCTATAATGATATCGGGCGTTGTGTTTCATTGGGACGCTTTTAAGTCTTCCATTAATTGTTTTCAAATGTCATGTTATTGTCTTCTCCTTGATTCCATTTGTCATGTCTGGCAACTTATTAACAATGGAAAAATAGTGTAGAAGGGAGCTGTTCCAGTGGGATCTTCTTCATTCAAACACTGCTCAGACCAGTGTCCTGACAAATTGAATAACTAGGGATGTAGTCAAGGCTTTAAGCTAAATGGTGGCAGTTTCAGACAATGGTGCATAGGCTTACAATGCACCAGGATATGGAAGTATTGCAGGGCAGCATTTAAGGCCACTGTGGGACAGCAAGTGACAGAGTATAATAACATTTGGAAAGAGTAGCAAACAAGGTAAAAGGGGAGAATATTTAAAACAACTAAAATTAATGACTCTTAAATACACATAGGACTCAGAACAAAATAGAGGTTAATAAGAATGATTGTATAGCTCTATGGAACAGTTACAAGGACTTAAAAGCTGGGAACTAAATATGCAGGGTTAAGTAATTTTTCAGAAAGGCAGCAAAGGATGATGGGATGGCTTGGTCAGTATGGGATAAGAATGACAGCATGAAATGGTCTAGGATAGAAGATGTAGAATCCATACGAGTAGAGGTAAGAAATAATAAGGGAAAGAGGACAATTGTGGTAGTGTCTATGGGCACCCTTTTAATAGCTATACAGTTATAAAAATCATGAGATTATAAAGACATGTAAAAAAGGGGCAGAACATTAGTCCTGGGTCACTTTAACATCATGTAGATTTTGAAAATCAAATTGGCAGAGGTAGCCACAAAGAATAATTTATGGAATATATTCAGTATGATTTCATGGAACAATTTGTTGTAGATTCATCCAGGGATCAGTCTATTTTGGATCTGGTAATGTGTAATGAAGTAAGATTAAAACATGATCTCGGAATAAAAGATTCCCTAGGAAGCAGTGATCATAATGTGCTAGAACTTCACATTCAGTTTGAGAGTGACAAATTTTGTTGGAAACAAATGTGCTGAAGTTAAATAGTGGTAATCACGAAGGAATGAGGGCAGAGCTGGTTGCAGTGGACTGGGAAAGGATTTTAGCAAGAAAGGATGATTGATGAACAATGCAGACCTTTACAAAAATAGTTTATGATTTGCAGCAAAGATATATCCTAGCAAGGAAGAAAGATTCTTGGAAGTGAAGCTGATTGAACACTTCATTGACTTTTATTCAAACTATCCCCATGACCTTTTATACCAATGATAATCAAAAATTTATCAACCCCTACTTTAAACACAAAGTCTAAACTTCCACAGGCTTCTGTGCTGAGAATTTCAAAGATTCACCATCCTCAGAATAAAAGCTTTCTCCTCATCTTGGTCGTAAATGGCACCTCCTTATTTTGAAATTGTGACACTAGTTCTGGCCTCCCTATAACCAGGAGAAATATGATGCCTGCATCTACTTTGTCTATCCCTTTTAATTATTTTGTAAGTTTCAATGAGACCACCTCTTATGCTTTAAAACTCAAGAGTGTTATGAACCAGGCCAGACCCCCTCAATATATTTTAAGAAGGTAGCCTAGATCCTAACCTTTTCTTATTTTAAAGGTAGATGTGAAGTACTGTGTTCTGGATGCAATGCAAACTACTCAAACTACTCGACATTAAACAAAACACAATTTATTTAAACACTATATTTAAAATACAAACAAAAGAAAGAAGAATTTAGAATAACTTAACTATTGGAAAATGAAACCGAATAATAGATACAGTACCTATTACTAATTAATTGTTCCAATATAGTAACATCCCATAAACACACCCCTTGGCAAAAACGCAAATTCAGACACAAATTCTTATATGCAGATTGCCAATCCAGAGGGGGGAAGAAAACGTTATTGGGAAAATTCAAAGAAAGTAGCAGCTAGGAGACATTTACTGAGGCTTCTAACTCTTTTGAGACTCCAACGCTTCTGCTTAAAAATAAACCTAAAAGCTTAAAATAAAACTAGAAAGCCTGGTTGGAGAGAGCTGGCCACACCCAGGCTGTTTCCATTGTTCCAACTTTAATTCCCAAGGCCACACAAATTGTTTACTTTCTTGGAGACAGTCTTCACCTCTGTCTTACAATGTCTCTTCAAAAAAAAGGACAAAATAACCTCTTAAAGTGACAGCATCATCACAGGAGATTACAGGCCCAGTTTCCTTAATCACTGTTAATAGGACAGTCCCACTACCCAGCAACAAGCTTGGTGAACCTTCATTACGGTCCCTCTATGACAATAATATCTTTCCTGAGATAAGTAGACCAAAACCGCACACATTACTTCAAGGCCTGATAATTCAGGAGAGATGTAAGGAAGCACTTCGCCACACAAAGGGTGATAGATGTTTGGAACTTTCTTCCACGACTGGCAATAGATGCTAGATCAATTATTAATTTTAAACCTGAAACAGATGAATTGTTGTTATGCAAAGGTATTAAGGGATATGGACCAAAGACATGTACATGGAGTTAGGTCACAGCTCAGCCACGATCTCATTGAATGGTGGAACAGGCTCCTATGTCCCTAACCAAGCTTCCTTACAATTGAAGCAAGATGTCATTAATACTGTACACAAATCCTGTTGTAATAAGGGCTAACGTTCCTTTAGCCCTCCTCATAATTTGCTGCACCAGCATGTTAGCCTCAGTGACTTATTGACAAGGGTATCCAAGTCCTTGCACATCTAAACTTTCCAACCTCTCATGGCTTAAGAAATACTCAAAGCATCTATCCTCCCTGTCAATGTAGATTCCCTCACATTTTCCACTTGATATTCCATCTGCCATGTTATTGTCCAATCACTAAGTCAGTCCAAATCCTCCAGAAAAGGCTCGACATGTCTCTCACGATGCGCGTTTTTGCTTAACTTTATACCATCTACAAATTTGGAAATATTACATCTGGTCCCCATAGCCTGGTGTTATGACATACCTCTGAAGCAGGTAGGACCTAAAGCCAGACCTTTTGGCTCAGAGGTGGGGGCACTACCACTGTGCCACAAGAACCCTTCGACCCCGCATCCAAATCATGGAAAAACATGAAGAGTGGCTACCCAAGGACTGATCCTTGCTGTACCCCACTAGCTACATCCTGTCAATATGAGAATTTTTTATTTTTATTCAGTTTGGGGACATAGATGTTGCTGCAGTTTTGAACCGCTGCAGTCCATTTCCTGTCTGTCAAACAATCCTTAATCCAAGCCAGTACATTACATCATATCATGTGCTTTACTTTTGCTGTGGAGGACCTTATCAAAAGCCTTCAGACAATTCAAATATACTATAACTATCAACTCCCCTTTATTGATTTTGTTTGTAACATCCTTTGGAAAAGCTAGCCCACAGGTGCAGCTCATAATCAAGAAGGCTAATGGAATGTTGGGTGTTATTTCAAGGGGGTTGGAGAATAAGAGTAGGGAAGTCTTTATGCAAATGTACAAGATGCTGGTGAGACCACATTTGGAGTATTGTGAGCAGTTTTGGACACCTTACTTGGGAAAATATATTAGTTAATTGGAGGCAACTGAAGAAGGTTCACTAGCATGATTCCTGGTGTGGAGGGAATGTCTTACGAGCAAAGGTTAAAAGGTTGGGACTGGACTCACTAGAGTGTAGAAGATCGAGAGGTGATCTTGCTGGACATACATGATTCTTGAGGGCTTGACAGGGTCAGTGTTGAGAGGATGTTTCCTTGCGTATGGGTGAGTCTAGGCCCAGAGGGCATAGTCTCAGAATAAAGAGGTGCCAATTTAAGACTGAGGTGAGGAGGAATTTCTTCTCTCAGAAGGTTGAGAGTTTTTGGAACTCCTTACCACAGACAGCAATGGGGACAGAGTCCTTTGTATATTTTGAAGGCTGAGATAGATTCTTGTTCAGTGGGGAATCGAGGGTTATGGAGAAAAGGCAGGGAACTGGACATGCTGAATGATGGATCAGCCATGATCCTATTGAATGGTGGAGCAGCCTCGATGGGCCAAATGGCCTACTTGTGTTCCTATTTCTTGTGGCCTTATAAAACTGTCAAGTTTATCTAACATGATTTTTGATTGGGCATGGTTGGCATGGATTTGCCAATCACATCATGCTTTCAATCCAAGTGTCTATTTTACGCAAACAAAATTAAACAACTAAAAGTAAAGCAATTGTACAAAGAAAGCTGCTGGAGACTTATCAGACAAAGACAGAAATTGCTGGAAAAGCTCAGCAGGTCTGGCAGCATTTGCAGAGAGAAATCGGAGTTAACATTTTGGATCAAGTGATCCTTCCTCAGAACATTTTGCACATCCTTTATGATAGCTTCTAGCATTTTCCTTACTACTGATGTAAGGGTGATGTGTCTGTTTTGTTTCCTTGCTTCTTCTGGAAATAGTGGGATGACATTGGGAAGCTTCCAGTTAGCAAGAATCATTCCAGAATCTGTGAAATGCTGTGATTATTTCTATAACTACCTCCTTCAACACTGTGGGATGCAGACAATTAGGTCTCAGGGACATGCCAACTGCCAGCCCCATTAATTTCTCCAATACAGCCTTCTTATCAATGTTACTTTCCTTCAACTCCTCATTCTTTTCAGTCACTGGGATCTCTAATTCTGGGAGATTTCTTGCATCTTCCTCAGGGAAAACAGACAACATTTAACATCTCTGGCATTTCTCTATTCCCCATTATAAATTTTCCTGACTCTGTTTAATGAACCCACAGTGCTGCATTTTGGAAAGGCAAATCAGGGCAGGATTTACGCACTTAATGATAAGGTCCTGGGGAGTGTTGCCAAACAAAGAGACCTTGAAGTGCAGGTTCATAGTTCCTTGAAAGTGGAGTCACAGGTAGATAGGATAGTGAAGAAGGGTTTGGCATGCTTGCCTTTATGGGTCATTGCATTGAGTATAGGAGTTGGGAGGTCATGTTGCAGCTGTACAAGACATTGGTTAGGTCACTTTTGGAATACTGAATGAAGTTCTGGTCTCCCTGCTCTAGGAAGAAGGTTGTGAACTTGAAAGGGTTCAGAAAAGATTTACAAGGATGTTGCCAGGGTTGGAGGGTTTGAGCTGTAGGGAGAGGCTGAATGGGCTGGGGCTATTTTCCATGGAGTATCGGAAGGTAAGGAGTAACCTTTTATAGAGGTTTATAAAACCATGAGGGGTATGGATAGGCTAAATAGACCAGCAGCAAGTTTAAAAAGAGGTCATTTGACGATAAGGAGAGTCAGACAAGAATGAAAAGAAGGTGGAGTTATGATGCTAATGCAAGATGGGTTCAGTATGTTAATAATAAATTAATAAGTTACTGATTATTAATCATCAGTATATTAATAGTCGCAACACGCTGACTCAGCGGTTAGCACTGCTACCTCACAGAGCCAGGGACCCAGGCTCGATTCCAGCCTTGGGCGACTGTCTGTGTGGAGTTTGCACATTCTCCCCACATTCCTCCGGGGTTGGGGAGCCCAAAACTAGAGAGCATAGGTTTAAGTTGAGAGAGAAAAGATTTAAAAGGGACCTAAGGGGCAACCTTTTCACGTAGAGGGTGGTGCATGTGTGGAATGAACTGCCAGAGGAAGTATTGGAGGCTAGTACAATGACAACATTTAAAAGGCTTCTAGATGGGTATATGAATAGGATGGGTTTAAAGGGATGTGGGCCAACAACTGGCAAATGGGACTGGATTTATTTAGGATATGTGGTCGGCATGGATGAATTGGACTGAAGGGTCTGTCCCTGTGCTGTATATCTCTATGACTCTTAGCCAAATGTTTCCTTTTTATGTAACTATTGAAGGTTTAAAATCCATTTTTATGTCTTTTTGCTGGATTTAATTTACATTCTATTCTTCCTTATCAGTTTCTTGGTCCTCCTTTGCTGTATTCTAAAACATTTGGCAATCCTTAGGTTTGTTACAATTTCTAGTCACTTTGCAAGTCTTTTAATCTTATACAATCGTTAACTAGCTATATCAGCCACAGTTGAGATATTTTTTGAGTTTATGCACCTTGCAGGAATGTAGATCATGTAATAGTTCTTAAAAGGCTGTCCATTGCCAATGTACAGTCATGCCTATTGATGCATTTCCCAATCCAGCTCAGCCAAATGGTGCCTCATGTGTTCAGAATTTCTCTTATTCGATGTTAAAATCCTTGCATCAGATTGAACTACCTCACTTTCAAACTTAATGTAAAATTCAATCATATTGCATTCGGCCATCCTGATATTGGCTTTTATGACAAGATTAGTAATTAGACATTTTCCGTCACTTGAATTAAAATAGCCTGACTTCTAAACAAAAATACCAAAGAACTATGGATGCTGGAAGTCAGAATCAAAACAAAAAAATTTTGGGAAAAGCTCAGCAGGTCCTGCAGCATCTGTGGTGAGAAAGCAGAGTTAATGTTTCAGGTCCAGCGACCCTTCATCAGAACAGAGCACTGATGTAGCCTGACCGTCTGGTTGGCTCTGCAACATGCTGCTGTAGAAATCTATCTCTATGGCACACCAGAAACCAGTACTCCACAGCTTTAGTGCTCAGATGATTTAACCAGTCTATAGAAGATTGAAGTTACCTGTGATAACTGTGTTGCACATGCTACATATTTCTCTCCTATCTGCTGCCCCTTGTTGTTTCTTGGTTCCACCCAAACAGATTACACGCTTTGTTTTTCTGATCTAAAATGCTCTCTTATGGAATCATTGTATCCCTATAGTGCAGATAGAGACCTTTTGGCCCATCAAGTCTGCACTGCACCCTCCAAAGAGCATCCCATCCTATCTCCGTAACACCATATTTCCCATGGCTAATCCACCTAGCCTGCACATCCCTGAATACTTCAGGCAATTTAGCATGGCCAATCCATCTAACTTGCACATCTTTGGACTGGGGGAGGAAACCGGAGCACCCAGAGGGAACCCATGCAGATGCGGGGAGAATGTGCAAACTTCACACAGATAGTCGCCCGAGGCTGGAATCGAACTCCGGTCCCTGGCACTGTGAGACAGCAGTGCTAACCACTGAGTCAGCGTGCTGCGACTATTAATATACTGATGATTAATAATTAGTAACTTATTAACTTGTTATTAACATACTGAACCCATCTTGCATTAACATCATAACTCCACCTTCTTTTCATTCTTGTCTGACTTTCCTTATCATCAAATGACCTTTTTTTAAACTTGCTGCTTCCTGTCTTGGTGCTGTGTTCATGCGCAAGAACTGGGTGACTGTGTCAGCCAAGTGCTGGGCTCAGGCTGAGCACCTTGCTTCGGAGAGTTACAGCATTGTTACAGTGCAAAAGTAAGCCCTTCTTCAGAACTTCAGGTTTATAGAGAGGCTGTGATTGCCAAGAAAGTGTCACATATGCGATAGCAGCAAGGAATAATAAACACAGACCACAGAAGAAGAGTTATACAGGACCCAAAACATTAAATCTGTTTCTCTCTCCACAGGTGCTATCAGACCTACTGAATTTCTCTAGTGTTTTCTGCTTTTATTTCAGATTTCTAGCAGTATTTTGTTTTTGTTGTAGTTACTGATTTTCTGTTGTAGATGTCCTGGACTTTTTTTGGGTACTGGTCAGTTGTGACCAATAGCCTGGAATTTTTTGTTATCTCTTAAAGATGGTTATGGTGCAGCTGCACTTCAAGTGAAACGTGACCCGTTGCATATAAAAGCTGCCGGGAGTGAATTCCCTCTTATTCTGGGCCGGGATGTCTCCGGTGTTGTCATGGAAACTGGACTGGATGTGTCTTACTTCAAACCTGGAGATGAGGTAATGTGGATTGTGTTACTGTGTGCATTTGAATAAGCCTCTTATCCCTGAACATAGAAACTAGCAGAGATGTTTGGATGTTGAGCTCCAAAACCCAGAGGTGTCAGGAGAGATTTTAGCAAGCAGTATGCACACAAAGGGTGGTAGATAGAATCCCTACAGTGCAGAAAGAGGCTATTCGGTCCATCAAGTCCACACTGACCCTCTAAAGAGCATCCCACACAGATCCAGTCCGCCAAGCCCTATCCTTATAACCATGCATTTCCCATGCCTAACCCACCTAGTGTGTACATCCATGGACACTAGGTGGGCAATTTAGCATGGCCAATCCACCTAATCTGCACATCTTTGCACTGTGGGAGGAAACCAGAGCACCCAGTAGAACCCATGCAGACATGGGGAGAATGTGCAAACTCCACACAGACAGACACCCAAGGCAGGAATCAAACCTGGGTCCCTGGCGCATTGAGGCAGTAGTGTTAACCACTGAGCCACCGTGCCACCCTTTTTCAAGTGTTTGCAATTCTCCTAAACAAATGATAGTGGATGCTGGGTCAGTTGTTAATTTCAATCTGTGATCGACGTTTTTTTTGTAAAGGAATAAAGGGATATGGACCAAAGGCAGCTTTAAGGAGTTAGGCCACAGATCAGCCAGTATCTCACTGAATGGCAGAACAGGCTCAAGGGGCTAAATGCCCGCCTCCTATTCCCGTGTTCCTATGTCATCATCATCTGTAGGAGAAAGAAAAAAACAGTGAGAAACTGCTGGCAAAACTCAGCAGGTCTGGCTGTGTCTGTGGGAAGAAAGCAGAGTTCATGTTGTGAATCTGGTGAGTTCTGATGAAGGGAGGAGAATAGAGTATTTCGGGAATGAGGGCAAGATGGCAGTCAGAAGCTACCCCTGCCTTATGTTGAACGTCTTGGGCTTATATACGTTAATGCTCCTCCCCATTCCCCTCCCCAACCCTTTTTATCCCTTTAGCCCAAAGAACTGCATCTAACTCCTTGTTAACAATCAATGTTTTGGTCTAATTGACTTCCTGTGGCAGAGAATTCCATAGGCTCACCACTCTCAGGGTGAAGAAATGTCTCCTCATCTCAGTCCTAAAGGGCCAATCCCATACCCTTAGACTGTGACCCATAATTCCAGACATCCCAGTCACTGGGAACATCCTCCTGTGTTCACCCTGTGTAATCCTATTAGAACTTTATAGCTTTCCATGAGACTGACCCTCATTCTCCTAAACGGCAGTGAACATAGTCCAAACCAATCCATATGTCTTTTCATATGTCAGTTCTGTCATCCCAGAAATCAGTCTGGTAAACCTTTGTTGCACTCCCTCCAAAGCCAGAATCTCCTTCCTCGGGTAAAGAGACCAAAACTGCACACAATACTCAAGGTATGGTCTTATCAAGACCTTGTACAAGACTTCCCTGCTCCTGTACTCGAAACCTCTCGCTATGAAGACCAACATACCATCAGCCTTCTTCACCACCTGCTGCACTTACATGGTTACTTTCACTAACTCGTGTACAAGGACACCCAGCTCACATTGCATTGCACCATCCCTTTCACAATCTATTGCTATTCAAATAATAATCTGCATTCCTGTTTTTGCTACCAAAGTGGATAACCTCATGTTTAGAGACATTATATTTCATTTGCCATGTATTTACCCATTCACTCAGCTTGTCCAAATCACAACAAAGCTTCTCTGTCTCCTCCTCATGGTTCACCCTTCCATCCAGCTTTGTGGCATCTACAAAGTCGGAGGTTTTCCATTTGGTTCGTTCACCCAAATCATTAACATATGGTGTGTAACTGAGGTTCAAGAACGGTTGCCTGTGATATGTCCTACTAGTCACTGGCTGCCAGTGGGAAAATGACCTTTTCATTCCTACTGTTTGGTTGAGTGCAACACTTTTGTTGAACATCTGAACAGTTTCTGTTGTTTTCTTTGCAGGTCTGGGCAGCGCTGCCACCCTGGAAACAGGGCACATTGGCAGAATTTGTTGTGGCAAGTGCAAATGAGGTATGATAAAAGAGAACGTTTCGCAGCTAATATATAACTTCTTGTCCTCTTCTCCTGGTAAACAATAGGGTGAAGCATTTTTTTCAAACCGTTACACTGTCTTGGTGTCTTGTTCTGCATGTAATCTAGGAGAGAAAGAAGATAGATAGGACAACAGGCCCCGAAGATTTTAAAGTTGGAGATTTCCCCTGATACTGATCCTTCACGACCTATGTGTCTTTTAATTAGTTGTTTAGCCTTAAGTTGCTTTCCCCACTACAGCTCAGTTTGAGCTTTGTACAGTATACTGCTGCACTCGCTCATCATGACCATTCCTAATCAAAACAGTTCCGTTTGTTGAAAATGAATTGACTGATTTATTCAGGCTGTTGATGCAGGTTTAGGTGACGAATTGTAGGGCACGAATATTTACTGTGACAGCAGAATGAAATCAAAAATGTTTGTAATATAAAGAGAGCCTACTGCCTGGCTCTAGTGTGAGGTGTAAGAAAAACTACTGTTGTTTCAGTTCTTTGGTATAACACCACTTCAACTAAAACCATCTAGTGTCTGCTTGGCACAGTGTGAAATCATCCCCTTTGGACCCAAGGAAGATATTCGGAATCATTGTCTGAAGGGTGAGAAACTCCCTACTGCTGATAGATTTGGGAGTCTGAGAACAGAAACCACAAGGTACAAAGAAACAGCAATCAGAACAACTAAATAGACATTGGCCCTTATCATGAGAGGGTGGAATGCAAAGGAGAAGAATTAATGTGTTAGTTGCACAAAACCTCACATTGAGTACTGTGTTCAGTTTTGGGTGCGGTGACACAGTGGTTAGCACTGCTGCCTCATAGCGCCCTGGGTTCAGTTCTACCCGAGAGTGACTGTGTGGAGTTTGCACATTCTCCCTGTGTCTGTGTGAGTTTCCTCTGGGTGCTCCGGTTTCCTCCCACAATCCAAAGATGTGCAGGTGGATTGGCCATGTTAAATTGCCCATAGTATGCAGGGATGTATAGGTTAGTTGGATTAGCCGTGGGAAATACGTGGTTATAGGGATAACATAGGGGGAAGTGGTCTGGGTGGAAACATCTTTGGAGGCTCAGTATGGACTTGACGAGCAAAATGGCCTGCTTCCACACAGTAGGGGATTCTATGATTCCATGAGGGGTGCGTATTGACCTTGGAGGTGGAGTATTTGGGGGTTGCAGGTAGTTGGTGCAGATTCACCAGAGCAATACCAGGACTTGAAGGATTAACTTAACATGTTAGATAAGCTTACCCTGTATTCCATTAACTACAGAAGGCTGAGGGAAGATCTAATCAAGGCATTTAGAATGCCTTGATAGATACTAAGGAAATATTTCCTATGACAAGGGATTTCAGAATGTAAGAACATAATCTTAAAATGCATGCTGAGGCGTTTAGGAAGGGAATCGGGAAGGACACGTAATAATGGAGATCTGAAATCCTCAGTCCTTTAAGGCTGGATGCTTATCAATTATCGCTTTTGGGGCAGAGATTAATGGATCTTTGTCAGTAAGAATATTGGGATATCGAGCAGAGATGTGTAAATGGAGTTGTGGTACAGATTGGTACAGAGGAGGAACGGGCTCAAGCAGCTGAAATACTCATTTCTATTCTGAAAGCTGATGCCTGCTGCTGAACTGGAATGGTCCTTGCTTGCCTGGAAAATAGAACAAATATCAACAAATATTAATATTGACCTTCAAATGCTTCCCTTTTTCTGTAGTGTCGCACAGGGGCTGGTTGTGCTCTGGCGCCCCACTTGTGTCCTGGGAAGAGCCTGTGAATTTTAGCATTTACAGTGAGAAATTGAGGGATACGTCCAGTTGTGGTGGAGTTCAAGAGCTCGGACAATCTACTTATAAAGCTGTGATTAAGAATTCAATTCGGAATTCTGGAGAAACTATTTTATTCATATAATTTATTTGCAGAACAGGCTATCATTAGGAATAATAGGGATGGTATGAAGATGCTTCAGTTATTGATACTTTTCAAGGATTCATATGTAAAATATTGTGAAAATTGCTTCCTTTGGAGCACTGAGAAAATAAATGGATTAGTTATTTTTTGATAAAAAGGGTTAATGTGGGACTTTTTTTCACAACCACTTGTTGGAAGTCACCTACTTTAAGCTGAGTAAATAGCCAACGCTGATGGCGTTTGCAGCCATAAAGAAAATTGGAGGGAATACTGGCTGCTCAGTAGTAATCACAGGTAGATAGCAACGCTATTCTTCCTCAAACTGCACATGCAGCCTTCATTTGGTTGAGTGAAACTAGGAAACAGTGCCCTCTAATGAAATGATAGTGGAAATTTTAAATATACTGGAAACAATCATTTCAGAATAACGTTTTCTTAGCCAGAATGTTTGTCATTCTGACAATGTAGGTTAGAAGGAAAACCCCTATCGGAATGCATTTTTCTTTAGTTTTCCTTCTTTTAAATTAATCTATGTTATGAATTTATGCCCTAGATATTTTGATAGAAATTTTATTTCAATCCATCATTTGACTAAAAAAGCCACTGTTTCAAGTCCTCTGTTACATTGTGTTAGATGTACAAGTACGAACTGCATGGATGCTTTATTTATAACATTTTTATATTTCCCAGAATAAAATTTTACTGTGTTGATGATTGTGACAGTGTTGGTGTTATAGTAGAATATACAAGAGGTTGGTTGCTGGTGGAGTTAAATTGATGATTCTCTTTATATCGAACTCCTAGTTTCTAAAGGATGCCCTCCTGTCTCAGATTAACCGTGATCTAATTGAATGGCGGCACTGGAGTTGAGTGACCCGCTCCTCTTCCTGTGTTCTGCACAATAGGACAGAGCTCAGGGTGTTTTTCATGCAGCTGTTAATGTTACAGATGACAAAAGACATTATCTGCTGAAGGCACTGATCAACTTTCAAGTCCCTTAGTTCCAGTCACCTTCCAGGTATGTGAGCTGAGACCGTGTGTTTTGAGAGGTTTTAGAATTGCACGGACATCAAGGCTAATCCTTACCTTGTTGTCTTCTGCTACCCTCAGATCTACATTTTTAAGCATGCGTTTATTTGATAATGCTCAGGAGCAGTAGCTGTGGCTCAGATTCTTCCTTCTCTTTATCTCGTTGCCACTGCAGGAAAGTTAGTTGATCTTAGTATCCCCACTTTCACTCCAACTCTTTCAGTATAGATCAGGCATCAAAAATGGAATCTTCTGTCCTGAGGGTTTGACATTTATTCACTGAACCATTGGCACTGTCCATTTGTGGCTGATGGATTGCCCCTGCAAACAGCACAAAGGAGGTTTGTTTCCTCTCGGATGAGGACTGAAAGGAAAAAAATAAATCGGTTAATTTCAGCTCGTGGTCCTGACCAGTGGTCTTGTTTCCTACCAGGTAGCCCACAAGCCTAAAGTACTCAGTCACAGCCAAGCTGCAGCTTTACCTTACGTGGCTCTGACAACATGGTCAGCACTGGTGAACAATGGAGGACTGAGAAAAGACAACTGTAAAGGGAAACGGTGATGTAGCTACTATTCACTGAGCATGTTAACCGGTACCTTTCGTGATGATTGCTGTTCTTGTAGTGAAACAGGAATTACAATGCCAGCGCACGAACAGGCCTTGAGATCCAACACTGTAGCATGTCTACTCTACATAAGCCTCCTCCCACCCCTTCTTCATCTAACCCTATCAACATAGCCCTCTCTTTCTTTCTCTCTTGTGTTTATTTAGCTTTTTTTTTGAATGTATGAAAGTCACAGTAGGATGTTGAAGTTTTAGAATTTGAGACTTTGGTGTTTATTTAACTTTTGCTGTTTCCTTTTGCCTAATTTGCCTTGCCCTACCCACCCAAGGGTCAGACTCTAACTCAGTAATCAGTTTTCAAAGCTCTGTCTCTCACTCAGTTGTTGGTGGGAAGATTGCAAAAGGAGCGTAGGGTGGTGGGAGAGTCTTGCACCACAGCTGTGTCATTCACCTCGAATCTCACAGCACAGAGGGCGGCAGTGTTTGTGACAGCCCTTTATTTATTCTATAAATTATGATTTATTCTGTGAATCCCACTCCATTACTCTCTGTTATTTTTTCCATAGTACAAGCATTCAATAAATGAATCCCCTTTATCAAAATAATCAGTGACATTTCTCTGAACTCAGTATATGTTTTGTTTTGGTTAGAGTTTTGATTAGATATTCTATTGCCTAGGCTAATGGAAGTGTAGGTTAATGGCTGCCATAACGCTGGACCTTTCTTACTTCTCGGCTGTAGGGTTCTGATCCTCGGGGGATCTGGAGGAATTGGGACCTTTGCTATTCAGGTAAAAGGAATGTGTGTTTGTTCTTAATTGATATAATGTGCTTTGCCACATTCTAATTAAGTACTCTGTAAATTTAAATATTTTTTATAAAGCAAGTAAGATTTTTTAAAGAAAACTGGTAAGTAAAAGATTCTATTTTAGCCATTTGGTAGCCTAGAATTTGAGTTTTGCCGAGAAAAAGGTACATTTTGTTTTGCACTCTTCAGGATAATTTACAGGAAATACCAAAGTTAAGGAAAAACCAACATCAATACTGCATGGGAGGAGAGTGCTGATTGATTGGAAAGTGGACTCTGATTGTACTGCCTTGTAAAATGCACTAGTTAGATGATGACTGACAATTAACTGCCACGCTTTGCTTAACATAAGAACACAAGAAATAGGAGCTGGAGTAGCCCATCTGGCCCCTCAAACTGGCTCCACCATGCAGTAAGATCATGGCTGATTTTTTTGTGGACTCGGCTCCATTTACCGCGCACTCACCATAACCCTTAGATTTTTGAACAGTAAAAGAATTGTCTATTTTAGCTTTAAAAACATTCAATGAGGAAGCCTCAACTGCTTCACTGGGCAGGGAATTCCACAGATTTGCAACCCTTTGGGAGAAGAAGTTTCTCCTCAACTCAGTCCTAAATCTGCTGCTCCTTACTTTGAGGCTATGCCCACTAATTCTAGTTTCACTTGCCAGTGGAAACAACCTCCCTGCTTCTATCTTATCTACTCCCTTCATAATTTTATATGTTTCTGTAAGATCCCCCCTCATTCTTCTAAATTCCAAAGAGTACAGTCCCGGTCCACTCAATCTCTTCTCATAAGGAAACCCTCTCAACTCCAGAATCAACCTAGTGAACCTCCTCTGCACTCTCTTCAGTGCCAGTTCGTCCTTTTTCAAGTAAGGAGACCAAAATTGTACACAGTACTCCAGGTGTAGCCTCACCAGCACCCTATCAGCTGCAGCATAACCTCCCTATTTTTAAACTCCATCCCTCTAGCAATAAAGGACAATATTCTTGAAATTTTAAACAAATCAGATTGACTCTGGTGAACGTATTATCCTAATAAATGAGCCAGAGAAGGACTGTTGTCTATCTTGTTGAGTTGAAACACTGTGTGTGTACACCTTTCTACCTGCAAAGAATAGCACCCTGTGTATTAATATATGTAGTTTCTAGTACACACAAGTGTGCCACATTGTGAATCTGCCTGGCAGTCATAATTGGACAGCATTAATTCTTTGCAAACTCTGGATGATTTAACAAATATTGTCCAACCACAGAATCCCATCTAACATTGGACACTGTCTTGGTTTTACAAACACAGGCTGGTTGGCTGTGGCCAATTCCTAGTCTGTTACGAATATCCAAAAGAATATGCCGTTGATACATTCACCACAGTCTTTGGGACACGTGTAGATATCTAACATTACACAGGCATTGAAATTCACACATTACATTACTTATTTTTGTGATAGAATATCTTTCTGGCTTGACAGCAAAGTCTTGTTACTGGTGAATGCCATTCATGTTGCCGAGTTTCGGCATGAAACATCAAGTTCACTCATTACTCAAACCTTTGAGATAATGCTTTCCAGAGAAATCCAAGGTGAACTGGGCACTTGTAAGGAGCAAAAGTGATGACCTTAGGCTGACAACCAGTTTAGGATTCTGTTGAGCTCACAATGTGGCACGCTTGCATGTGCAGAATGCTACATTAATTAATACTCAAGGCCTTGTTCTTTGTAGACAAAGAAACATGTACACACGCTGCACCTATTTCAACTCAATAAATCTGGCGACAGCCATTCTCTGGTTCATTACTCAGGGCAATACCTTGACCAATCAGAGGCAAACTGTCAGGTTTAAAATTTAAATAAAGCTTAGCAGTTAACTGCCAGTTATCATCCAATTGGTGCATTTTCCATGGCAATGCCTATACCAATCACAATCTACTTGCCAATGAATCAGCATGCTCCTCTGATACAATATAAATGTTGATTTTGCTTTAAAAAAAATTGTGAGCATTGACCTGATGAGTGTAAGATGGAAAGCTTCATTAAAATATTTCACTTTTTAAAAATATTCTGATTCTGTTTTGTTGAATAAATATGTTTGGCCTCCAGATCAGATCTAAAATCACATCATTTCCTCCCAATCTTGCAACTTGAATCTATAATCACAGTGGCCACCTGAGGGTGCAACTGCTTCATCTTTTCTTTAATCCAAGTCCATGGCTCTTTCCCAATCACTGACATTAAGTTGCAGAATATTAATGAGCCCAAAAGTAAATTGGTGTATGAGAAAATTACCTGTTTAATCATTTCTGGTCAGGTAAACCACCCAAAGCAAAAGTGTTGCGTGTACTTTAATGTTGTATTTAATTAATCAAGGTAATTTCTGAGGGTCCTTGCATCCTTGTTTCCTTGCCAGTTTCTTCTTCACAGTAAATGGAATTAATTCCGACAGCCCCTCCCTGCTTATAAAAGTCATGGTTCACAGCTACTTTACTTAGGGGAGCCAGAAAGCATTATTTTGTTTCTCCATTAATAAAACCGTATTACAAATTGAGTGAAAAAAACTACCAAAAGAGAGGTGCACCAAAGGATGTCTTTAAACATTTCTTGTTGATCGCCACTTGTGTTCACCCATCATCATTGGCAGTGTATTCCACTAAACAGGCCCTAAGCTCTGCAATCCCCTCTCTACAGCTTCCATCTCAACACCCCCTTGAACATACTCCATGATTTAGACTTGGTTCTTTCTTTTGGCCACTGTCTATAATACCTTTGTTGTGTGGAATCTATTTTTGTTACTGTATGCGCCTTGGGATATTTTACTTTATTAATGGTGTTATGTAAGTGTGACATGTTGGCATCTAGCCCAACCTGAGCATCATGTACTGACTGCAGAAAATTTTGCAAAAGCTAAACAGCACACACCTGATCAGCATTTTACGATTTAAGTTGAATTAAAATGTACACAGTAAAACTTTGGAGTCATTGAGTAATATACGCAGATTGAGACCATTTAGCTTTTCGTGTCAGTGCCTGCTCTTTGGTGTAATTATCTAATAGTCCCACTCCCATTGCTCTTTCTCCAAAGCTTTGTAAATTCTTCCCCTTCAAGTACTTATTCAATTCCTTTTGAACGGTACTGTTGAATATTCTTTCAGGCAGTCGATCCTTGATGCATGCAACGATCAAAAGAGGCACCTTCTTCCAAGGGGTATTTGATGGCCAAGTACTCAGTTCCCAGCCATATTTCCATAAGAGATCTCATCAACTAAAATTTAGTGACACCCACCACTCGTTCCCCCAAACCTTCCTCCCCCAATTCCCAATAATACCACCTTTTGTTTAACCTTTTGCTAGACAATTATGCCTAAACTTAATATTTCCAAAAATGAACAGTAGTTCAACGGAAAATTCTATATAATCCTTTTTTTTAATTCTGCCAACTGCAAAGGCCTTATAGCTGACTTTGACTAACTTGGGCATGCAGGTAAACAGTTTTCAAATGGCTCAATTTTAGTTGTTAAACTGGTAAAAAGTACCCGTGTTTCAGACCAACTAATTATTGCTTTACGTATCAATTCAGATATTTACCAAAGATGCATTATATCTGCAGAACGTCACATTACAATTTCAGAAAAAAATAAACCACTTAAATCTGCCTGTTGACTTTTGGTGCTGTACTAATACAATGGTTATTTTAACTAATAAGAAGCATTTTTGTAAGAGACTTTCTGCTTTCTAACTCATGTTGGCCTTAGTTCATTCAGTGCCAGCATGAGTCTAGGCTCACACTGAGGGAATGCTGCATTGTCTGAGCTACAACCTTTCAATAGCCCAATGTCACGTCAGACTAATTCAGTGGGACATAATGCACTCTACAGCCTAAATCAGGGGAGTTAGGGAGTTCTCTCTAACCTGGCCTGCCCCTCAAACAGCAACAGCAAGTGCAGCATACCGGATTACGCACTTCATTGCTATTTCTGGGATCCTGCTGTATACAAGTTGGCTGCCATATTTGCCTATATTGCAACAGTGACTACACTTCCAAATGAATGAATTGGCTATGAAGTGCTTTGGGACATCCAAGGAATGTAAAAGGTGCTATACGAATACAAGCTTTTTTCATTCTTCCTGAAGCTGTCCACACTTGCTAGGATGTGGTCAGATGGATCCAAAATCACTAAGCCGACCCCAAGCTTTTCCGAGTCACCATGCTCGGTTTGTGAGCCGGATAAGAATAGGCAGGAATTTTGACCTGAGGGAGTTCCTGTCAGAAGCGAATTGATTTGATTCCCGATGGCTAGTGTTTTCTACAGGACTGCCTGACATTTCTAGGCCGATGCCACAAATATATCTACCTAAAGGACTGGACTTTGAGCCAACCCGAGTCACATGGCTTAGTTCCAGATTTATAATGACCTCTGCTGACAGGAAGTTAAGGGAATGGCTTGTTTTTGAATAACCATTGAGTGAAGTATTGATGGTATATAAATAGCATACACCACCACCCCCCTCCACCCCACTTGAAGTTCCCCAATTTCTCCCCGCCTGGAGCAGACGTATGTCCTTGCTTACTATGATCTGCCTGTACTGCTCGCAAACAAAGCTTTTCACTGTACTTAGATACACATGACCACAATAAATCAAATCAAATCAAATCAAATCAGATTGAATTCAAATAATTCATTGTCACTGGATTGTTAATGTGCAATGTTGTAATATTCAATCATAGCAAATATTAGCAAATTTACATCTTCAACTCTGTTTATGTTGTGATGGGTGTTTTAAGTCATATTTTTTTCACCTGACATCTTGAATTTTCTGCCCCAGCTTTTGAAATCCTGGGGAGCCCATGTGACCACCACCTGTTCCGAAAGTGCTTTCTCATTGTTAAAGGATTTGGGTGCGGATCACACCATCAACTACAAAACTCCGGGTTTGCAGAAAGAGCTCAAGGAGCTGAAAATGTAAGTTTTTTTTTATTGTTGGTAAAAGAGTCTGCGGTAAATCTTTTCCTACTCAGCAACAGCAGTGTGAATTGGAGAATTGAATGCACATCCTGAATTTGTTGTTAAACACCTGTGTAAATTAATACTGCTGACTTCAAAAGCTAAGTCCCTAATCCATGCTCTCATCAAGCAACATCCTGTACCAGGAGCAGAGACTCCCAACTCTGACCCTGACGGGATCAAGTCATTAGTCTGTGTGGAATGGACGTGCAGGAAATGAATGCAGAGATTGGAATGAGTGTGTTTGAATAATGTTGCCGCATCATTGCCCTCTTTTGAGAGACAAAATTTAGTCATGAATGGAGAATGTCAGTGGATTGAGGCACATGACATCACCTTCTTGTGCAGCGCCCATGTTAGCAATGCTGCACTACAAATTTCATTTAGTTCAGATGTGCCTTTTGTAGCTTGTTCATCCAGCGCACATTAATCAAAACAAAACCCTGTATTTGAACTGGTGACAGCGCTATTTCTCATCCTCTTGGAGCCAGCAGCAGTCCACCTGTCAAATTCAGGATGATTTTTCCATTGAGAGACTCAGCTGGAACAACTGTGTTGGGACCATGTGCCCCACTCCTGTTTTCTCTGGTTGTGACAGGAAACTGTTATTGTGAATTATGGCCCTCGAGAGCAGAGTTCTTATGCATCTTGCCATCACTGACATATTGTACAGCAGCTTCTACCCTTGCCAATTAGGATGCGTTATGTTTTTTCTGGAGGGAAGGAAGGGGATTGGAGGGAAGGAAGGGGATTGGAGGGAAGGAAGGGGATTGGAGCGAAGGTAATCACCAAAAGTGCATCTACTTTCATTCGAAGTTAGACTTTGGAGAATGTATTTGTCCCAGCGCAAGTATGATCCTGGAGCACTGTCTGACCCATTCCCCTTGGAATTTATTAACATTCACTAAACTGACTACCTGATAGTTTATATAATTTCACCACCAAAGGAAAATAAATGGTGATATGAAACAATCTACGCATCAGCTTCCGTGGAAATTATTTCTTGCTAAGAGTGCAGGTTGTAGAATTTGTGGATCTGGTTTTGCCTGCTGGCAGAATAATAAATCACAGCATAATCCTTCACTTTTCAAAATGTCTTGTTAGAGACATTGTCAAACAGTCAGTGATAGAAGACAGATTTAATATAGAGGTTGCTTTTTCGTACAAAATTTGATTGCTGTCTTGAATCAAGTCTGGCAGTAGACCCGTTGAGTTGAGAGTTGTTCCAGATACAGTTGGGCAGTGGTCTGGGGAGAGTTAGGAAGTGAGAGAGAGAAGCTCTGAGGTAAATTGCCTTTATGTTCATATGCTGTCTGAGGTGTTGCGGTACTTCTGAAATTAATGCTATGTTGCTTTTATGCGTGAAGTTCCAGCCTTTGGGTAGCTTCTCTGTGGGGTTGCAAACCTGGTGGGGAGTTTTCAGCTGTATGTCTAACTGGATTCAGAATGAGACTGGCCCAAGTCAATGCAAAAAGGATTCCTGTAAAAACAGAAAATGCTGGGGAAACTTAACAAGTATGGCAGCATGTGTGGCAAGAGAAACAGAAATAATATTTTCAGTCCATTATGACTCCTCTTCACAACCGATTCCCATGTCTGGTGGATCATGGAAGTGAAAGAAGAGCATGTGACTACTTCCCTGTGCATGTATCTCCCCGTATCCTGTCTCCCCCCCCCCCCCCTATCTTCTCTCTCTCTCTCTGCTGCACCCCCCCTCCCCGGTATCTTCTCTCTCTCTCTCTCTCTCCCCCTGCTGTATCTTCTGTCTCTCTCTCTTCCCCTCCCTCCCCCATATCTTCTCTAATCCATTTTTGCTTGCAAAACGAAGCTGAAAAATTAAGTGAATAAATAGAGTTTGAAATCCATAGTTACTGTAAATTTGAGATTTAAAAGCTTGTGGAGCAAATTATTCGGGATGGAATTAGTAGTCACCTGGAAGAAAGTGGGTTGATTAGGAAGAGCCAGCAGGGATTTCTAAAAGGGAAATCGTTTTTAACTAACATGTTGAAGTTTTTTAAAGATCTGACAAAAAAAAAACTCAGCAGTAATCTTTTGATGAGGTATACATGGATTTCCAGAAGGTGTTCGATGCAGTGCCATGCGACAGACTTGTGAGGAATGTTACAGCTTGTGGAATAAAAGGAACAGTAGCAACTTGATTGCAAATGGGCTGAGAGAATTTGGAACCATTGTAAATTGTGAGGAGGATAGTATGAACATCAAATGGACATTGACACGTTGGGTGGCTGGATGGCAGATGATCAATGTTGAGAAGTGTGAGATTACACATTTTGGTGGGAAGACTATGGACAGACAATATAAAATAAAGGTCACCATTCTGAAGGTGGTGCAGAAGCAGGGAGACCTGGATATTTATGCACACAGATCATTGAAAGTGACAGAATACGTAAAGAGAGCAGTTAATATAGCAAGCAACATACTTGGCTTTATTATTACCATGGAGTACAAGAGCAAGGAGATGATGTTTGGAAAGATGGAAGTCTAAGAGGAGATCCAATAACATTTTCGAAACTGTGAGAGGTCTGAACAGAGTAGATTGGGAGAAGCTGTTCTGACATAAGGGGTCAAGAATGAGAGGGCACAGATTTGAAGTCATTTGCAAAAGAATGTGAGAGAAACCTTTTTTGCACTACGAGTGGTTTGGGCCTGGGATGCACTGCCTGGACGTGTAGTGGAGGTAGGTTCAGCTGAGGCATTCAATGCAAGGGTATGGGGAAAAGGCAGGAGAATGGAACCAAGTCATGCTGCACATTGGAGAGTGGCGCAGACATGATGGGCTAAGTGGCCTCCTCCTTCACTGTAACAATTATATGATTTTGTAAAAGAGGCCATGTTCCCCAGCTGGTGATTTTCAGTCAGGCTAAGTTTACAATCTGCTTCAACCACTCTTCTCTGCAACCACCACTCCTTCTGGCATGTAAATCTGTCAAAGCATGGTCATGTTCAGCAGGTTGTCTGAATTTTTTAAATAATGGATCAGAAACAGACTGCAGAATGTTGAGTCATTTTACTGAACTCTCTGCACAGTACTAACAAGTTCCACAAAACACTTCCAGTCTATCTTGAATTTGTTTCTATTTTGTTACAAATGGATCAGACTCATTCTCTTCCTGGTGGGCACTGTTTCCTCTGGTGCTTTTCTTTAGTCCTCTGTTGCTAACAGTTAACATCCCTAAGGAAGACCTGTTGTTCTGCTCTTCCCTTTTTGGGGAACTTTCCCCCCTGTTTTTCCCCAGTAACAACACTGCTGAAGCTGAGAGCTTCAACTGAAGTCTCAAATCCTGCTACGTTATGGTGTCCTGGTAACTAACCTTGAACAATTCTTTACTCCCAAATCTCAACTTAGAAATCCGAGGAATTGAGTTACCTTCAGTGGGTATCTATCCATGTGCTGTCCTATTTTTGAAATATTCATTTATCTTTTGCGCAGGTTTGACTTTATCTTGGATAATGTGGGTGGACAGACCGAAGACTGGGCCTTGAACTTACTGAGACCATGGTCAGGAGCTACATATGTAACATTAGTGACACCCTTCATGCTCAATACCGATAGACTTGGAATTGCTGATGGAATAGTTAAGTCAGGAATGACTTTGGGCAGCAAAATTTTAAAGGTAATATTATTTCAGAAACTCAAGACCTCACTCTGGAGCCTTGAATACATAAGCTGGGCTGACGCTCCAGTGCTGCACTGTTGGAGCTGTTGCCTTTCAAATAAGATATTAAATGGGTGCCCATTTGCTGTCCCAGTTGCATAAAGGATTTCATGGTGCTGTTGCAATGATGGGCAGTAAGTTCCACACTGTATCCTCACCAGTATTTGTCCCTTGACCAGCATCAGCAAAGCACCATCTGATCATGCCTTGTTATTTGCTGAAGCTTGCAATGATTGATTGATTGATTTGATTTATTGTCACATGTTCCTAAGCACAGTGAAAAACTTTGTTTGCAAGCAGTACAGACAGGTCATAGTAATCAAGGACATACATATCATTGCGTGAAAGAAACTTGGACAGAGTAAGGCATACAGGTTACACTGCACAGAACATATGCGAGGCTAAGATCAGCGTTAACAAGATCAGCGTTAACAAGATCAGCGTTAACAAGATCAGTGTTATTTAAGGGTAGAGATTCCATTCATCAATCTAAGTTGGCAGGGAAGAAGCTGTTCTTGAACCTGCTGGTGCTTGTATTCAAGCTTCTGTATTTACTACCCAATGGAAGAGGTTGTAGGAGAGCATTACCAGGGTGCGATGGGTCTTTGATGATGTTGGCTGCCTTTCCGCAGCAGCGAGCCTTGTAAATAGAGTCCATGGATGGAAGGTTGGCTTTTGTGATGGGCTGGGCCATGCAGACGACCTTTTGTAGTTTCTTACTTTCCTGGGCAGAGCAGTTGCTGTACCAGACACAGTAGGAACTGCAGATGCTGGAGAATCTGAGATAACAAGGTGTAGAGCTGGATGAACACAGCAGGCCAAGCAGCATCAGAGGAGCAGGAAGGCTGA